>NC_092125.1:232204481-232504606 GCF_043159975.1 Macaca nemestrina
TAAGAGCCACTGGGAAGGCTGTTAGTTTATGTGAATCAGAAGGTTGCTTCCCTTAAGTTCTCTCTTCCTGGCACCTGGTGCTCTTGCAGCCCATGGGGAATGTGGTGGCCACGCTTTCTCATCTCTCCTGCCTTATCCCATCAGCCATTTGCTGTGCCTGAACTGCTGCACAGGGTGTCCGTGGGGCATGTCCACATTACAAAAAGATGGTACTGATCATTGAGTTTATCTCCAAAATTTTTTTTTTAAATTTGATTTTAGAAAATACATTTTTAGGCTGGGCATGGTGACTCATACCTATAACCCCAGCATTTGGGAGGCCGAGGCGGGCAGATCGCCTGAGGTCAGGAGTTCCTTACCAGCCTGGCCAACGTGGTGAAACCCCGGCTCTACTAAAAATACAAAAATTAGGCGAGCGTGGTAGCATGCACCCGTAATTCCAGCTACTAGGGAGGCTGAGGCAAAATAATCACTTGAACCTGGGAGGCAGAGGTTGCAGTGGGCCGAGATTGCGTCATTTGCTGCACTCCAGCCTGGGTGATAAGAGCGAAACTCCGTCTCAAAAAAGAAAAGAAAATATATATCTTTATCCTGGAGACTAGAGAATGTAATTTAAAAGAAAAATTGAAATGCCTGACAATAGATTTCTCTTATCACTTCTGTATGTGGATTGAAGAGGATCTTACCAGGAAATTTATTTTTATTGCTAACAAAAATAGGAGAGTGTGTGTGTGTGTGTGTGTGTGTGTGTGTGTGTGTGCGCGCGCGCGTGCGTGCTTGTGTGTGTACAGCGTTTTGCCATATTGCCCAGGCTGGTTGCAAACTGCTGGGTTCAAGCAGTCCTCCCGACTTGACCTGTTAAAGTCTTGGGATTACAGGTCACCATGCCCAGCCAGGAATACACTTTTTTAAAAAAATTGACAAACATAGGTTTTGAGTCTCTTAATTGAAACTCAAATGTCGGCACAGGAGAGAGTATAATAATTTCTGCTATTAACTATGAAAAAGAAGTCCATCTGGTTGTGTTCTCTTTTCATGGGACTAAAGATTAAAGTTAGCAAGTTTTGGTGTTACTGCTGAAATTTTGTGAGGTCACAAAGTTATATTGACTTCATTTTAAAGATACTTAGATTTTTGGTAAATTTGTTTCTCTAGTCTCAAGACATATAGCTGGGTGATGATTGTGTACATATTCTTGTATAATACGTGAAAAGAACATCTAATTAAAAGCAGTATATAAGATTTCAGGAGTTATCCCACCTAATGATGGAATTTGGGCCTTTAAACCCCCACCCACCACCCTCCAGCCACAAGGAACATCTCTTTTTTTTTTTGCGACAGAGTTTCGTTGTTGTTGCCCAGGCTGGAGTGCAATGGCGAGATCTCGGCTTACTGCAACCTCCACCTCCCAGGTTCAAGCGATTCTCCTGCCTCAGCATCTCGGGTAGCTGGGATTACAGGAATGCACCACCACACCCGGCTAATTTTTGTATTTTTAGTAGAGATGGGGTTTCGCCACGTTAACCATGCTGGTCTCAAACTCCTGACCTCAGATGATCCACCCTCTGCAGCCTCCCAAAGTGCTGGGATTACAGGCGTGAGCTACCGCCCCCAGCCGGAACATCATTTTTGAGGCATCTCAGAACATGCTTTTCTGTTTCCCCAGATCCCAGGAGTTTGTTGTTGTTATTTTTTTTTTTTATTTTTTTATTATTATTATTATTTTATTTTTTTATTTTTTGAGACGGAGTCTTGCTCTGTCACCCAGGCTGGAGTGCAGTGGCCGGATCTTAGCTCACTGCAAGCTCCGCCTCCCGGGTTTACGCCATTCTCCTGCCTCAGCCTCCCGAGTAGCTGGGACTACAGGCGCCCGCCACCTCGCCCGGCTAGTTTTTTTTTGTATTTTTGTATTTTTTAGTAGAGACGGGGTTTCACCGTGTTAGCCGGGATCGTCTCTCGATCTCCTGGCCTCGTGATCCGCCCGTCTCGGCCTCCCAAAGTGCTGGGATTACAGGCTTGAGCCACCGCGCCCGGCCGAGTTTGTTGTTTTTAGTCCCATATATAAAAATTAGCTTTTTAGTGTTTAAATTAGGATCAGAAACTGTGCGTTAACTAAAGCAGTTTAATTCAGGGTACTTCATAACGTTAACTTGTTTTCTTCATGTTGATTTTGGAAGGAATTCTGTAAAATTGTGTACATAATATGATCATGTGTGAAATACAAGTGAGTAGTGTCAGGGCATGCAGAAAGAATGCAAGGCAGAAGGCATCCAAACAGAATCCATTTGAGACGCTACTCATATTGTCCTGGCACTCTTACTGTTCCACACATTAACATTCATAAGTTGTAGTCCTTAGAATTTATATGTGAAAACCAGGGAGAGAATTAACCAGTCTTATCCCTTAAGAATAAACTGCCCTTGAGGTGTGACCTTGTCCATACCTAATTCCAGTGATGCTTCATGTGTGCAGGGAAGACTAAGGTATTTTCCCTTAGTGAAGTTTTCCTCGTGATTAAAACATCAGTTTAAAATAATGCCTTTAGAAACACCTGTTTGGTCAGAAATCTTTCTGACACTGTGTTGCTGTGCACCCTGCCTCCCCAGAGAGCGGTGGCAGCAGGACGCCTGGTCTGCATGCTCATGTCATGGCGCTTGCCTTGCAGGCCTTTCTTGTTCGTGGATTATAGACATCAAGTATCTGTACCGTAGGTCATTCGAATTCCTTTATGCACACTAGGAAAGTTTAAACTGGAAACCGTGACGGCTGAACTTCTTAGGTCATCAGATAATTTCCCACAGGTGGGTTTTAGTCTCAAGAAAATAACTGCTGTCAATTAAATTTTGATGTATATTATATTAACCTTTTGACTTTTACACAAAAGTTATAATGGTAAAATTGATCCTCTGTGTAATTTATGTAGGAAATTGAAGTGCTTGCATAAGCAGTACTTGCATATGAGAGCTAATTGTAAGGGATTGAAGACATTAGCAGCTGTATCCTCAGCTTTGTTATACTTCAGTCATACTTAACGATTAACAGCCAAGATCTACCATCCTGGCTGACACGGTGAAACCCCGTCTCTACTAAAAAACACAGAAAACTAGCCAGGCGAGGTGGCGGGCGCCTGTAGTCCCAGCTGCTCGGGAGGCTGAGGCAGGAGAATGGCGTGAACCCGGGAGGCGGAGCTTGCAGTGAGCTGAGATCCGGCCACTGCACTCCAGCCTGGGCAGCAGAGTGAGACTCCGTCTCACAAAAAAAAAAAAAAAAAAACAGCCAAGATCTTGGTCAGAAACACAGCCTCCATTTATGACATTCTCTTGGGAAAATAAGTCTGTTGTTTAACAAGATGAGTTAGTTTTTACTCTGATTTCAGGAATATTGTCTAACATGACTAGGGCGAACAGGCAGGGCGGCTTGCACTGAGCCTGATTTAGCCTGTACCTGTAAGGATTAAGGTGTTGTTTCTGAGCCTCCTGGGACCCCACGGCTCACCTGGGTGGGAGAGTGGGTTGTCCCTGAGCTAAAAAACTGCTGGACGCCACCCTGTGTGCTCTTAGGTTTGCCATGCGAGCGTCCTGACAGCTTTTGACCAGTAGCGGTTCATGATTACTGAGATGAGGTGGCTTTGAGATTCTTGGTTGCCAGGTTGCCACTGACCCCCATTCCATGAAGTAACTTCCTCTAGGTCTTCATGTGATAGCTATCCTAAATGTCAGGTTTTATTTTTTTTATTTTGAGATGGTGTCTCGCTCTGTCACCCAGACCGGAATGCAGTGGTGTGATCTTGGCTCACTGCAACCTCTGCCTCCCATGTTCAAACGATTCTTCTACCTCTGCCTCCCAAGTGCACCACCACGCCCAGCTAATTTTTGTATTTTTAGTGGAGACGGGGTTTCACCGTGCTAGCCAGGATGGTCTCGAACTCCTGACCTCATGAACTGCCCTCCTCAGCCTCTCAAAGTGCTGGGATTATAGGCTTGAGCCACCGTGCCCACCTTAAACTTTCAATTTACTTTTCTAACCTGCTTCCTTAAATTATTCAACAGTTGTTTATTCTTTGTGCTTGTCTTTCTGTTTCAGATCTCACATTCTTGGAGGTGGCATCGAAGAGCACTAAGATCAGAAGATGAGTGAGCTTGACCAGTTACGGCAGGAGGCCGAGCAACTTAAGAACCAGATTCGAGTATGTAGTTGTGTGTGCTTGGTTTTATTAATCGTTTGAGTTTTAGGTTAGCTGTTACTTGTTTTAGGAAAAATGATTTACAGGATGACTTGTTCTGTGTTTTATATTGAAATTGAATCTTAGTTGGCCCGGGATGTACTAATTATGGATCTAGATACTTGGCCTAGTACATTGTTTTCGGGATTTTGCTTTCTGTATACAATTTGTTATTTGAATATACACCAGATGTCTCTATAGAATTTATAAGTGTCTTTTGCATTTTTTATCATAACCTTGAAAATTTGTTTGTTATACTCTGGGCCACTGATCAGACTGTGGTATCTGCCTCCCTCTCCTGAATATTGGGACTATTGACAGCAGAAATCTTGCTTAAAAATAAGAGTATTAACAACAATAAAAAAAAAGTATTTCAGATATATCTGATGTATTTTTTTCCTAATTTTGAAAGCACATCTTCCCTAGCGGTGATGATTGGAATCTACAGCTTCTGATAGACTACTAGATGGAGCAGATATATCTAAATCCAAGATAGCGGCTGGGTACAGGGGCTCACGCCTGGAATCCCAGTGGTTTGGGAGCCTTAGGCGGGCAGATCACTTGAGGTCGGGAGTTTGAGACCAGCCGGGACAACATAGTGAAACCCCATCTCTACAAGAAATATAAACATTAGCCGGGTGTGGCGGTGTGGCCTGTGGTCCCAGCTCCTCGGGAGGACATTAGCTGGGCGTGGCGGTGTGGCCTGTGGTCCCAGCTACTCGGGAGGCCGAGGTCAGAGAACCACTTGAACCCGGGAGGCGGAGGTGCCAGGGAGTCGATGGCGCCACTGCACTCCAGCCTGGGCGACAGAGCAAGACCCTGAAAAATAACAAAAATTGAAGATAAAAACAACCGTGTGTAAATAAACTGCACTGTGAAAAGAATACCTTTCACAGAATTCTGAAACATTAAATTTCAGTCTGTGATTGATACAGGATGTTAAGTTGCAGAGTTCATAAACTTTTTTTTGAGAGAGTTTTGCTCTGTTGTGCCCAGGCTGGAGTGCAGTGGTGCTATCTCTTCTCACTGCAACCTCTGCCTCCTGGGTTCAAACAATTCTCTTGCCTCATAACTTTCTGAAAAGTGAGGAACAGTAGGTCTAAATGGAATTCCTTCTGCTCCTACTGTTGTGAAGCAGTACTTCTAGTAAATATTTTATAGAGAAACAATTAATGCAAGTATGTATTTCCTTTCTGAAACCGCTGATGTGAAGAGTAAGAGAAAAAGAGGCAGACTTCTCAGGAAAAACCAGGTCTTCAGTATGTTTTTAGGTTTTGTCCATTTGATGTAAGAGCTTTCTCTTATTCTTTTTATTTATTTATTTATTTATTTTTTGAGACAGAGTTTCGCTCTGTCGCCCAGGCTGGAATGCAGTGGCGTGATCTCAACTCACTGCAAGCTCCGCCTCCCGGGTTCACGCCATTCTCCTGCCTTGGCCTCCTGAGGAGCTGGGACTATAGGCGCCCGCCACCACACCTGGCTAATTTTTTGTACTTTTAGTAGAGATGTGGTTTCACCACATTAGCCCGGGTGGTCTCGATCTCCTGACCTTGCGATCCGCCTGCCTCAGCCTCCCAAAGTGCTGGGATTACAGGCGTGAGCCACCATGCATGGCCTAGAAATCAGAATTTTAAAGTTTATCCTGAAAATGTCTTAAATAGTAGTGTGATTTGGCCTATTTGAAGATATTTCATTTTTCTGACAGCAGTAAGTTGTTCACAAATAGTGGACTTGGATCTATTCATAGCAGATGGAAAGAGCTTGTATGGCACAGGTGCAAGACACCCAAATTTTAAAAATTAAGGCCAAAAGGAGCTGTTGCACCTCCTCCCGAGGTTTGGGCCCTGTCACATTGTGAATTCCCCAAGGCCTTCTTGCACAGGGGGCTCCCTCTTGGGCTGGCACGAATGTCACGTGACATTCCCCACATGCTCTTGTTGCCACATAAAAAATGTAAAAAGAGGCCGGGCACGGTGGCTCACGCCTGTAATCCCAGCACTTTGGGAGGTTGAGGCAGGTAGATCACGAGGTCAAGAGATCAAGACCATCCTGGCTAACACAGTGAAACCCCGTCTCTACTAAAAGAAAAATTAGCCAGGCGTGGTGGTGGTGGGCGCCTGTAGTCCCAACTACTTGGGAGGCTGAGGCAGGGAATGGCGTGAACCCGGGAAGCGGAGCTTGCAGTGAGCCAAGATTGACCCACTGCACACTGCAGTCTGGGAGACAGAGCAAGAAAAAAAAAAAAAAAAGTAAAAGGAGATATGGCCGTGCACCGTGGCTCAATTCCAGTACTTTGGGAGGCCAAGACAAGAGGATTGCATGAGCCCAAAAGTTTGAGACGATCCTGTGTAAGGTAGGAAGACCCTGTCTCTTTAAAAAGAATAAAAAGAAAGGAAACAGAAACAGGTGGAATTAACCCTAACAAGGTTTTTTTGGTTTTTTGTTTGTGTGTTTTGAGACGGGTCTCTGTCAGTCATCCAAGCTGGAGAGCAGTGGTGCGATTACAGCTCACTGTAGTCTCCCGAGTAGCTGGGACTACAGGAGCATGCTGCCACACCTGGCTGATTTTTTTTATTTTTGTAGAGACAGAGTCCACCATATTGCCCAGGCTGGTCTTGAACTCCTGGGCTCAAGGGATCTTCCTGCCTCGGTGTCCCAAAGTGCTGGCAGGTGTGAACCACCACGCCTGACCCAACAAATTTTATCTAAGGCAATATATCTAAAATATTATTATTCAATATGTAATTAATACATTTTAATTGAAATATTTGACAGAGTTTTTCTCCCAATTTTTCTGGTTCCATTTCCTGTGCTCAGCAGCCACATGCAGCTCATGGCCCCCGTAGCGGGACATTCACTAGAAGAGGTGCCTAGCTGCTTTGTCTCTGAAGTGCCAGGAACCAGGAACCACGCTGTGTTAGTTCCTTTGCACAAGACAGGGACAGCAACAGCTGGTGAAGTCGTTTTACCCCAAATGGTAAAGGAAGACTTATTTTTAAAATGTAGAACATTTTTTCCTGATTGCCCAAAGAATACACGCTTGTTGAAGAATGCAGAGCATAGTGAATCAAACAAGAAATTGTAGATGATTCTAAAAGGGGTTGTTTTCTTTCTTAGATTCGTTTTTCAGCCAAGAGACCCTTAAAGGATCTTGCATGCTCCTTTTGATTATTATTGAGGAATCACAGGCTCTCAAAGGGACGCTGAGTAAAACATGATGTGCCTTAAAATACACAGAGTAGCTGATGGAGTAAGAAAAGCTCCGCAGGATGCACAGGTGTAGATGTGTTCTGGAGCGGCATGCCAGCCAGTGCGAGGGAGCAGGGTCCATTCACGTGAGACGCAGCTGCACTGGATGCCTGGTCCAACACATTCAGTGACTCCACGCTGAGCAGGGCCCAGGCTTTAATTTAGGATGAAACCCCAAAGTAAGTGTGTTACTGTGTCATTTGACATAAATCCAAAAAGGATGAGAAATCAACTGATAAATGGCTTTGATATGTTCATCTCTGGTTTAAGTGGACATCATAATATGTATCTGCAGGAGTCCATTAAACTGGAAATTAATCTGAAAGAACTTGAAGATTTTATTCTTTGTTAAGCAGTTACAGAGCTTGTTTCCATTGAAAGACTTCTTCCTACAGTTTTAAAAGTTGAAGGTGTCTGTTCTCCAGAGTGCTGCACTCAGTTACATCAGCTGGTTATTGGCTAAAATAAAGACTGAATTGAAGTTATCTGTATTTTGTTTTTACAGTAGTTTTTCCTTCTGTTTAACAGTAGCATCACCACAGTCTGTTACACTGTACCTTAAGAAACTGATTTTAGTCTTTGAACACTAACCAGGGGGAGGTTGCTTAAATCTCATGTTTTATTTTCTCTGTTTTAAATTTTCTTATGATGTTTTAAAATCAAAGGCTATAACATCAACAAGAATGGTATTCAAAAACAAATATTAAACTCGGTACTTGCCAGGTAACATTCATTGACAAAAAGGCTTTTGCTGCTCTAAGTATTTTTCATCCCCCTTACTCCAAATGTTACTGCTTGCATAGAAATACTCGATTTTTTGTGTGTCTTAATTATAAGCAGAATAACCAATAAGAACTTAACTAAAGATGAATTTGGAATGTATAAATTTGTATATTTATAATAATCTCAATGTATTTCCTTTTTTTTTTGAAACAGCGTCTGGCTGTGTCACCCGGGCTGGAGTACAATGGTGTGATCTCAGCTCACTGCAACCTCCACCTCCCGGGTTCAAGTGATTCTCCTGCCTCAGCCTCCCCGAATAGCTACGATTACAGGTGCCAGCCACCATGCCTGGTTAATTTTTGTATTTTTAGTAGGGATGGGGTTTCACCATGTTGGCCAGGCTTGAACTCCTGACCTCAGGTGATCCATCCACCTTGGCCCCCTAAAGTGTTGGGAATACAGGCATAAGCCACTGCGCCTGACCAATATATTTCCATATTATCAGTTTATAAATATTCCCACAAGCTTCCTAAAGTAGAAATCATTTGCAGTGAGCAGTTTGCCCCAAAAACCTGAACCACTGGGAACTCGTCCTCCACCTCCCCCGTGTGGGGCACTTGGATGCACGCCTGTAAGGGCTGCACATGCCATTTGCCATTTTGAAAGTAGGTGGTCAGATGACAGCATATAAACACATTTTTCTTACTAAAAAGTGTCAGCTGGGCGTGGTAGCTCTCGCCTATAATCCCAGCACTTTGGGAGGCCAAGGGGGAAGGATCGTTTGAGCCCAGGAGTTCAAGACCAGCCACAGGCAACATGGCAAGATCCCCATCTCTACAAAAATAAGGCCGGGCGCGGTGGCTCAAGCCTGTAATCCCAGCACTTTGGGAGGCCGAGACGGGTGGATCACGGTCAGGAGATTGAGACCATCCTGGCTAACACGGTGAAACCCCGTCTCTACTAAAAAATACAAAAAACTAGCCGGGCGAGGTAGTGGGTGCCTGTAGTCCCAGCTACTTGGGAGGCTGAGGCAGGAGAATGACGTAAACTTGGGAGGCGGAGCTTGCAGTGAGCTGAGATCCGGCCACTGCACCCCAGCCTGGGCGACAGAGCGAGACTCCGTCTCAAAAAAAAAAAAAAAAAAAACTAACTAAATAAATAAAAATTAGCCGGCCATAGTGATGCATGCTTGTAGTCCCAGCTATTCAGGAGGCTGAGGTGGGAGGGTCACCTGAGCCCAGGAGGTCGAGGCTGCAGTGAGCTGTGATGGCATCACTGCACTCCAGGCTGGGCAACAAAGCCAGATCCTATCATAAAAATAAATAAATACATAGTTTAAAAAAAAAAAAAAGGCCGGGCGGGGTGGCTCACGCCTGTAATGCCAGCACTTTGGGAGGCCAGGGTGAGCAGATCACGAGGTCAGGAGTTCTAGACCAGCCTGGCCAACATGGTGAAACCTCATCTCTACTAAAAATACAAAATTAGCTGGGTGTGGTGGCACATGCCTGTGGTCCCAGCTACTCAAGAGGCTGAGACAGGAGAATCACTTGAACCTGGGAGGTGGAGGCTGCGGTGAGCTGAGATCGCAACACTACACTCCAGCCTGGGCAAAACAGAGCAAGACTCTGTCTCAAAAAAAAAAGAAAAGAAAAGAAATTATTGTGATTTAAAAAAAAAGTATACCCACACTCAAATTTTAAACCTTTTTTAGTTAAAGCCATTGTCTTGTTTTCCTTTATGATATCTTCCTGTTATAAACATACGTTCTCTTTTGAGATTTCCAGGTCTGTTTTCTAGTAACGTTGATCCCTTAGTAATGAAGACATTTGAGTGAGCATTGGTGGGTCCCTTCACAGTGCTTACTGCTTCCACAGGCCATGGATAGAGGAGAAACGAGAGCAGCCAGAGAGGCTCATGTACATCTGGTTGTCTGGCTTCAGGTCCCTTGCTCTTTTTCCATAGAATTTATTTATTTTTCTTCGTTTTCCTTTATTTATTTATTTGTTTATTTATTATTATTATTATTATTTTTTTGAGATGGAGTCTTGCTCTATTGCCCAGACTGGAGTGCTGTGGTGGGGTCTCGGCTCCCTGCAACCTCCGCCTCCCGGGTTCAAGCGATTCTTCTGCCTCAGCCTCTTGAGTAGCTGGGATTACAGGCATGCGCCACCACACCCGGCTAATTTTTGTATTTTTAGAAGAGACGGGGTTTCACCATGTTGGCCAGGCTGGTCTCGGACTCCTGACCTCAGGTGATCCACCCACCTCGGCCTCCCAAAGTGCTGGGATTATAAGTGTGAGTCATCGCGTCCAGCCTGCTTTCCTTAAATGTTTAAATGTTATTTTTAGTAGAGACAAGGTCTCACTTTGTTGCCCAGGCTAGTCTTGAACTCCTGGGCTCAAGCCATCCTCCTGCCTCAGCTTCCTAAAGTGCTGGGATTACAGACGTGAGACCGTGCCCTCCATAGAATTTAGAATTAATGATTGTTTCTCTTGAAAACAAAGTACTTAGTTAATGCGATCTGAAGAAAAGGTTTTTGGGCTGGATATCTGGTCCTTTTTATACTTTTTCTTTGGGCCACAACCTTCCTGACCCTGGATGGGCTTTGTAAAAAGAGCAAGACCTGTGTGCCAACCTGTGCAGCACTGAGGGCACAGGCAGCACCAGGTCCCAGGGTGTTCGGGTGCTGCCCCAGCTTGCAGTTTGGTTTCCTTGGTGCTGACCACAGCTGTGGGGCCCCAGGAATATTGTGCTGCAGGCCTTAGACAGATTTGGGTGTTACTGATTCTCTGTTCAGCGTGGCCTGAACAGTCCACAGATGGCAGTAGACCATGGGGTGTTGAGATGCGAGGAGACTCCGGCATTCTTTCACATTCTGCTTTCGCTCCTGACAGCTTAGGAAAGCTCTCTTTGAAACTTTGGTATGTGTGGACCTAAGATTGAATGTATCTGAAACGTTGCTAATTTCTCACTGTCCTTGCTTCCCAGGACGCCAGGAAAGCATGTGCAGATGCAACTCTCTCTCAGGTAAGAGCCCACTGAGTCACGCAGAGCCATCTGCCTGTGAGGAGGCTGGCACAGCACCCACACCTGGAGCCTCGGGAGGGCTCTGCTCGGATTCTCTCCTGTGCAGTTTGGATGCCAAGCCTCTGTGTGGAGTGCTTTTGTTAAGAAGTCGTACTGATGGTAGGCATAGGAAATGGAGGGGCTTTTTGAGATAAAAAGGAGATATCTCAAGCCTTAAATAATTATTTACCTGTTACAGAGGGTAATAGTTGTAAAATATTGTTATTGTCTTAAAATAAGGTATTTTGAAGCTCCTCTCCTTAACAGAATCTGCCTCAGAACTTTGATTTCTAATATCCAATTTGGTAATACCTCAGAAAGTTAAACATAGAATTATTGTATGACTAAGCAGTTCTACCTGTAAATACATGCCCAACAGAATTGAACACTGGTTTTCAAACAAACACATGTGCGTAGATGTTTGTAGCAGCACCATTCACAATAGCCAAAATGTAGAAACCACCAAAATGTGCGTAAATGAATGAGTGGAGAAACAAATTGTGGTGTGTCTGTTCCTTGAAGTATTATCAGCCATTAAATGGACCTCAGTACAGTCAAAGGCTACAACATGGATAAACCCCTAAATACTATGATATGTGAAAGAAGCCAAATAGAAATGACTGTGTATTGTGTGGTTCTATTTATATGAAATATCTAGAATAGTAAAATTCATTGAATCAGAGTGGACTAGTGGCCAGCAGGGGAGCTAGGGAAGAGAGGGAGAGGAAGTGAAGAACAGGGAGTGACTGCTAAATCAATGTCGGGTCTCCTTTTGGGATGATGAAGATGTTTTGGAACCAGGTGGTGGCAGTGGTTGCACAACACTGTGAGTGTACTAAATGCCACTGGACTGTATACTTAAAAATGGTTAATTTGATGTTATGTGAACTTTACCTTATTAAAAGAATGAAGTCCATCCCAGCACTTTGGGAGGCTGAGGCAGGTGGATCACTTGAGGTCAGGAGTTCAAGACTAGCCTGACCAACATGGTGAAATCCCATCTCTACTAAAATACAAAAATTAGCCAGGTGTGGTGGCACACACCTGTAATCCCAGCTACTCAGGAGGCTGAGGCAGGAGAATTGCTTGGACCTGGGAGGGAGAGGTTGCAGTGAGCGAAGATTGCACCACTGCACTCCAGCCTGGGAGACAGAGCTAAACTCCATCTCAAAAATGAAAAAAAGGCCAGGCGCGTTGGCTCACGCCTGTAATCCTAGCACTTTGGGAGGCCGAGACGGGCGGATCACGAGGTCAGGAGATCAAGACCATCCTGGCTAACATGGTGAAACTACTGAAAAAAATACAAAAAATTAGCCAGGCATGGTGGTGGGCGCCTGTAGTCCCAGCTACTCGGGAGGCTGAGGCAGGAGAATGGCGAAGCCATTCCATCTGGGAGGCGGAGCTTGCAGTGAGCCGAGATCGCCGCCGCACTCCAACCTGGGCGACAGAGCGAGAGACTGTCTCAAAAAAAAAAAAAAAAAGATAATAAAAATAAAGTCCAAAGCATTGGACAGAAATGTGAAAGAAAAACTATATTCATACTTCTGAAGATGATTAAGTTTTTTACATTGTCCAGATGTTTTAGGGGATGCACTTTATTGAGGTTAAATTGCAAGTTAAAAAAAAATTAGGCTACATAGAATTACCTGAATTTCAATTCTGAGAAGCACTTTGGACTGTCCATTTTTTAAAACCCGTTGTTGTGATCCACTTACTCCATTTGCCAGCCTGAGCTCATTAACATCAGTGTCTGTATGTAGGATGGGCTCAGCTGGTGTGTGTACAGCTAGTGCTACAAGTGATGGTCGTGCAGAAGCAGGTGTCATCCTGGCCCACACATAGCCTGACATAGGAACCAGCTATTAAATTGTAGTGTCAGGAAGAAGAGTTGTGAGTTCTCAAATAATTCAGAGACCTAGGAGGAACTGGTCCTGGATGGACAGGGAGAGGAGGAAGGAGGCAGGAAGAGCACAGCAAGTACTTCAAGGCTGGCCGTGTTCGTGTGCATGCATTGGAGGGCAGGGCACACAGGTTCCTGATGACCAGCCAGACTAAGACTCGGTAAGAGGTGCAGAAGGGGTTCAGTGCAGAATGCCACAGTGGAAGCCATTGGAGAACTCTGGGAAGGCTGGCAAGAGGTAGGCACAGTGGGTGAGCCAACAGCCTTGACAGGGATGGGAGATGAGGAGAGTCATTTAATCACAGATGTTAAAGTTACAGAAATGTTTTTATTTTCAAGATCACAAACAACATCGACCCAGTGGGAAGAATCCAAATGCGCACGAGGAGGACACTGCGAGGGCACCTGGCCAAGATCTACGCCATGCACTGGGGCACAGACTCCAGGTAGGCGTGGGCATGAGCAGGATGCTGCTTGATACGTTCAGGGGCTGCTCTGTTTTCCTAGGGGAAGATAACCTAAACCCATTTGCTGTGTTGTGCAGTGAAAATATTAGGAAGTTGGATCAGAACTCTGGGTGTGCCACATGCAGCACTCACAGATGCATATTCCCTGTCCAGTTTCCACTTACTTGGGCTGAAAGGACACTGCCATTCCTTCACTGTCTGAGTCACATTAATAGAAGTTCTGATTTTTCTTTCTCCCTTCTCACATCTCTTTCAGTTTCTAGACCTCTGTCCTCCCAGTTCTACTGTATCCTACTTATGGGAACTTGGGGAAGTTACCTCTCTGTGCCTGTTTCTCAGGGCTGGTTGGCCCTCGCCCTCTTGTGATTTCAGTGCCCTGGCTCAGGAAATCACCGAACCTGCCCCGAGGATCCTGAAAGATTAAGTGTATTGAGCCTTAGAACAGCATCGTGCTGTGTGTGCTTTACTGTAGCAGACACACGGGAACGCACTATGAGCTGTTTTCACCGTTCTCTCACCTGGCCTGTCTGCCCTGCGTTCCTTTGGTTTACCATCCCCAGAGATAATTCCCTTCATGGGCTCCTATTTCTTCTTTTCTTTTCCTTTTTTTTTTTTTTACGACGGAGTCTTGCTCTGTCGCCCAGGCTGGAGTGCCGTGGCGCGATCTCGGCTCACTGCAAGCTCTGCCTCCTGGTTTACGCCACTCTCCTGCCTCAGCCTCCCGAGTGGCTGGGACTACAGGTGCCTGCCACCACGCCTGGCTAATTTTTTTGTATTTTTAGTAGAGACGGGGTTTCACTGTGTTGGCCAGGATGGTCTTGATCTCCTGACCTTGTGATCCACCCCCCGGCTTCCCAAAGTGCTGGCATTACAGGTGTGAGCCACTGCGCCAGCCTCTTTTTTTTGTTGTTGGAGACAGGGTCTCACTCTGTCAGTCATACTGGAGTGCAGTGGTGTGATCATATCTCACTGCAGCCTCGACCTCCTAGGCTCCAGCAACCCTTCATACTCAGCCTCCCAAGTGGCTGAGACCATAGGCATGTGCCACCACGCCTGGCTAATATTTTTGGTTTTTTTTTATAGAGACAGGGTCTCCCTTTGTTGCTGACACTGGTTTCAAACTCCTGGCCCCTAAGTGATCCTTCCACTTCGGCCTCCCAGAGTGCTGAGGTTATAGGTGTGAGCCACCACCACTTCCAGCCTATTTTTTGTACTTTATATGCCTTGCTTCTCCACCAGGCATCTCACCTCTGTGACCCCGCACTCTCATTTAGAGGCTATTACAAAGTCTTACTTGCTGCCTGTTCTATCCAAATAATTTAATAAAATACTATTTGATTTGTGTAACTATGACATGCTCGTTCAAGCACCTGACATAACAATTTTTAACACGCCCTTCTTTGAGTAGTATTTCTTTGTATTCCGTTGTTAGTGTGGAATTTTCTGCTTGGCTTTTTCTTTGTTGGTGAAATTGTCCGCTTTAGAGCACAAACAGCTAGAGAACAAAAGATTCTATCTTTAGTTTGTTCTATATAGTATCCCATACAATTCCATATGCAAATGAGAGCTCACATGATGGTTCCAATGATGGCAGGAGTCAGAAAGAATAAAAATGGGAAGGGGGAGGGTGGGGAAGTGGGGAAATGATGTTTGGAGGGTACAGAGTTTTAGTTAGGAATAAATTTTAGAAATCTGCTGCACAGCACGGAGACTGTAGTTCATAATAACATGTGTTTCAAAATTGTTAGTAAAGTAGACTTGAAGTGTTCCCACCACAGAGAAAATGTTCCCACCACAGAGAAAATGGGAAGTGATGGGTATGTTTATTAGCTTGATTTATTTATTTCGCAAGGTGGATATATATGAAAATACCACATTGTACTCTATAAATGTATATCTAATTATTTGTCAAAAATTGTTTTAAATATTCAAAGTAAATAAGTAACCAGGCACATTGGCTCATGCCTCTCATCCCAACACTTTGGGAGGCCAAGGCAGGTGATGGCTTGAGCCCAGGACTTCAAGACCAGCCTAGGCCACATGGCGAGACCCCTTCTCTACAAAAAGTACAAAAATGAGTTAGCTGTTGTTGTGTGCACCTGGAGTCCCAGCTACTCAGGAGGCTGAGGTGGGAGGATCACTTGAACCCAGGAGGCAGGGAAGCAGAGCTTGCAGTGAGCCGAGATCACCCCACTGTGTTTTAGCCTGCACGACAGAGTGAGACCCTGTCTCTAAATAAATAAGTAAATAAGTATATACTTTGTGAATTCAAAGTTATTCCTTTAAAAAAATTAAAAAGAATTAAAAAAATATGTTCTGGCCGAGTGCAGTGGCTCACCCTTGTAATCCCAGCACTTTGGGAGGCCGAGGTGGGCGGATCACTTGAGGTCAAGAGTTCGAGACCAGCCTGCTGGCCAACATGGCACAACCCTGTCTACTAAAAATTTAAAAATTAGCTGGGCATACTTGCTGTAGTCCCAGCTACTTGGAAGGCTGAGATACACAGAAGTTACGGTGAGCCGAAATTGCGCCACTGGGTGACAGAGTGACATCTGACTCAAAAAAAAAAAAAAGAAAAATGTTGTTACTAGTCTATCTATGTTAGAACTTATTGTCAAAAGTAGTTGCGAAACAAAACAATATGCTACCTCCGGGGCCTTTCCTCCATGTGTGGGAACACTGGTGTCCAGATCAGGCAGGTTAGTGGAGTGGACAGTGCTGTTGCTGGGCAGTGTTCGGGTACTCAGAGCACTGCACCACCAAGTAATGTGTCTCCTTCACCAGCTGGGCTCTGGACTGGGCAGTCTGGAAGGGATGAGAGTGACCTGCAGGCAGGTTGTTCAGGAACCTAAGAGATGGGTGTGTGAGCTGAGCAGTGGAGGTGGGGCTCGGGCTCAGGGTGGGTGGGGTGGGCGCCCGATCACTGGATGGGAGACTTGATGGTCCGTCTGTCTCAAACACACTTTGTGTCTTGAAAGCCCCAGGATTAGAAGGAAGAAAAGCAAGGGCTGACAAAGCAGGACCAAGTTCAGAGTCATGGCCACCCTGTGAGCAAGGTGGTGTTCAGTGAGGCCTGTGGGAGGCTGGGGTGCCACATTGGTCCTTGTTCTTGGACAGGGTGCTAGGTGCCTGGCATTTGTTGTATAATTGCACAGTCATGAGAAAACCAAAATAATATTATGGAGAACCTCTGCTTTCCAGAGCCTTCTAGAGAGTGCTTGTTCTATCATTTGTTTCTGGATAGGCTAGTGTTTGCCTCTTTAAGGTCCAAAAGAGTTTTTTTGGGGGGAGGGTGTGTGTGTGTGTGTGTGTGTGTGTGTGTGTGTGTGGTGTGTCTATCGGGGGGAGTGTGTGTGTGTGTGTGTGTGGGGTGTGTCTCTATCAGGGGGAGGGTGTGTGTGTGTGTGTGTGTGTGTGTGTGTGTGTGTGTGTGTGTGTCTCTATCCTTGTTCCATAAGCTCTCTTTTTTTGTGTGCACAACGTGCAGGTTTATTACGTAGGTATACCTGTGCCATGTTGGTTTGCTGCACCCATTAACTCGTCATTTACATTAGATATTTCTCCTAATGCTATCCCTCCCCCTGCCGCCCACCCCATGACAGAGGGTGGAGGGTATATATTTTCTTTAATCTTCGTATTTCCTGCCTTCATAAACAAATGTTACCGTTTAAGACTTTTTTCATGACTTAAAGCTGTAATTTATGAATACCAGTTCTTTTTTGTTGTTGTTGTTGAGACAGAGTCTCACTTTGTCACCCAGGCTGGAGTGCAGTGGTGTGATCTTGGCTCACTGCAAGCTCAGCCTCCTGAATAGCTGGAACTACAGGCGCCTGCTGCCACGCCCGGCTAATTTTTTTGTATTTTTAGTAGAGACGGGGTTTCACCATGTTAGCCAGGATGGTCTCAATTTCCTGACCTCGTGATTTGCCTGCCTCGGCCTCCCAAAGTGCTGGGATTACAGGCGTGAGCTACCGTGTCCAGCCTATGAATACCAGTTCTTTCACTGTGTTTGTTTGATTTATGGACACTATGAAACAGTAGAAATGACTACTAATTTGTCTTTCTTTCTTTCTTTTTTTTTTTGAGACGAAGTCTTGTTGCCCAGACTGGAGTGCAGTGGCAGCTCACTGCAAGCTGGACTTACTGCAAGCTCTGCCTCCTGGGTTCATGCCATTCTCCTGCCTCAGCCTCCTGAGTAGCTGGGACTACAGGCTCCCCCTACCATGCCCAGCTAATTTTTTTTGTTGTATTTTTAGTAGAGACGGGGTTTCATTGTTAGCCAGGATGGTCTCGATCTCCTGACTTCGTGATCTGCCTGCCTCGGCCTCCCAAAGTGCTGGGATTACAGGTGTGAGCCACCGTGCCCGGCCTAGTTTGTCTTTCAAAACTACATGAGGCTAGACACGGTGGCTCACACCTGTAATCCCAGCACTTTGGGAGGCCAAGTCAGGTGGATCCCTTGAGTTCAGAAGTTTGAGACCAGCCTGGCCAACATGGTATAACCCCATCTCTTCTGAAAATACAAAAATTAGCCAGGTGTGGTGGCGAACGCCTGTAGTTTCAGCTACTCAAGAGGCTGAGGTGGGAGAATCGCTTGAACCCAGGAGGTGGAGGTTGCAGTGAACCAAGATTGCCCCATTGCACTCCAGCCTGGGCAACAGAGTGAGACTCTGTCTCAAAATATATAGATATAGATATATATACACACACACGCGTGCGTGCACACATTGCACTCCCGCCTGGGTGACGGATCGAGACTCTGTCTCAAAAAGCAAAACAGAACACAAAGCTACATGAAAGGCCAGGCACCGTGGTTCACGCCTGTAATCCCAGCACTTTGGGAGACTGAGGCGAGTGGATCACCTGAGGTCAGGAGTTTGAGACCAGCCTGGCCAACGTGGTAAAACCCCATCTCTACCAAAAGTACAAAAGTTAACCGGGTTGGTGGTGGGCACCTGTAATCCCAACTACTCAGGAGGCTGAGGCAGGAGAATCGCTTGAATCCAGGAGGCAGAGGTTGCAGTGAGCCAAGATTGCACCACTGCACTCCAGCCTGGGTGACAGAGTGAGGCTCTGTCTCAAAAAAAAAAACATACAAAAAAAACTACATGCGAGGTGAGGCCCACAATGACTACTTGTTATGTATGTATGTATTAACGTATCAGATGTACATTTGTAATATGTTTATCAATATATTTATTTGTACTAAAAGGTGACTTTTTTTTTTTTTTTTTTTGAGACTGGGTCTCACTCTGTTGTCCATGCTAGAATGCAGTGGTGCGATCCTAGCTCACTGCAGTCTTGAACTCTGGTGCTCAAGCAATCCTGCCTCAGCCTCCTGAGTAGCTGGTACCACAGGTGCACATTACCGTGCCCAGCTGATTTTTTAAAAATATTTTTTGTAGAGACCGGGTCTCCCTATGTTGCCCATGTTGGTCTCAAACTCCTAGACTTTACCGATCTCTTATCTCAGCTTCCCAAAGTGCTGGGGTTACAGACATGAGCCACCACCCTCCCTCCTTTGAGTAAAATGAAGGGCGTTAGGTGTTTTGATTTTTGACAGCTACTTTCAGGGTCCTGGAGCCATTTAGCTTGCTTCCTGGCTCTCGCCTCTATGTTCTAGGTGAGTGGCACCTCAGATAATTGATTGTTGAGTAGGTAAAGGCACTGGCAGGCAACGTGAACCCAGCTCTCCAACAGCTCTCTAATCCGGGACTAGGAGGCATGTCTTCTCTCACCTTCTGGAGGATCAGTCGACAGCTTACATGTCCCTAATCCCTCTGGAAGTCAGCAGTTATTAAGCTCTCTGACCGGGAGACCTCTGTAAAGGTGATCCTCCTAATCTAGGAGGATGAGCTGCTTTAGATCAGCTCTGATACTCAACAGAAAGTCTCAGAAGGGCTGGGCAGAAATAAAGCTAGAGAGGGAACCTTATACCATTACATAGAAATAATTTTCAGTGTTTTAATATGTTGATGACAACCTGGATTGAGAAGTTTGCTTTAAGAATTGCATCTGAAGGCTGGGTGCAGTGGCTCACGCCTGTAATCCTGGCTGAGGTGGGCAGATTGCCTGAGCTCAGGAGTTCAAGACTAGCATGGCAAAACCCTGTCTCTACTAAAAATACAAAAAGTTAGCCAGGCATGGTGGTGTACATCTGTAATTCCAGCTACTGGGAAGGCTGACGCACGAGAATTGCTTCAACCTGGGAGGCAGAGGTTGGAGTGAGCTGAGATTGTGCCATGTTGCTCCAGCCTGAGTGACAGAGTGAGACTCTGTCTCAAAATAATAATAATAATAATAATAATTGCATCTGAAAAATAATAGGATGGGAGCCTACACTTAGTTTTTAGTTCTGTGATAAATTTTGTAATAAATTGCAGGTGAAAAGGCTTTTATTTGTTAAACTCATTGACACCTTTGTAAAGTTAGTACTTAGTGTATCAAAACATCTAGTTTGATATTAAAAGTCTCAGTTATCAACAAAACTTGAGAGAGCGTTACTCCAGCTTTGGGTCAGCTTTAAGAAGTCACATATGTTCACAGCTGAAATAGTTAAAACCTGCGTTTTGAGGCACCGTGGCTTACGCCTGTAACCCAACATTTTGGGAGGCCAAGGCAGGCGGATCACTTGAGGCCAGGAGTTGGAGACCAGCGTGGCTAACATGGGGAAAGCCCATCTCTACTGAAAATACAAAAATTGGCCAGGCGTGGTGGCACGTGCCTGTAATCCCAGCTACTTGGGAGACTGAGGCATGAGAATCACTTGAACCCAGGAGATAGAGTTTGCATTGAGCCGAGATCACGCCAGTGCACTCCAGCCTGAGTGACAGAGGGAGACTCTGTCTCAAAAAAACAAAAACAAAACCCTCGTTTGATAAAATCCTTAAAAGTAAAAATCCTTATACCATCATTTACCGTACTGACAGATATCTCTGCATCAAACAGTAGAACCTTCTTGCTCTTCATTGAAAACAGCATCCTATGCTACAGAGTTCCTTAGGACCTCTCATGAGCAACTGTGGTTCCCAGGAGTTACTTTCATCCACATTACTCGCCTGCTAAGGTGAAATTCTTTTGCTCGTTATTCATATTTTCCTTTGTAGTATGGAGCTTCTTTTCAACACGTGGATTCCAAACTGAGCACAGTTGCCAGAACAAGGAAATAATTATGAAAAAATACATGGTTGGGCGCAGTGGCTCAACACTTGTAATACCAGCACTTTGGAGGCTGAGGTGGGCGGGTCACCTGAGGTCAGGAGTTAGAGACCAGCCTGACCAACATGGAGAATCCCCGTCTCTACTAAAAATACAAAATTAGCTGGCCGTGGTGGCACATGCCTGTAATCCCAGCTACTTTGGAGACTGAGGCAGGAGAATTGCTTGAACCCAGGAAGTGGAGGTTGTGGTTAGCCGACGCGCCATTGCACTCCAGCCTGGGCAACAAGAGCAAAACTCCGTCTCAAAAACAAAAACAGGCCAGGCGCAGTGGCT
The DNA here is from genome assembly GCF_043159975.1 of Macaca nemestrina. Taxonomy (NCBI): domain Eukaryota; kingdom Metazoa; phylum Chordata; class Mammalia; order Primates; family Cercopithecidae; genus Macaca; species Macaca nemestrina. The sequence continues at coordinate 232,225,604 of NC_092125.1, forward strand.
CAAGCCTGTAATCCCAGCACTTTGGGAGGCCGAGACGGGCGGATCACGAGGTCAGGAGATCGAGACCATCCTGGCTAACACGGTGAAACCCCGTCTCTACTAAAAAATACAAAAAACTACCCGGGCGAGGTGGCGGGCGCCTGTAGTCCCAGCTACTCAGGAGGCTGAGGCAGGAGAATGGCGTGAACCCGGGAGGCGGAGCTTGTAGTGAGCCCAGATCACGCTACTGCACTCCAGCCCGGGCGACAGAGCAAGAAGCCGTCTCAAAAAAACCAAAAACAAAAACAAAAACAAAAAAGGCCAGGCGTGGTGGCTCATGCCTATAATCCCAGCACTTTGGAAAGCCGAGGTGACCAGATCATGAGGTCAGGAGATCAATACCATCCTGGCTAACATGGTGAGACCCCGTCTCTACTAAAAATACAAAAAAATTTAGCTGTGCAAGGTGGTGGGCACCTGTAGTCCCAGCTACTCGGAAGGCTGAGGCAGGAGAATGGTGGAAACCTGTGAGGCAGAGCTTGCAGTGAGCTGAGATGGTGCCACTGCACTCCAGCCTGGGCAACAGCAAGACTCCATCTCAAAAAAAAAAAAAAAAAATTTGTGATAGTTACTGGTCTCTGCTGCCGGACCAGGCGCAGTGGTGCTGTTGTTTACCAAGCAGGTGAGGAGGGAGTGCCTCCTTTGGTTTCTAGGAGACCTTGATTCCAATTTTAGCTCAGTCTGGGAAATTTCATGGGGTATTTTGGTGAGAAATGTTTCATGAATTTGGAATGTCTTAAATGTGGTTTGTTTTTTCGTTTATTTGTTTTGTTTTTGTTTTTGTTTTTTCCAGTCAGGGTCTCGCTCTGTTGCCCAAGCTAGTGTGCAGTGGTGCAATCTTGGCTTACTGCAACCTCCGCCTCCTGGGTTCAAGCAGTCTGCCACCTCACCCTCCTGAGTAGCTGGGATTACAGGCATGCACTACCATACCAAGCTATGTTTTTGTATTTTTGTAGTGGAGATGGGATTTTACCATGCTAGCCATGCTGGTCTCAAACTCCTGTGATCCGCCTACCTTGGCCTCCCAGTGTTGGGATTAAAGACATGAGCCTCTAATTTGATTTGTAATGAAACCAAACAGAAGCAGTTATGAAATGATGTCAGCCTGTCTCAGCTGACAAAGGGAATGGGTGCCAGGGGTGATGTGGCCTGCATTCAGTTGGGGGCCGTGCACTCTCCACTCTCAACTGTGGTCTGTAACAGTGTTTTTGTTCATGCTTTTAAAGTTGGTCTGACATTTAGAGCCTTCCTTTCCTTCCTCCTCTCCTCTCCTCTTCCTCTTCATCCCTTCCTCCCGTCTTTCTTTCTGTCTTGTCTTTCTGTCTGTCTGTCTGTCTTTTTTGAAACAGAGCCTTGCTCTGTTGCCCAGGCTGGAGTCCAGTGGCATGATTTTGTCTCATTGTAACCTCCGCCTCCTAGGTTCCAGCAATTCTTCTGCCTCAGCTTCCCGAGTAGCTGGGATTACAGGCGCGCACTACCATACCCAGCTAATTTTTGTATTTCTAGTAGAGACAGGGTTTTGCCATGTTGGCGAGGCTGGTCTTGAACTCCTGACTTCACGTGATCTGCCTGTCTCGGCCTTCCAAAGTGTTGGGATTACAGGCGTGAGCCACTGTGCCCGACCAGAGATTTTTTTTCTTATAAATAAGTGGCTTTGTCTGAAGCACATGTAACATAGAAGCACTTAAGTCACCAGAGTCTGGGTTTTAGTCTGTTGCCCTTGTACACTTTCTGTGTTATGTGGTACTGATAGGTTTGCTTTTGTCTGTCCCTCCAGGCTTCTCGTCAGTGCCTCGCAGGATGGTAAACTTATCATCTGGGACAGCTACACCACCAACAAGGTAGGGACTGGAAAATTCCCTTCCTTGGAAAACCCACCTAGGAAACAGTATTTTAAGCTCTGGAGTCTTTTTTGTTAAATCACATAATACAAGATAGGGAAGGCAGTAACGGTAAGCTCTGTTTGTTAGTAGTGAGGTTGTGCAGGTGAGACACAAGCTGAGTCACATGCCAGCACCTGTGACAGTCTCTTCCTCTGAACCAGATGCTGTTGTGCTATTTTCCGTTATCTCCTTACCGAGCCGATGGGAGCTAAGGACCTTCTGTGTTTCCAGGAGACCTCAATTCCAGTTTTAGCAGAGTCTGGGAAGTTTCATGTTTTATTTATAGAGTGCAGAAGTATCACTTTTCATTTAATTATTAGTTTTTTAGGAGAGATCATCATACTTTAAAGTGTAATGTATGTTATTTTCAAGACTTAATCCAAATTGTACTGTTTTGAATAAAAAGTATTGTTGGCTGGGCATGGTGGCTTATGCCTGTAATCCCAGCACTTTGGGAGGCTCTGGCAGGCAGATCACAAGGTCAGTAGATCGAGACCATCCCGGCTAACAAAGTGAAACCCTGTCTTTACCAAAAGTACAACAAATTAGCCGGGCGCGGTGGCGGGTGCCTGTAGTCCTAGCTACTCGGGAGGCTGAGGCAGGAGAATGGCGTGAACCTGGGAGGCGGAGCTTGCAGTGAGCTGAGATGGTGCCATTGCACTCCTCCAGCCTGGGCGACAGAGCGAGACTCCGTCTCAAAAAAAAAAAAAGTATTGTCATTGGTCCCAACATATACGTAAAAGATGTTATTCAGTTTACTAAAGAATACTAAATGTGTATAAATGGTTACATTCATTACAGCAGATCTAACACACTGGGAGAGATGTGGCAGGATAGATTATAGTAATGTCCATTTCGGTTATTCCGTAAAAATATTTTGTTTTCGGCCGGGTGCGGTGGCTCACACCTGTAATTCCAGCACTTGGGAGGCTGAAGCAGGTGGATCACCTGAGGTCAGTAGTTTGAGACCAGCCTAGCCAACATGGTGAAACCTCATTCTCTACTAAAAATACAAAAAATTAGCCAGGTGTGGTGGCAGGCGCCTGTAATCCCAGCTACTCAGGGGGCTGAAGCAGGAGAATCACTTGAACCCGGGAGGCAGAAGTTGCAAGTGAGCCTAGATTGCGCCACTGCACTCAAACCTGGGCAACAAGAGCGAAACTCCATCTCAAAAGAAAAAAAAAAAGTTTTGTTTTCAAATAAGTTCATAGCCATTTGACAGGGTAATGCAGTGTTTTCCTTCTAATATGTATGGGTTTTTTGGGGGTTTTTTTTGTTTGTTTGTTTGTTTGAGACAGAGTGTTGCTCTTATCGCCCTGGCTGGAGTGCAGTGGCGTGATCTCTGCTCACTGCAGCCTCCACCTCCCTGGTTCAAGCAACTCTCCTGCTTCAGCCTCCTTGAGTAGCTGGGATTACAAGCGCCCACCACCATACCCAGCTAATTTTTGTATTTTAGCACAGATGGGGTTTCACCAATTTGAGGCCAGGCTGGTCTCAAATTCCTGACCTCAGGTGATCCACCCGCCTCAGCCTCCCAAAGTGCTAGGATTACAGGTGTGAGTCACCGCGCCCGGCCTGTTTGTTTTCTTGTGAGACGGAGTCTCGCTCTGTTGCCCAGGCTGGAGTGCAGTGACATGATCTCAGCTCACTGCAACCTCTGCCTCCCAGGTTCAAGTGATTCTCCTGCCTCAGCCACCCGAATAGCTGGGACTACAGGCATGCGCCATCATGCCCGGCTAATTTTGATATATTTAGTAGAGACGGAGTTTCATCATGTTGGCTAGGCTGGTTTTGAACTCCTGACTTCAGGTGATCTGCCCAATTTAGCCTCCCAAAGTGCTGGGATTACTGGTGTGAATGACCGCACCCCACCTAATAAAGTAGTTTTGATGAGTAGGCAGCACTACTATTAAGTCCCCACCTAATCATAAGTCGTGACTTTAGTAAAACTGGATTGTGTGGATTGAATTTGAATCCCATGTGCAGCACTGGACTTCTCATTAATAGGCTTCACCTGAGTGGCCACTCATGGGAATTACTCTCTAGATAATTTTGGCTCTTATTTTGTTCTGTTACCTCCTATGCAATGAAAGTTGGAGATGAGATAATCCTAGCGTCAGTGTTGTTTTTGAACATAAAGGTGTTTGCATCATCTGTGTTTCTGTCATTAGGTCCACGCCATCCCTCTGCGCTCCTCCTGGGTCATGACCTGTGCATACGCCCCTTCTGGGAACTATGTGGCCTGCGGTGGCCTGGATAACATTTGCTCCATTTACAATCTGAAAACTCGTGAGGGGAACGTGCGCGTGAGTCGTGAGCTGGCAGGACACACAGGTACCCATCCTTGTTCATAACCTTCAAGTGACACAAGCTGTTTAGCTGGAGTACATTATATGCTTTGGATATTCACCTTTTATCAGTCATTTATTAATTATTATTTTTTTTTTTTTTCTTTGAGGTGGAGTCTTGCTCTTTCGCCCAGGCTAGAGTGTATTGGCATGATCTTGGCTCAGTGCAAGCTCTGCCTCCCGGGTTAACGCCATTCTCCTGCTTCAGCCCCCTGAGTAGCTGGGACTACAGGCACCTGCCACCTCGCCCGTCTAATTTCTTTTTGCATTTTTAGTAGAGATGGGGTTTCACCGTGTTAGCCAGGCTGGTTTTGAACTCCTGACCTCATGATCCGCCTGCCTTAGCCTTCCAAAGTGCTGGGATTATAGGCGTCAGCCACTGCGCCCGGCGTTATCAATCATTATTAATGAGACTGGTTCAAATAAAAGTCACAGTAATGGCCAGAAGTCTTCTGAAAATGAAACTAAAAACAGGCCTGACGTGCCTTTACCAGTAAGGAACCTGTGGATTTGCGCTGGACATGGTGGCTCATGCCTGTAATTACAACATTCTGGGAGTCCAAGGTAGGAGAATAGCTTGGAGCCAGGAGTTCGAGACCAGCTGGGACAACAAAACTTAGACCCCTTCTCTACAAAAAAGGAAAAACTTAGCCACGCACAGTGGCGCACACCTGTGGTCCCAGCTCCTCGGGAGGATGGCTCAAGCCTGGGTGGTTGAGGCTGCAGGGAGCTATGATTGCACTACTGCACTCCAGGCTGGGTGAAAGTGAGACCCTGTCTCTGCAAATGAGGCAGAATAGAGCCCTGTGGCTGTAAGTGCTAGGTAATCTATTATCTCACCAAGATTTTGTTTACTTGTGACACTAATTCATCATGAAAGGCATACGTTTGCTGAAAGAGGATGTCCTATTCTAATATATTTTACCTCTCTGGCTGTATTATCTGTTCTCAGAAATGTTATGGCCCCCAGTACTTTTTGGTAACACTCCGCCCACTTCACATGCAGCCAAAGAAATCAGTTCATGGAGTCACTAGTACTGCTTTTGACGCCTATTAAGCAGTCTGATAAATAAGTTAATTTTGGCCAGATTACAAGTATAACCTTGTCCTTTGAAAGATATGCTGCTATTGTTGATTTCTGTTCTTGGTTCTTTCCTGCCTTCTGCTTACTTTGGAGTTGCCTTCTTCTTAATTTTCCAGCTGCCTAAAGTAGATTTGTAGGCCACTGGTTTGCTTCCTTTTCAGGTACAATCACTTAAATTTTTAAATTTCCCTCTAAGCATGGCTTTAGCTGCATCACACACATATTTTTAATATTGTCTTTTTTTTTTTTTTTTTTTTTGAGACGGAGTCTCACGCTGTTGCCCAGGCTGGAGTGCAGTGGCGCGATCTCGGCTCACTGCAAGCTCCGCCTCCAGGGTTCACGCCATTCTCCTGCCTCAGCCTCCTGAGTAGCTGGGACTACAGGCGCCCGCCACCGCGCCCGGCTAATTTTTTGTATTTTTAGTAGAGACGGGGTTTCACTGTGGTCTCGATCTCCTGACCTTGTGATCCGCCCACCTCGGCCTCCCAAAGTGCTGGGATTACAGGCTTGAGCCACCGCGCCCGGCCCTTTTTTTTTTTTTTTTTTTTTTTTTTTTTTTTTTTTTTTTTTAAGATGGAGTCCTCCTCTGTCACCCAGGCTGGAGTGCAGTGGTGTGATCTCAGCTCACTGAAACCTCCACCCCCTGGGTTCAAGCGATTCTCCTGCCTCAGCCTCCCGAGTAGATTACAGATGTGCACCACAACGCCTGGCCAATTTTTGTATTTTTAGTAGAGACAGGATTTTGCCATGTTGGTCAGGCTGGTCTCGAACTCCTGACCTCAAGTGATCCACCCGCCTTGGCCTCCCAAAGTGCTGAGATTGCAGGCTTGAGCCACCACTGCCAGCCTATATTGTCTTTTAATTATCATTCGATGTGAAATTTTTTAATATCCTTGTGAGTGCTTATTTGACTTATGGGTTATTTAGATGTATAATTTTTATATATCTGAAGTTTTCTTAGTTATCATTGATTTCTAATTAGATGCCATTGTGCTTTAAGACACACTCTGTATCATTTCAGTCCTTTGACATTTGAGGCTTTTTTTTTTTTTTTTTTTTCTTTTTTCTGGAGACGGAGTCTCGCTCTGTCGCCCAGGCTGGAGTGCAGTGGCCGGATCTCGGCTCACTGCAAGCTCCATCTCCCGGGTTCACGCCATTCTCCTGCCTCAGCCTCCCGAGTAGCTGGGACTACAGGCACCCGCCACCTCGCCCGGCTAGTTTTTTGTATTTTTTAGTAGAGACGGGGTTTCACCGTGTTAGCCAGGATGGTCTCGATCTCCTGACCTCGTGATCCGCCCGTCTCGGCCTCCCAAAGTGCTGGAATTACAGGCTTGAGCCACCGCGCCCAGCCAAGGCTTATTTTTAATGGAGCTGATGGTCTTGTCATGGTGTCTGCGTTGTGTGCACATGGGAATGATGTGTGTGTTTGTTGTATCTGGGCCTGATTTTCTTTTTTTTTCTTTTTTTTTTTTTTTTTTGAGACAGAGTCTCGCTCTGTCGCCCAGGCTGGAGTGCAGTGGCGCGATCTCGGCTCACTGCAAGCTCCACCTCCCGGGTTCACGCCATTCTCCTGCCTCAGCCTCCCGAGTAGCTGGGACTACAGGCGCCCACCACCGCATCCGGCTAATTTTTTGTATTTTTAGTAGAGACGGGGTTTCACCGTGTTAGCCAGGATGGTCTCAATCTCCTGACCTCGTGATCCGCCCGCCTCGGTCTCCCAAAGTGCTGGGATTACAGGCATGAGCCACCGCGCCCGGCCCTGGGCCTGATTTTCTACATACATGTTAATTAGAGCAAGATTTTTGGCATGTTCAAATCTTCTGTATCTTTCTATGAAATATTCATGCAGGGCTGTTAAAATGATTATGGATTTTCTAATTCTCCTGTTAATTCTGTCAATATATGCTTCAGATACCTTGAACTCTTTTAGTAGATGCCTTTACGTTTGTCGTCTCTTTGTGACTAATTGACCCTGTGACCCTGCTATCATGATGAACTGTTCTTTCTTGCTCATAATGCTCTTTGTTGGGAACCGCTACTTTTTCTGATACTAATGTAGCCAGCCCTGCCTTCGTGAGGGTCCTTTCAGCTTAACTCTGTCTTTGAAAGTAGTCGGTTATAGACTTCACATAATTGTTGGGTCTTGGTTTTTTCTGCCTGCCTTTGGAATATGCTTTTGCACATTTGTATTTCCTATTGTAGCTCTGCTACTTTGTCACCTTTTTGTCCCTTCATTTTTGTATTTTGGTTGTTCCTTTCCTACCTTCCTTTGAGTTATTTGATTATAGGCGTGAGCCACCACATCTGGCCTGGGTTACTTGATTTTTTAAAAAAATCTATTTTACTTTGTGGGCTTTGTAGGTAAACCATTTTGCCTGATGTCTTAGTGGTGTCTTTAGGGATTATAGTGTACATTCGCAGTGTCTCGCGGTCCTCTAGTTACCGTGGTACTAGTTGATAGGAAATGTAAGGAGCTCGCAGCCACATACAGGCCTCCTGTCTGCCCTTCCTCACTCTTGGTGTGGTTTTCTTTTTTTCTTTTTTTTTTTTGAGACAGAGTCTTGCTCTGTCGCCCAGGCTGGAGCGCAGTGGCCGGATCTTGGCTCACTGCAAGCTCCGCCTCCCGGGTTTACGCCATTCTCCTGCCTCAGCCTCCCGAGTAGCTGGGACTACAGGCGCCCGCCACCTCGCCCGGCTAGTTTTTTGTATTTTTTAGTAGAGACGGGGTTTCACTGTGTTAGCCAGAATGGTCTCGATCTCCTGACCTCGTGATCCGCCTGTCTCGGCCTCCCAAAGTGCTGGGATTACAGGCTTGAGCCACCGCGCCCGGCCTTGGTGTGGTTTTCATATGCATCACACCTGTGTGTGTTACTAGCCCCTTGATGCATTGTTGTATTCTTTACTTGAAACATTCTTAAGAAATTAGGGGTCTTATAATGTGAATAAATATGAAAAGTAGGCCGAGCGCGGTGTCTCAAGCCTGTAATCCCAGCACTTTGGGAGGCCGAGGAGATGGGCAGATCATGAGGTCAGGAGATCGAGACCATCCTGGCTAACACAGTGAAACCCCGTCTCTACTAAAAAATACAAAAAACTAGTTGGGCGAGGTGGCGGGTGCCTGTAGTCCCAGCTACTCGGGAGGCTGAGGCAGGAGAATGATGTGAGGCGGAGCTTGCAGTGAGCTGAGATCCGGCCACTGCACTCCAGCCTGGGCGACAGAGCGAGACTCCGTCTCAAAAAAAAAAAAAATATGAAAAGCATGAAGTAGGCCGGGCACGGTGGCTCACGCCTGTAATCCCAACAGTTTGCGAGGCCGAGGCAGGCAGATCACCTGAGGCCAGGAGTTTGAGATTCACCTGGCCAACATGGCAAAACCCTGTGTCTACTAAAAATACAAAAAGTAGCCGAGCATGGTGGCACGCACTTGTAGTCCCAGCTGCTCGGTAGGCTGAAGCAGGAGAATCGCTTGAACCTGGGAGGCGGAGGTTGCAGTGAGCTGAGATCACGCCACTGTACTCCAGCCTGGGTGACAGAGTGAGACTCCGTCTCAGAGAGAAAAGAATGAAATAAATCTACTCTGCCCTCCGGAGAGAGCTTCCGTGTCCAGTGCCCTTCCCGCTCTCCTGCAGAGGCGCCTTCTGCGGGCGTCCTGTCGGCCGAAAGCCCTACCCAGAACAAGTCATGGTTAGTGCAGGTCTCAGGTCTGCTGCTGGCAAAAGCACTTAGTGTTCATTTCCCTAAGAGTTCTATTTTGCCTTTATTCTTGAAGGGTATTTTTGCTAGATATCTAGAATTATGGGTTGACTCTTTTTTTCATTTATTTTTCTTTTTTTAGCAATCTAAAGATTTGTTTTGGGTTTTAGCAGTTTGCATGTAGGTGCCTCGATGTGATTTTCTTTGCATTTATTGTGCTTTGGCATCTTGAATCTATAAGTTTGTCTTTCACCAAATTTGGGAAGTTTTAGACCATGTCTTCAAAGCATCCTCTGTCCTTAGTCCCTGCCCCTGTGTGCTGTAGTAACACATGCGTCTGTGCTGTCCCCGAGGCTCTGGGGGCTGCGGCTTGTTCTCACTTTCCCACTTCAGATGTGCTCCTTTTTGTTGTTGTTAGCGCCACTCACTTGCTTAAACCTTTTTATTTCCATTCAAGTTCATGTCCTTGTTACCTCTGATAAACTAAGGCTCTCCAGCAGATTCTTTATGTCAGATATTTCTTCTGCAGTTCTGGAATTTCTGTTGCTTTTATTTAGAAATGTTTCCTTTTCCTGCTGAGATTCCCTGTCCTTGTATAATAGCATGTTTTATTTTGCATCCACAAGGAGAGTTTAAGAGCTGCCTTTCGAGTTCTTGTCTGCTGATCTCAGCATCTCGTTTTCCTGACGTTGGTCCTTGTGGATCTCTCCTCTGGAGTCTGAGTGACATGTTGCTATTTTTTAGTGCATGTAGTAATTTCAAATTGTATTCTAGACATTGTAAATATTGTGTCATAGAGACTTTGTGTCCGGTTACATTCTCCAGAACTAACTGATGTTTGGTTTCGTTTTATCAGGCAGTCTGTCTCTGTCTGTCTCGTGTGGCTGCAGCAGAAACCTCTGTTCAGCTTTTCTGTGCTGGCTGGCTGCATGCCTGTGCACCTCAGGGGTGGGATGTCTGGTCAGCCGTGTGTGTAGTCTGGGACTCCCTTTCTGTGGCTTTCTTCATTGTATTGTTATCCTTTCGCCTTCTGGCTGTGGTTGTCCAGTAATTTGTCTACTGGCTCTTGAAGACCTTGGCCACAGGTCTTGTGTGTGAGGCTGTAGCCCTGGGGTTATCACAGACAGTCCCCTCCTCAGGGAAAGCTCCTTAAGAACAAACCATGCCCTGCCTTTCTTTTCTCCCAGGGGAGACTCCTCCAGTTTCTACCTGCTCTTGTTTGCCTGCTTTCAGGTGTTTGGTTTTTGTATTTCATGCAGTGCTTATAGTTTTTTCTGTGAGAAGGTAATGCCTACGGATGGGAGCCGCTGGCCGTCACTGGCAGTCCAGCCAGGCAGCTCATACCGACCCTGTAAACCACACAACTCTTTCTGATGCAGCACCCTTTTTGGAAAGCTGTTCTCTGTGTTGAGCAGCCCCTTCCCATGACCGTCAGAGTCAGTGCCTCTGTTTACATTGGTAGTCAAAAGTTGCTGGATTTAACACTGACTGTATTTGTCTGTTGAAACCAAAGAAAGAAAAGCCAAAAATACCCAAGAAAATAAAAAAACTGGTATTAGTAGGAATATTTTGGAGATTTTATTTCCTTCATAGTTCATGAAATTTTACTTCTAAGGAGTTGTGTTATTTAAAAAAACACACACACACACACATTTGGCCTCTTAATAAGAGTGTTTGTGAGCCTGGGTGACATAGGGTGACCCCGTCTCTACAAAAAAATACAAAAATTAGCCAGGTGTGACTCAAGCCTGTGGTCCCAGCTACTCAAGAGGCTGAGGCGGGAGGTTCCTTTGTGCTTGGGAGGTCAAGACTGCAGTGAGCCGTGATCGGGCCACTGCATTCCAGCCTGGGAGACAGAGTGAGAGCCTGTCTCCAAAAAAAAAAAAAAAAGGTATTTGTAACTTTCTTGAGTCATGATTCATATTTTACAGCTTCAAATCAGTAAAAGTTGAAGTTTGAGGCTGGGCATCGTGACTCACACCTATAATCCCAGCACTTTGGGAGGCCAAGGTGGGTGGATCACCTGAGGTCAGGTGTTTGAGACCAACCTGGCCAACAAGGTGAAACCCTGTCTCTACTAAAAATACAAAAATTAGCTGGGTGTGGTGGCATGCACTTGCAGTCCCAGCTACTTGGGAGCCTGAGGCAGAAGAATCACTTGAACCAAGGAGGTGAGGTTGCAGTGAGCTGAGATCGCACCACTGCACTCCAGCCTGGGCAACAAGAGTAAAACTCCGTCTCAAAAAAAAAAAAAAAAAAAAGTTTATTTCCAGCCCTCTGACCTAGTCTCAGATTTTTATAAAAGCAGATCCCTAAGGGCCAATGCAGGGAGACTCAACGCTTGCTCTTAGAACTTTGTTCTTGGCAAACCTCTCGGGCAGTGGAGACACGGCTGCCCTTGCCTGGATCATTCTGATCCAGATGGCTACAGATACATGAGCCTTGATCAGAAGTCCAGCCCAAGGCCTTCGTGGTAACAGCGTGCACAGGTGTCAGTGATAGAGCCCACTGTGGTCGCCAAAACTTGGGATTTTTAGACACAGTATCTTCATATAGTGAGAAGCAGCACATTTTCTATATTCATGAAAATAGTGGATTTTTTTCTGACAGGCCTCACAAGCTTGGACACAGAAGGGGATATATGTTGTCTCCCTGTAAACCCTGCTTCAGGAGCCACAACAGGGCAGCTGGTGACTAGGGTGCCTGCTTGAGGCTCACTGTCATCAGCCCCGGCATCTCGGCTGCACTGGTTGGCCTCATAGCCTGACACCATCATGGAGGCACTTGTGGTGCCTGGACGCTCCTCTCTGCACCCCTCTGAGCCTCACTTTCACATCTTCAAGTTACTTCCTCATCTCTTTCATTTTCCTTCTTACTGAACTCCTTGAAGAAAAGACCTCTGCTCTCCATCTCCTGTGCACGCCTCGGCGCAGGGCTGGGCACCTGTCTCTCCAGGTCTAGACTCAGCCTGTCCCTCACCAACACGGTCTTGTTTTTGCTCCTTGGAGCCGATCCTGGGGCGGCACAGGTGCTCCTGAAACCGCCTGTCTGAGGAGGACTAGTGAGGGACTGGGTGTGGTCATGGCTGACTTCTTGGCATTTGCCCGCCTGCCTTTCAGTGTGTCCTGTGCTCCTCCCCTAGGTGGGGTCTCCTCCTTGCCCCTGCTCCCAACAGGGGATGTTCTCCAGGGTGCAGGCAGGAGAACTAAACCTTTCAAAGTGTGTTCATTGTAGAAATTTTGGAAAGGGGGCCGGGTGCAGTGGCTCATGCCTATAATCCCAGCACTTTGGGAGGCTGAGGCAGGTGGATCACCTGAGGTTAGGAGTGCAACACCAGCCTGCCACCATGGCAAAACCCCATCTCTCTAAAAATACAAAAATTAGCCGGATGTGGTGGCAGGTGCCTGTAATCCCAGCTACTTGGGAAGCTGAGGCAGCAAAAGTGCTGAACCGGGGAGGCGGAGGTTGCAGTGAGCAGAGATCGCACCACCACTGCACTCCAGCCTGGGCGACAGAGCGAGACTCTGTCTCAAAAAAAAAAAAGGAATTTTGGAAAGGAACCTTGAATCATCTTCTTTTATGTCGGGGGACCTATAATTCCATCCAGAATTACAGTATTATGCAGTAGTTATACAGTAGTTATGCAGTAGTGTTACACAGTATTATACAACTGTAGTATTACACTGTCGTTCTGTGACTCAGTAGCTGTAGAGAGTTTCATGGTGTGGTGCACTAATTTGTTCCTATTGTCGGACATTTAGGCAGTTCCCAGTTTCCCACAATTTATTATAAACATTGCTGCAGTAAACACCATCCTTGTAGATGGATGGTTTCTCAAGCCCATCGTCCTCTTCTTGGGTAAGTTTCCTCACAGGGCTGCGTCTGGCCACGCTTGTGTGTCCTTCTTGGCTTTGCTGTCTTTGGGTCGGCAGCCATGCTGGGTAGAGCAGTGTGTGCACCCATGCTGTGCTCTTCCCGGAGCCTGGTGATGTGCTCCTTTCTAGACTCTAGACTCACTCTATCCTTGAGGCACCTCTGCTGACACCACACGCCCAGGAGCCCATCTTTCTCCTACGCTTCCACCGTCTGCCCTGCCTGTCTTCAAGCTACCCCCTCTCTCCTGGACTTTCACGGCCTTGTCTCTACAGCCAGTGGTCCCTATGAGACACAGGACAGCCCTTCACACCCACTTGCCTATATGACCAGACCACTGTGAGGTCCCCCGGCCGCATTTCAGCCTCTCCTTGAGGCACCTGGTGCCACCTTTGTGCCCTTGCACCTCCGCACTGGGTGCACACTTTTGTTCAGGATCTGTTTTCTCTGCCTCTCTGCAGGCTTCCAGAGGGTGGCAGCACAGGCCCCCGCACCAGGGGAGGAGGGGCGTGTTTTCACCTGAAGTGTCCCCCCACACATACCTAGGGAATTTGTTCAAATTCAGTAATAACAGAAATAGTAACTGCCTCCATTTACTGAGAACTTCTTATGTGCGCAGACAGCTCTGCTCCTCCCATCAGCTCCCCAGTTACATGGGGAGGCTGGGACTCTGAAAGAACTTACAGAAACTTTCACTGCTACTTAGCTGCCATGCTGACAGTGGAGCCCAGGTATTTCTGATTTCAGAGCCTGCAGTCTTCACCACTCATGGCCTCTTGGCCAGAAAGCCCTGCGAGACTTTCCTGGAAGAAGGGGTTAGGCCTGGTCTGTGCACAGACTGGGCCTCATGGAGTGTGCTTGGCACCCTGGGCACTGCATACCAGTCCTGCTCTCCAGGCCACATTGGACACACCCCCCAAGCATCATGTCTTGCTTAGCCCCTCAACCTGAACATGCACAGACACTAAGAGTGGCCACTGGTTGGGCAGAACCATCTAACATAATGCGTATCTTATAATAAAAAGTTGAACATCTCATGTAAATTATTGGACACCCCTGAAAATGGAAACATAGTTGTATGGGTATGTGGAGCATGGTTTTCCTACTAAATGCGTGTGTCTTTCAAACCATCATAAAGTCACAAAATTGTAAGTCGGGGCCACGTGTGGCTTATACATTTGGTCATTTCCCTTGTCCTTCATAGTTCCTGTCAGCTGATGCTCGTCCATATCATTTTATCAGCGCATGAGAGCTGTGGTTTTAGGGTTCAGTCTCTGGTTCTTGGAGTGAGAAGCTGATGTCTTCTGTGTAGCTTCACTACAGCCTGCACGGGGTGGGACCAAGACGTCATCTCTGAGATCTACGAGGTCATGATTTTATTTATTTTATTTTATTTGTTTATTTTCTTGGAGGCAGAGTCTTGCTCTGTTGCCCAGGCTGGAGTGCACTGGCGTGAACTCTGCTCACTGCAACCTCTGCCGCCTGGGTTCAAGTGATTCTCCTGCCTCAGTCTCTCAAATAGCTGGGATTACACATCCAGCGCCCACCACCACACCTGGCTAATTTTTATGTTTTTAGTACAGATGGGGTTTCACTGTGTTGGCCAGGCTGGTCTCAAACTCCTGACCTCAGGTGATCTGCCCGCCTCAGCCTCCCAGAGTGCTGGGATTGCAGTCGTGAGCCCCCGCGCCTGGCCAAGGTCATGATTCTTTCATGCAGTAAATTTGGGAGGGCCTCCGCCTAGTCCCCTGTGTGAGATGCAGGCTGTGCTGAGGTCTCCATGACTCTTCTTTCCTGCCCTTCTGTGCTCACAAACAGACTAAGTGCTGCCAGGCTCAGTGGCATGGTCTGGAAGGGCACCTGACGGGGTAGGGGTGCTTCCCTGAAGTGAGGGTGAGCATGAACCAGGAAGCCAGTGGAAGGGGTTCGGGTGGAGACCCGGGAGCACGACGGCGAGCTGCAGGGCACTACACGGGGCACCAGGTATGCAGGGCTGTCCTCCTCTGAGCTGGGTTCACCTTTATGGTCCCTAGTGTCCCTGTGGTGTGGCCTCCAGGAAGTATTTGACCACACGTGCTTTTGTAGGCACGTAGTTGGTGTTTTGAGCTCTGTCATCTATGCATATTTTTTTTTTCTGTCAGAGCCAGTTTAATAATGTTTGTTGGCCAGGCGTGGTGGCTCACGCCTGTAATCCCAGCACTTTTGGAGGCCAAGGCAGGTGGATCACGAGGTCAAGAGATCAAGACCATCGTAGCCAACGTGGTGAAACCCCGTCTCTACTAAAAATACAAAAATTAGCTGTGTGTGGTGGCATGCGCCTGTAGTCCCAGCTACTCGGGAGGCTGAGGCAGGAGAATCGCTTGACCTGGGAGGCGGAGGTTGCGGTGAGCCGAGATCACGCCACTGCACTCCAGCCTGGCAACGGCACAAGACTCCGTCTCAAAAAAATAGTGACAATAATGTTTGTTAAATAAATGCTTTGTTTTCTCTGTAATCTTACACTTTCTACATTAAAACCCTCAGTGGGTTTATTCTTTTTTTTTTTTTTTTTTTTGGTTTATTCTTTTTGTGCATTTTATTTTTGTTGTTTGCTGATTCATGCAGTGTCATATGACTCCCTGGGGTGTAGTTGGGGGCAAAGCATTTCAGTAAACACCCAGATCTAAACAGGTCTCTTGAAAATCACCAGTGCCACTGGAACCCCTGAATCTTCAGATTAGGGCCAGACCGTCAGCAACCCTGGGCACACACTAACTGGTTTGTTGACCCTGTGCTTTTAGTTCCACAGTAAATACCAGAACTATGATCAATGTACAATAGAAATAATGGTCAACAGAAGTCATTAACAATTTGAACTGTGGGGTTCAAATGATTCTCCTGCCTCATCCTCGCAAGTAGCTGGGATTACAGGTGCCCACCATCATGCCTGATTAATTTTTGTATTTTTAGTAGAGACCAGTCATCATGTGTGGATACTGCAGACTGATTTTTTGTTGTTGCCTTTCCTTATTTTGAAAGTTGTTTAGGACGGGGCATCTTGATGTGTCCCCACCATGTCCGCTGTGTCTAGCCTCTGACGCTTCCTTCCCAGTGGGAGTGGGTGGGAATACTCAGAGACACAGAATTGTGCCCACGCTGATGTGGGTGTCACAGCCACTGTCCACAAGAAAACAAACCCACCCACACATATTCACGAGTACCCCCGTGTCTGCAGTGTTGCTGCCATGCCGCTTTCCTGTTGCCCTCGTTATCCCTTCCATGACCCACTTACCCTTGCCACCCTGACCCTGTGGCCTCACCGCCTCCTGCCCTGTCTGGGCCCTCTGTTTGGATCCTTCTTCCCCGAGTCTACTTTCAGGATGTCCTCCCTCCTCTCCTGGCTCCCATCTTGTGAGGCCCCTACCTTGCCCTCTCCTTCCCTTAGCACTCCCTTTCCGATGTGCTATTTCAGTGATTCTCATTCTCTGTCCCCGCTGGAGTGTGGGCTGTAGGAGAGCAGGAGGTGTCTGCTTTGTTAAGGCTGTGTTCCAGGTGTCTGGATGGTTGCCCTCCTGGGCACTGGAGTCAGCTTCCCCTGAATGAGTAAACAGACGAGGGATCCCCAGCCTTTGATGTGTCAAACAGTAAAGCAGATGAAACGTGTGTGTTTCATGGGTGTGGTTTCTGCTCCTGCCCCCGTCACGGAGCTGTGGGTCTCTGTGGGATGTGCTGTCCTGCCCGGCTAGGCTCTCGCCCCCACCGGCTGTGCGTGTGGACCTGCTGTGTGCACAGATGAGAACAAAAGACCAGCACAGTGCTGGTCTTACCTTAGACATAGAGCTTCTACCCAGCCAGTGTGTTTCTCTGTGTATGAGACTGGATGCAAGGCCTGCTGGATTCAGCTCATCACTTAGGCCTGTTCTTTGCCAGGTTACCTGTCCTGCTGCCGATTCCTGGATGACAATCAGATCGTCACCAGCTCTGGAGACACCACATGGTAAGTACCTGACCCGGGGCAGGCAGTGCGTTGAGAACCCCACACCCCTGGCACATTCCTCTGTGAACATGGAGGAAATAAGGTTCTTGACATAATATTAGGCCATCTTTAATTTAAGTGGCCTTAAGATTTTAAACACATAGTAGCAATGTGTGAATTCATTATACTTTTTTTTTTTTGAGACGGAGTTTTGCTCTTGTTACCCAGGCTGGAGTACAATGGTGCAATCTTGGCTCTGTGACCTCCACCTGCCAGGTTCAAATGATTCTCCTGCCTCATCCTCCCAAGTAGCTGGGATTACAGGTGCCTGCCACCATGCCTGACTAATTTTTGTATTTTTAGTAGAGACCAGGTTTTACCACGTTGGCCAGGCTGGTCCTGACTCCTGACCTCAGGTGACCTGCCCACCTCGGCCTCCCATTACAGGCGTGAGCCATCATGCCCAGCCTCATTATACTCTCATTATACTTTTAATAAATTTACAAAGTTTAATTTTCAGCAGCTAAGAACTAAAATACAAACTTTTTTTTTTTTTTGAGACAGAATCTTGCTCTGTCTCCAGGCTGGAGTGCAGTGGCGTGATCTCGGCTCATTGCAACCTCTGCCTCCCGGGTTCACACTATTCTCCTGCCTCAGCCTTCCAAGTAGCTGGGACTATAGGCGCCCGCCACCACGTCCGGTTAATTTTTGTATTTTCAGTAGAGACAGGATTTCACCATGTTGGCCAGGATGGTCTTGATCTCTTGACCTCGTGATCTGCCCACCTCAGCCTCCCAAAGTGCTGGGATTACAGGAGTGAGCCACCACACCTGGCCAATAAAGATATTTTAACTACAATCAGGCTGAAAGTACCGCTCTTCTGTTTTTTTCCCATCTGTATGTCTGTACCTCCTTAGGTGATGCTAGGTGGGAGCAGGGTGGGTTTTGATTGTCCCTTTCTGATAGCACCGTGTCACTGTGAACAATGAGCACATACTAAAACTAACAGACGTCACAATTCAAGCGATTCCATCAGACTTCATTTTTAGTGTTTTCACCTTACAGGTGAACGGAAACCCACTTAAAACACTAGAAGTTTTTCATTTGTGGCATCAAAGTACTAAATTAAATGTCCAGATAGTTATTTTATGAGTCATTTTAGACTTTAGCTGGCCATCTGGGTTTTTCTGGTCTTCTGAGGCATGATTTGGTGGCAGGAGCTGTGTCCAGGCCAGGGCACAGACCTCTAGTCACGCAGTTGGTAGGGTTCACCGAGACATGGGCCCTTAACCAACTTATCAGCAAAGCATCTGTGGTATTATAAGGTGTCTCGTTGTATAAATTTCATAGATTTACAAAAGATTTGTCACCTAGATTGTCAATCTTGAGAAGACTTTATTTATTAGAAGATATTTTTAAAGCGCTTCTGTTCATTAATCATTTTTTTCAGACTCTCTTACGTATCTTGCTTCCCTTCTGCAGTCAGTCCCTCAGGCCCTAGAGAGGAGACTCCCTGTGCGGTGTCTGTTGAGATCGGCTGGTTGGATTTGCATTGCCAGGCCCAGCCAGACTTTCCTCTGAGGCTGACAGGAACGGACAGCGCTCTCTGGTGTTGCCTTCCGTGCGTCAAGGCACAGGAGAATAGCACATTTTTAGGCGTGTGGCCTTCAGAGCTGTCCTTACACCTAAGCCAGGCTTCTGCTCTGTGCAGGGCTCTGTCAGCGTCTCACCTTTTGACAGTTCGTTAAGCAGAAACACAATAGAATACCAGGTATGGCCGGGCGCGGTGGCTCACCTCTGTAATCCCAGCACTTTGGGAGGCTGAGGTGGTTTTGGATCACCTGAGGTCGGGAATTCGAGACCAACCTGACCAACATGGAGAAACCCCGCCTCTACTAAAAATATTTTAAAAAAATTAGCCAGGCATGGGTGGCGCATGCCTGTAATCCCAGCTACTTGGGAGGCTGAGGCAGGAGAATCGCTTGAACCCGGGAAGCGGAGGTTGCAGTGAGCCAAGATCGCGCCATTGCACTCCAGCCTGGGCAACAAGAGTGAAACTCAGTGCCAAAAAAAAAAAAGAATACCAGGTGTGATCACTGAGAACTCAGCTGCTCTCCTGTTTGTGATTCCAGGAAAGGGCAGGGGGACCTCAGAATTGCTGCGAGCCATTTGTTTACCTGCCATTGGCCTTCTCCTGCCTGCCTTTTCTAAGATCCTGTGGAGGGGAGGCCAGGGGAGGGCACAGAGGGAGCAGCCACAGGTAGAGTCACATCCCCCTCCGCTATCCAGGGCCTCCCCATGGCTTCCTGCCACCCCCTCCATGCCCATCCATGACTGAAGAGTGGGACACAGCCTCAGTGTTGCTGCTTGAAAAGTGCCCCTAGCTCCCTCTTTGCTGGCATTTGAGTTGAGGTAGTGATCCCGTCATTCTGAAACCCAGGCCGTGTGCTCATCTCTGTATAATTTTGCTTACTTTGCTTTGTTTCCCTTCCAAAGTTGTATTACATTTAAATTTGTCTTTAAACAATTTACGTTTTTAAAGTAACAGTGCAGAGGCTCACTGTGGCCCTGGGTGGTTTGAAGGACAGACTGTCATATGACTAGCCACCCGAGAAGTTGAGGCTGATGTCCCCTTGTCATTCGCTCCTGCTCCAGTGCCCTGTGGGACATCGAGACCGGCCAGCAGACGACCACGTTTACCGGACACACTGGAGATGTCATGAGCCTTTCTCTTGCTCCTGATACCAGACTGTTTGTCTCTGGTGCTTGTGATGCTTCAGCCAAACTCTGGGATGTGCGAGAAGGCATGTGCCGGCAGACCTTCACCGGCCATGAGTCTGACATCAATGCCATTTGCGTGAGTCTGGGTGAAGGTGTGGGGGTCGGGGCCTCTGCTGTCTCTGCTAGCCGTTCAGATTGCTAAATTTTAAACTTTTCTGGATTAGATGTTCTCCTTTCTGATCCTTATACAACCTCGTCTGCAGATGGGGATACAGAAAACTCCCCGTGGGAAACGTCTCTATGTTGACCGCTTGTCTTATAGATATTCACAGGGTGTCTGTTATGTGCCAGTCCCCGTTCCCACCTGTACAGCTGAGCAGCGGTTGGGATCCTGGAGGGGAGAGACAGTAAGGTAACTCAGGCCACCAGTTACCGGTTACAGAGCCTTACTGGTCAGGGGCACAGCTAACCAGGAAACCTGCTCTCCTCTTTAGCACGCAGATGGCTAGGCAGTGTTTCCAGCCCCTGGCCTTGTGAGGAGCCGTGGAAGGATGTATCTGTTGGTTGGATAGAGCTCTGCTGCAGTCCTGACCACTGCCCTGCTCAGCCCACTTGGCTCCTTCCTCCATGAGATTAGCCCTGATGTCTGGCAGCTACAGCAGCATGCACACCTGTCAGTGATGACTCCTTTCTCACTATTCCTTTGAAATAAATTCTACTCTTTGGGGACAGTAATCACAGTGTCCAAGATCACAGTGTTTATGTGCTTCCCCAGTGCAAATCCCCTTCCATCCCAATCCCCTGTAGTTCCTGGGAAACCTCCCCTGCCTTTTTTTTTTTTTTTTTTTTGAGACAGAGTTTTGCTGTTGTTGCCCAGGCTGGAGTGCGATGGCACAGTCTCGGCTCACTGCAACCTCTACCACCTCCCGGTTTCAAGCGATTCTCCTGCCTCAGCCTCTCGAGTAGCTGGGATTACAGGTGCACGCCACCAGTCCTAGCCAATTTTATATTTTTAGTAGAGCGGGTTTTCTCCATGTTGGTCAGGCTGCTCTCAAACTCCCAACCTCAGGTGATCCACCCACCTCAGCCTCCCAAAGTGCTGGGATTACAGGCGTGAGCCACCGTGCCCGGCCCATCCCTCTGTTCTTACCAGAGCACAGTCTTGCTGGTCTTTGCTGTGTTCTCTGCAGCCCTACCATTGAGCAGTCCATATGCCCAATATTTCTTTCTGAGTGTTAACATGATGTCTTGATTTGCTTTCTCTTTCCAGTTCTTTCCAAATGGCAATGCATTTGCCACTGGCTCAGACGATGCCACCTGCAGGCTGTTTGACCTTCGTGCCGACCAGGAGCTCATGACTTACTCCCACGACAACATCATCTGTGGGATCACCTCTGTCTCCTTCTCCAAGAGTGGGCGCCTCCTCCTCGCTGGGTACGACGACTTTAACTGCAACGTCTGGGACGCACTCAAAGCCGACCGGGCAGGTACGTGACCGGGGGGCTTTTCTGTGTCTCCTGGACATTTATGTGGCATCTTTAGGGCAGACACAGAGTTGTTGATAAGCTGCAGTGTTTAGTATCAGTGGGACTGTGGCATGGTATAGCAGGAGTGATAGTCGCAAACTGATGGCCCAGCTCTGGCCCTCCAGGCAAGTGGACTCCGAAGAGCACCAGCAGATCTTCCCACATGTGCGGGGGAGGGCTTTGGGGAGGGTCAGTGGGCAGGAGAGGGTCAGCTGTGCAGGCTCCAGGGCCCAGTCCCATGTTTTCCCCTCTGAACTCTGCATCAGGGGAGCGGAGCGCCATGCAGGGACACCTCTGGGTGCTGTTACAGTTAACATATCAAAGGCAAGCATGTTATTGCCAGGTGTATTAAAACACTAGATGTACAAAAGATGAGGCTTCCTTACTAAAAGTGGACATTTGGGCATTTCAATTTGAGAACTGTTGACACTTACAGACTCTTAGATTCATTCGTCTCAGTACCTGGGAGGACAGAAGAAGGGAGCATGGCTCCAGGTCTTGGCCCTTACCGGGGCTTCCTGCTTCCAGATGGGTGCCATTCTCATGTCCTGGTTAAACACCCTTGTTTTTCTCCCCAGCCTGGGGGGACCAAAGTGGAGCCATTTCCGGCCAAGTCCCACAGTCATAGTGCTGTTGAAAGGCGGTGGAAGCCAGCCCAAGCCTTGGCAGAGCACACACTGGCCCCTATGCTCAGCTGTGTGGTGTCTGCAGGAGGTGGGGGAGGGTGGCTGAAATGGGCCTTCAGATCCCCCTGGGAGGAAGTGGAGCTTCTGGCTGGTGATGATCCAATCGAAGGTTATTGAGTGTTGACAGAAGGCCCCCCTCACCATGTGACAGTGACAGTGCCAGTGGTCTCAGCCACCATCGCTACTCCTGTGTTCTGTGCCTTGTGCTGGGCTCTAGGGATCACAGACGAAGGAAAAACAGCTCATGCCTCTAAGCTTCTGTGTTACAGTTGCTTTGAGATTGGGGTGGTTTTGATTTTTCTTTTTTTTTTTTTTTTTGAGATGGAGTCTCGCTCTGTCGCCCAGGCTGGAGAGCACTGGCACGATCTCAACTCATTGCAACCTCTGCCTCCCGGGTTCAAATGATTCTCCTACCCCAGCCTCCCGAGTAGCTGGGACTATAGGCCCGCACCACCACGTCCTACTAATTTTTGTATTTTTAGTACAAACGGGGTTTCACCATATTGGCCAGGCTGGTCTCAAACTCCTTACCTCGTGATCTGCCCGCCTTGGCCTTCCAAGGTGCTGGGATTGCAGGCCTGAGCCACCGAACGTGATGATGGTTTTGATTTTTTTGATTGTGGCCTTTGCTTATTTTTTGAGTTTTGTGAGTGCTGAGAAGTCAGTGCCGGGGGTTCTGGATTTATTGATTGTGTGTGTGTGCGTGCCTTTGAATTTTAATAAGGCTGGCCGTATGCTGCAGTTTAATTCCCACGTGGACACAACTTTCCCTCCCTTCCTGGCTGTGGGAGACTCTGGGTCTTGTCCCACGAGGGGCTCACCATCCGCCCTCGTCACAACATGGCACACAGGTCACAGGTGAGATCGATACCTCTGTGATTCTGCTGTTGTTTGCTTCCAGGTGTCTTGGCTGGGCATGACAACCGCGTCAGCTGCCTGGGCGTGACTGATGATGGCATGGCTGTGGCGACAGGGTCCTGGGATAGCTTCCTCAAGATCTGGAACTAACGCCAGTAGGTAATGCAGCAGCCCAAATGTCCTTCTCTGAGGAGAACTGTGCGTGTTTCTCATAGAACGTGTGAAGTTGTCATTAACGGTTTCTAGATAAATGTTGATGTAGCACTGATTTGGAATTGTGTTGTGGGAAACGTTTACAGAAATCTGAAGTCACATGCCCTCAGCCGCAGACACTCATGCAGTGGTGGGAAGAGCAGTGACCTGACTATGCGTCTGCACTTAGATTCTCTGCCTCTTTTCACATTTCTTTAAACTCTGTTTAAAACAGCATGTGGATGCCATGGAGACTGGAAGACCATTCCAACTTGGACGCGTTACCATGAGAGCATATCCTATCCAACCGTACTAACGTGGACACCCTACACCTCCCCTCAGAACTTCAAAAGGGCAAGATCTTTTTTCCTTCACTTATTGCTGAAACCAAGAGCACAATTCCCAGTAAGAGAAGGATCTCTGTGCTGTAAAACTAAAACAAATTGTGCATTCCTTCCGGGGCCATCGTCTTTGTTTTCTTTTTTGTCTTGAATGAATTTTAAAAGGAAATATATAATAAAAATGTTAACCAGAAGGTAAACTTGAGTGTAATTGTGAGACAGACACACCTTTCCACTAGTTTATTTGAATTTTAGACCAGTGACCCTGTTTTGTGGCATTCACGCAAAACACGCTGAGGGCTTTGTTCATCTGGTCATCGTGTCCAAATTTCAGTCATGTTTGTAGCAAGATTTTGGAAGCATTCATATTTCCTTTTTAAAATATATTCCTTTGTGTTCAACAGTTAATCAAAACCAGAGAGTCTAGGGCAGCCTCTCTGGCGTTGTCAGTGATGTAAATTCAGTCCCTGATTTTTAATTTTCTGTCTAGTGTCACAGATCATTGTTGCACACAAACATGGCATAGAAAAGAACATGTTCAGAAGCCATGGGGCCAAGCACATGTGGGGACGGTCTCGAATGCGTGATCAGAGAATCCTTCACCTTTGCTGAAAAGTGAGCTCAGATCCAGCACCATGTTCCTCCTGACCCATCCTGTCTATCTTCTCAGTTGAGTTTTTAATCTCACTTTGGGTTTCCTTGTGAAGTTGGAGGGAAGTTTATAATAGCCTAACACTACCCCACCCCCAACTAGGAGGAACCTCTGTTTTCAAGAGAGATGCCTGTCCTGTGCTTGGATAGTCAGTCAATTATTTGTGTATGAAACAATGTACAAATCAATGTTTTGAAAATAATGATCTCAGACTTTCTAAGTTAAATTTTAAAAATTTTGATTGTTTGCCATATTGGGTGGGTTTACTCTTAGAATCGCATGCTGTAGAAATGCTCAAAAGTGCATATAGGACTCAGTCCTTAGGTGTTCTTTTTCTTTAAGAAATAACCTCTTACAGTTGTAACCATTGCGGCTCTGTCCACTTCTCGTTGCTGCTCTGTGGCACATATCGGAAGCAGTACAGCGCGCGGCTCTACACACTTGGGTAGCGGGATAAGTCACTGTTTTCTTTATTTCTTTGAAAAAAAAAGTTCTGTTGCAAACGACTGCTGTTGGATTCTGAGGGTGGGGAGGGAGGGAGGGAGGGAGGGAGGGGGAGGGAAGAGCCTGCCCTCCCTTATGGATTCTTCAGGGCCTCCACCTCTGAGGCGGCTCATTCCCATCACACAGATTGTCCTGGTGTTCATTTCAAGGCCAGTGTTCAGCAGCAGCGTTTGAAAAGCAGGTTCTGTGGGACCCCCCCCCCCGCCCCGCCCCCCGCACTCCTTCATAGCAGCAGTAGTGGCTTCTCCATCCTGTTTTCTGCAACATTCTATACAAAACTGTGCTGTGACCTTGCGGTAGGCCTGGATCTGGCAAAGAGAATACAAATGAAACCCCTTCTTTCTCTTTCCGTCCAACAACTCTGTAGAGCTCTCTGCACCCTTACCCCTTTCCACCTTTTGTATTTAATTTTAAAGTCAGTGTACTGCAAGGAAGCTGGATGCAAGATAGATACTATATTAAACTGTACTGTTATTTAAGATGTAATAAAGCAGTTTGACATGAGGGACTTTGGTGTGGTGATTATTTACGGGTCCATTTTCAGTTTACGACACGCCCACCTCCCTAGGCTTACCCTGCTGCTGTAAGGTCTGATAGGTGTGGTCATGCCAGGCAGTGCCTTGGCCACCAGCACGTCACAGAATCCATGACTGGTGCATTGGCTCCTCGGAGGGGTTCCTGGGAAGCTCCACCTCACAGGCCAGCGGAGCAGGGAGGTCCACCTGCCATCCCCCAGACCCCTCCCCGTGCATAGGCCTTGCCCACAGCACCGTGGGAGTCTTCACAGGCGGCTGCCTTGCCTTTCTCCTCTGCCGTTTCCCTCCCTCAGAATGTCTGAGGATGTGACTCCAGAGACTCGCTTTCCTTGGGACTGAACCGAGTGTTCCTCTTGGTCTGAATCAAAACTGCATCTCGTAAGAAAAAATAAGAACACTGACCACGGTAGAGTGGAAAACCACGGCTGCACGTGTCCCAAATAGCTGCTCCTAGGTTCTGGAACCATCCACTTCCCTGCTTTCCAAACTGGTGATTTTTTAAAATCTTAAATAGGCAATACAAAATTAGCTGGACCTGGTGGCACACGCCTATAATCCCAGCTCCTTGGGAGGCTGAGCAGGAGAATCACTTGAACCCAGGAGGCAGAGGTTGCGGTGAGCCGAGATCACACCATTGCACGCCAGCCTGGGCAACAAAAGCAAAGTTACGTCTGGAAAAAAAAAAAATCTTAAATAGGCGTATGTGGTGGCTCTCGCCTGTAATCACAGCACTTTGGGAGGCTGAGGCGGGCAGATCGCTTGAGCTCAGCAGGTCAGGACCAGCCTGGGCAATGTGGCAAGACCTCATCACTATTTTATTTAAAAAAAAAAAAAAAAAAAAAAAAGCTGGACGTGGTTGCTCATGCCTGTAATCCCAGCACTTTGGGAGATTGAGGTGGGCAGATCATGAGGTCGGGAGTTCGAGACCAGCCTGACCAAACAGTGAAACCCCCATCTACTGAAAATACAAAAAATTAGCCGGGCGTAGTGGCGTGCACCTGTAGTCCCAGCTACCTCGGGGGTCTGACGCAGGAAAATCGCTTGAACTTGGGAGGTGGAGGTTGCAGTGAGCCGAGATCACACCACTGTGCTCCAGCCTGGGTGACAGGGAGAATGCATCTCAAAGGAAAAAAAAAAAAAAAGATCTTAAATAATTGGTAAGGTTATAAAAAGGTAACTTTGGGCCGGGCGCGGTGGCTCAAGCCTGTAGTCCCAGCACTTTGGGAGGCCGAGACGGGCGGATCACGAGGTCAGGAGATCGAGACCATCCTGGCTGACACGGTGAAACCCCGTCTCTACTAAAAAAATACAAAAAACTAGCTGGGCGCGGTGGCAGGCGCCTGTAGTCCCAACTGCTCGGGAGGCTGAGGCAGGAGAATGGCGTAAACCCGGGAGGCGGAGCTTGCAGTGAGCTGAGATCCGGCCACTGCACTCCAGCCTGGGCGGTAGAGCGAGACTCCGTCTCAAAAAAAAAAAAAAAGGTAACTTTGGGCCGGGCACGGTGGCTCACGCCTGTAATCCCAGCACTTTGGGAGGCAGAGGCGGCAGGATCATGAGGTCAGGAGATCGAGACCATCCTGGCTAACACGGTGAAACCCCGTCTCTACTAAAAATACAAAAATTTAGCCAAGCGTGGTGGCGGGCACCTGTAGTCCCAGTTACTCCAGAGGCTGAGGCAGGAGAATGGCATGAACCCGGGAAGGCGAAGTTGGCAGTGAGCCGAGATCACGCCATTGCACTCCAGCCTGGGCGGGTAACAGAGCAAGACTCCATCTCAAAAAAAAAAAAAAAAGTAACTTGGTAATTCCCGTGGCTCCAGCAACTGGAACTTTTTTTTTTTTTTTTTTTTGAGGTAGAGTCTCACTGTGTGGTCCAGGCTGGAGTGCAGTGACGCAATCTCAGCTCATTGCAAGCTCCGCCTCCAGGGTTCACGTCATTCTCCTGCCTTAGCCTCCCAAGTAGCTGGGACTACCGGCTGAGCCATCACACCCAGCCGAACTCTTTCCTAGTAAGTGAAGAAGGCTCTCAACGGAAAGTACCTGCAGGCCCCCTCCTCTGCTGGGCACCAGAGAGCCCAGCAGCCCGTCCTCTAGGCTGGCAGTCCCTGGGTGGAGAGGCTCCCAGAGGGCACTTGGGATTCACGGAGCAGGGCCCAGCCGCCTTTGTTGCTCCAGGCAGGGTGCTGATGTTTCTGATGCAACCAAGGGTGCCCATCTGCCACCACTGCAAGTGACAGTATGGCACTGTCTCCCTGGTGGGGTGACCTGGTGCTGTTTTAGGCTGCTGGAGTGGGTGTGATTGGCAGGCTGAACGGGGTGGGGGGGGGTTGCCTGGCTTCATCCTCATCCCCCACTTCTCCCTGAAATACATGAGTTCTTCATAGACATGCAAGTTCTTCACAAGCCCTAAACCTGCCAGCTGTCTTACAGAAGCCCCATTTAAAACGCTAGAGAGTTGAACTTGTCTTGGAGGCGTGAAAAGAAAAAAAGAATTAAAAATTAAATGCCAGAGAGTACCTGAGGCTCTTCCCCAGCGGGCAGTTCCTGGCAGGGAGGGGCTCCAGCAGCTGGGAGGCAGGGCGCCGGCCTGCAGTGGCCTATCTTTGTCCCTGCACAGAATAAATAAAGGCCGAGCATCTCAGCAGGGCTGCCACACCCCCGACTGCACTGCTTCCCTTTGGGAATTCCTGTTGGCTTCTGTGTCCTAGCCTGGCGTCCAGCTGACTGACAGAGCTGGCATGTGGGACCTGGGACCCTCTGGTGCCCCTTCCCCTTGGCTTTGGCCTGGAAGAGCCACAGCTGAGGGGAGACTCCTCCCTGGGGCATCCTGCCTGTCCCTTGGCAGGCATGGAGGCCACTGCCCCACTTTCTTAGCAAAACAGGAAATGAAAACGGGCGCCAACAACGTGCACTTGGACGGTGGCACTGGCTAAGGCACTGTGGAAAGAGGAGGATAATTCCACACTGGCTGAGCGAACTGCATTTTCAAACTTCCCGTGTCCGGGTCACCTGGCTCCGCCCCGCGTGCGCGGGCACACCTGTCGCAGGTGGACACAGGCAGTGGAGTGACTGCAGCTCGCTCTGGTTGTGGACTGTTCCTGCAGGGCCTCGGCCCTCCTTTGACCACACGGCGCGGGACCGCCCCTGTGCTCCATGTCCCAGGGATGGCGGTCCCCCACCTCAATTTTACTCTAGCACGTGGCATGCACCCCACACTTGAGCAGGACAAGGTTTCCGTTCTGTCCCCTGCGTGTCAGGCACCTAGCAGAGGCTGGTCCTCCAGCAGGATGCGGGGGAGGCGTGCTCTGCCCACGCAAAACGGAGACACTAAAGCGTCCTGGCGCGGCGCCCGCCCCCAGCCGGTCCTGGGAGCCTGAGTGACTGGGGCCAATAGAAGGGCGGCCCCGGACCGAGGGCACCCGGGAAAGACCGCCCCTGCCCCTCCCATTACTCTCTGGCCTCGCCCTGTCCCCTCCCCCACCTTTCCTCGCTGGGTGACCTTGAGCAAGTTACTTGGCCTCTCTGTGCCTCTGGCTCCCGCATGAAAAATGTGGACAATAGACGTACCAGGCTGTGGCTGGGTGCGGTGGCTCACGCCTGTAATCCCAGCACTTTGGGAGGCCGAGGTGGGCGGATTACCTGAGATCAGGAGTTCAAGACCAGCCTGGCCAACATGGTGAAACCCTGTCTACTAAAAATACAAAAAATGAGCTGGGTTCAGTGGCGTGCGCCTGTTAACTCCAGCTACTCTGGACCCTGTGGCAGGAGAATCACTGGAACCTGGGAGGCGGAACTTGCAGTGAGCTGAGATCACACCACTGCACTTCAGCCTGAGCTACAGAGTGAGACTTCTCTCAAAAAAAAAAAAAGTACCACGCTGCTTGGTAAGGATCTTGTGAGGTCAGAGTCCTAGTCATGCCAGATGGTTACTGTTGATGATCCCCGCCCACCCTGGGCTCTCACCACCTCAGGGCCCTGGGTCTTGCGGCTGCCTCTGCCTGAGAAACACTTGTCCCTACTGTACCCCAACCCCTGCCTCCCCCCACCAATTCTGCTTCTAGTCCGTCTGCCCCCCTAGAAGGTGAACGAACACCTGATGGACTTCTGTTTCCACTGTTGAGTCCTCAGTGTGCCTGGTGTCCTGGGAGAGAGGTCGCCCCTCGCCCCAAACCAGGTCAAACAGGAGACTATCATGTGAGCAGATCCAGACACTGGCCCCTACAGATGCCCCTATCCTGGCTCTCAGCCTGGGCAGGGTCTGTGCCAGGTGCTGGCTGGAGGCTGGATGAGATGACCAGATAGCCTGCCACACTGATGTCCTTCACTGGGAGCCTCAGTTCCTCTCAGCCACCCTTTCCCCAGGCTCCCAGCCACTTCCCCTTGTGGATTCCGGGCAGACTTCGTTCGCCCGGTTCACTGGAGCCAGGCCACCTGAAGTCAACTTCCCTCCCTCCTCAGCCTCCCCAGGAGTGACCTGTACCCCAGTCCATCCTGCTCCACCCCTCATGGCCTCCATTCCCCCTTCTCCCTCTACCCATTCCATCCCTGCTGGCCCCCACAAGAGGATGGGTCCAGGTTTTGGGGGTTCTGAAGTAAACAACATGGGACCTATCCTTAAAGAATACAAAAAGCAATGCAAAATTATGTGAAGAGTCCACCGCCCCCTTGAGCAATGGCAGCTCTGGGGCTGAGGAAAGTCAGGGCAGGGGATGCCACGCACTGCTGCCCCATCCCCGGGGCCTAGTCAGGCAGGAGGGGGCTTTTCCTGACCCTGAATTGCTTGGAGGCAGACCCTCCTCCTGAGCACCATCTGGTAGGGACCCTCTACTCCTGCCCCAGCCCCCATGACAGCCTTGGACCCTTCGGTTCCTGCTGCTGGGACATCCCTTCCCTTTGATCTCAGCCCAAGCAAAACTGCCTCTAGCACCATTCCGGGTGCCCTAAGCAGCCCTTCCCAGCTTTGGCCTTAGTTATTGCCGGTCAGGCCTGGGGTGAGGTGTGGGTGTGAGGTCTTGGCCCCTGAATCTTCAGGGTCATATCTGGGGCCTGCCCTGAGAAATTGCACAACCTGTCAGCTGAAGGAAACCACAGCCCTGGTTTTGTTTTCTCATCTCTGAAATGGGGAAGCTCTCCTGCAGGCAGTGCCCAGGCCCAGGGTAGACAAAGGGTTTCCATGCCACAGACGGGGCAGCTGCTGGAGCTCCTACACAGTGGGACACGCGAAGGGCGCCTGCTGTGTGACCTGGGGCCCACGACAGTCACTGGATGCCTCTGCAGAAGCGGGTGACTGCCTCTATTCTAGAAGATTCTACCGAGGCCTGGCTCAGTGCCTGGCTTGTGTGTGTGCCATCTAGATCAAGCATTATTATGCTAATGATCATATCCAAAAACTCAGCTCAAGCATTGTTATGTTAATGATCTTATCCACCCCCCTCTTCCCCCTAAAGAAAAAGAACTGGGCAGCTCAAGGCCGCTTCTGTGGGTGTGGCTGGTGGTCACTTCAAAACAGTTGGGTTTGCAAAATAACCCGGGGAGAAGTTACAGAGCTTAAGAAATCCCCCAAGTTCCCATGATCCTTGCTTCCCTTTCCAGTCGCCCTTGGTGCCCTGTACTTCACTGTGGTACTGGACAGAAGAGCTGTGTTTTCCAGGAAGACTCGGCCAGGCCGTGTTTCGGGTCTCTGGATTCAGGTCCCAGGAGTCCTGACCAGAGAGCAGGTATGCGGGTGTGGGGAAGGGCTGCAGGGGACTCAGGTCCACACCGACCCTGGGTCAGGTGATCCACATAGGAATATAAACAGGGACTGAACCTCAGAAAACAATGGCTGGGCCAGGTGCAGTGGCTTACGCCTATAATCCTAGTACTTTGGGAGGCCGAGGCAGGTGAAGTTTGAGACCCAGCCTGGGCAAAATGGCAAAACCTCACATCCACAAAAAAAAAAAATGGCCGAGTGTGGCGGGACCTACCTGTAGTCCCAACTACTAGGGAAGCTGAGGTGGGAGGATCGCTTGCACCTGGGAGGTCAAGGCTGCAGTGAGCCGTGAGTCCCACTGGACTCCGGCCTGGGGGACGGAATGAGACCCTATCTCAGAAAAACAAAAGGGGGGCCGGCAGGTTAGAGCAGCTGGTCGTGTATTGCCAGTTTACTGACAGTGACTCCAGAGCTGAGTGAGAACTGGGCGCACGGCACATTGTTGGGATATCTGAGGCCTGAAGGCGCTGATGCGCAGCCACCAGATCAGCAAGTGCGGGCTGGGTGGGGCCCGCGGTTCCAACAAACACTACGAAGTCCGCTCCTGTGGCTTCGGCCACCTCCCCCAACTCCCGGGGTCCTCCAGCCTGTGGGGTGCGAAAAACACCACTTCCCGGACCCCTCGAGGAACCCCGGGCCACCAGGGCCTCCCTGCACTGCCAACCTTGGGATCCCAGGCGCAGACCCGAGGCCGGTGGTGGGCGTGCAAGGCGCACCCGGCCGCTAGAGGTGGGCGTGAGGCCAAGCGCGATTCCCCCAGGCGCAGGGCCGCCCTCCCCGCCTCGACGGACAGCCCCGAGGGAGCGCAGCGCTGCCGCAGCTGCTCCAAGATTCGGTCCCCAAATCCGGCTCGGTCCCCAAATCCGGCTCGGTCCACACCGTGTCACAGCCCGGTAATTAGGGAATCAGCGGCGGGCGGGGCCGGCTCTCGCGGGGCACCTGCGCTCCCCTGAGCCGGCCCACGTGGTCCGGGAAGTCCTGCCCGCGGTGGCGGTGAGTGGGGGCGGGACGCCGGCCAAGGGCTGGGGTCAGAAGCCTAGGCTGGGGTCGGGGGAGCCTAGGCGTAGACGTGGCGGGCGAACCGGGAGGCGCCCTCCGGACGCGGCAGGTGAGTGGGGACGGGAGCCGCGGGCCGCCCTCCTCGGGGCGCAGACCCCTGCCTGCCCGAGTCGCGGACGCCCGCCTCGGTCCCCGCTGCCCGCCTCCGCTCCCGGGCCACCGCTCTCCACCGCGGTTCGCCCCTCCTCCCCGCCGCCCGCCCCTTCCCCGCCACGTCCGCCGCCTCCCGCCCGCGCGGGGTATCCCGGCGCGAGTGGGACCGGGCGGACCCGCGAGACGACCCACGTGAGCGGCGGCGCGGCAGGGCGCGTGCGTGGAGGGTGCGCCTGCGCACTGGGCGGGCGCGGCCCGCGTTGCTGGTCGGCGGCGCCGGCGCCGGGGTCCGGGCGGCCATGGGGCAACGGGCGGCCGGGGCGCCCGGGGCCAGGTAGCGACGGCAGGCGGCGGCGGGGCGGCGGGGCCTGCGGGTTCGGTCCGGCATGTAGACGCCCCCGCAGGCGCCCGCGGCGGCGAACGGTGAGTGAGCAGCCCCGGCCCGCCGTCCGCCTGGGGTCGCCCGCCGCCTGGGGTCATCGCTGCCCGGGAGCGCGCGGCCGGGCGGGGAGACACCGGGCCGGCCCTGCCCATCTGGCCTGCGGAGGACGCCGTGGAAGCGCTGCCGGGCCGCCGCTCGGTCCTGAACGGGGCGCCAGCACGGCCCAGGGCGAGGCTCGGCCTTGGGGACGGGTCTGAGGGAGGCCGCTGTCCGGCCTGGCTCTCCCGGGCGGAGAAGGTGGGGCCGTCCAGCCCGGACCGCGCTCGTCGGTCGCCGCTGCGTGGGCGGCCAGGCCCTCGGTGTCCGCCTTCCGTGAGTGGTTTCAGCAAGCAGGAGGGGTCTTTGACTCGTGAAAGCTTAGAGGGGCCCACACCTAGTGGGAAAGTAGGAATAAAGGGTTCTATACAGCAGTATTGGCGTGGGATTCTCTAAATAAACACATCTTTGATTTAGTGCCCAGTACTTGCCAGAAAATTCCAGTAGTCTATGGTGATGTTCCTACAGGCGGCTGCCGTCCAGTAGCCCAGATGGCAGCACCGGCCTTGAGCTCTAGGTCATCGTTTTCTTTCTTAATTGTGGGAACAGGGCGTGCCCAGCTCCCAAGGCCTGGTGGAGTTTTCCTTCCCAGGCCAAGGACCACCCCAGCCCTCCCATTCCTCCTCCCGAAGCAATGGAATTCCTTTTGGCTTCAATTCTGAGTAACAAGTTATTTTTCCTTTCTTGTTTGGAACACACTAAGTTTTACATTCAAAAGTTCATTATTCTTGGCTCTTGACGGGAATACATTTCAAAACTCTTCCTGTGTTCCACGTCTCTCTGACCGCCTTAGTTGGCCTGAAACTGGCATGTTTGCCTTAATAAGTTTTATTTTTCCCCTTCTTATGTCATCTGGTCTAAGAAGTAAGTTACTTTAACATCTTGTTAGATAATTCCCTTCAAGTACTGAAATTCCCTTGAACATTGTCCTCCCAAGCCTCTGGAAATTTCTTGCCCGCTTGGAACTTCCGTGTATGGCCTGTTTGTTCTCAGCAATGGCTTCACGGGGACTTTTGCAGCCACTTCATGGCGTTAGCACGCTGGTTCGAAGCTACTTGAAGAATCACAGGTGCCACCGCAGTACCCAACAAAATAGCTTCATCATTTGGAGGTGTCCCCTCGAGGTGTTTCTGTGTGTATATGTGTGTGTGTGTGTTAGAAACAGGGCCTCACTGTGTCCCCCAGGCGTGTTTATAGTGGCATGATTATAGCTCACTGTAACCTCAAATTCCTGGGCTCAATTGATCCTCCCACCTCAGCCTCCTGAGTAGCTGGGATTACAGGCCTGCACCACCACACCTAGCTGATTTATACAATTTTTGTAGAGATAGAGTCTCACTGTGTTGTCCAGGCTGGTCTCAAACTCCTGGCCTCAAGATATCCTTCTGCCTCCACTTCCCAAAGTGCTGATCTTACAGAGGTGAGCCACTTTGACCAGTAGTTTTGTGTTTTGTTTTTTTTTCCAGACGGAGTCTAGCTCTGTCACCCAGGCTGGAGTGCAGTGGCACAATCTCGGCTCACTGCAGCCTCCACCTCCCGGGTTCAAGCGATTCTGCTGCCTCAGCCTCCCAAGTAGCTGGGATTATAGGCGCCCACCACCATGCCCAGCTGATTTTTGTATTTTTAGTAGAGACGGGGTTTCACTGTGTTGGCCAGGCTGGTCTGGAATTCCTGACCTCATGATCCGCCCACCTCGGCCCCCCAAAGTGCCAGGATTACAGGTGTGAGCCACTATGCCCGGCCTCACTTTGACCAGTCTTTTTGTTTGTTTTCTTTGAATTCAGAGATGGGTTTATGTTGCTTGAGTCAGTTGGCAGCCTGCTGCTTGGTTCCAAACCAGCATTTTCTTCCTGAAACAACTGCTGTAAGCAGTTAGATTTCCAGGCGAGCACAAAATCCTGTTTGATTCGTAAATGCTCATAGTGAGGGTGTCCCAGAAAGTTAGCCAAGTCAAGAGCAGTTCTTGTGAAGTGGAGGCGGTGAGCAAATAGAGGGAAAGTGGCGCTTGTGATGAAAACAGAAAACAATAGTTCATTGTATTGAGCTTCCCACTTGAGGAAATGTAGGTCTCACTTGGAGAATTAAGAGGCAGGTGGATGTTTGTGGGAGTTGACGGCCCTGCATCTGGATTACCTCCAGTCTGCAGGTGTGTTAGGATAACAGCAAGAGGGATCGTTGAGCACACAAGCCCAGCACCTGCGGGGAGGCCGTGTCCTGGCAGGAAGGTGCAGGGCCTTCTCCAGCAGCTCCACTTTCTAGTCCATATATACCTGTTGACAGTCACCGCCCGGCTTCAACCGTTCTGGACAAGCGGATGTCAGTAATGCTTTAGCTCGTAACCCCAGGTTTCATTTCTACTCTCTGTGCTGGTGGCTTATCATTTGCAGTCTTTCCTGGCCCACAGTTGGAAAGGTTCAGGCATGGGAATGGGGAAGTGAATAAAATGTGTGTTCTTCAGGCAGATGGTGAAAAGTGTTCAGAGAAAAGGCGAAATAGAGCCAGGTGGGATGTGAGGATGCCACGCAAACGTTGTGCAACTGGAGACGTGGGGTGGTGCCTGGCCTCACCATTCAGAACTGCACAGACCCCTGTTTTCTTTATCTCCTGAGTGGGTGGAGCCACATCTAAAGAAAGCCCCCTTCAGACCTGTAATCTGCTTAGGTTTAATGAGGTCACAGGGTCAAGCCCTGTGGTCACATGGCTGTAGCGCTTTCCAGAAAGTCTTTCTCAATTTATATACTGCCAGTGTGCATGCCAGCACTGGGCATTATTTACTGGGGGGAGATGAGATGGGTAATTTAGTGGGCAGTAAGTTTTTTCCAACTCAGGGTTAACTGAGGTTGAGTGTTTCTGCATTTCTGTTACTAAATAAATTTTCCTTTTTCATTTAGTGTTTCAACAAATATTGATTGAGTTCTTACATGGGAACGAACTCATGCATATTATGTTTGTATTTGTGTGTGTGTGTGTGACTTTTGTTCATGTTCTTTGCACATTTATTTGTTGGCATCTTAATGTTTTCCTTGCCACTTTGTGTAAGTTCGTTATGAATATTTTCTTATTGTGCTCTAGTACTGTTTTCTAATAAAACTTCCTAATACAGAGGTTTTTTGTTTTTTTTTTTTTTTTTTTTTTTCCTGAGGTGGGGTCTCACTCTGTCACCCAGGCTGGAGGGCAGTGGCATGATCTCGGCTCACTGCAACCTCTGCCGCCTGAGTTCAAGCGATTCTCCTGCCTCAGCCTCCTGAGTAGCTGGGATTATAGGTGCCTGCCACCGCGCCCAGCTAATTTTTTTGTATTTTTAGTAGAGACGGGGTTTCACCATCTTGGCCAGGCTGTTATTGAACTCCTGGCCTCATGATCTGCCCTCCTCGGCCTCCCAAAGTGCTGGGATCACAGTCGTGAGCCACCGTGCCCGCCCTACAAAGGTTTTTTAAAATTAGATTCATGCTATGAGGAATTTGAATGCATTTTGGTGCAGCTAGCATCATGTGTCCTTTTAAAACCATTAACATCTCAAACAAACGAATTAAATGTCAGTCCTGATTCGCTGTTGTCAAAAAATACACTGGTGGTTGGGCCCAGTGGCTCACGCCTGTAATCCCAGCACTTTGGGAGGCCAAGGCAGGTGGATCATCTGAGGTCGGGAGTTTGAGACCAGCCTGACCAACATGGAGAAACCCCTCCATGTTGAAGAATTAAGAGGCAGGTCTCCACTAAAAAATACGAAATTAGCTGGGAGTGGTGGCGCGCGCCTGTAGTCCCAGCTACTCGGGAGGCTGAGGCAGGAGAACCTGGGAGGCAGAGTTTGCAGTGAGCGGAGATCACACCGCTGCTCTCCAGCCTGGACAACATCAGTGAAGCTCTATCTCCAAAAAAAAAAAAAAAAACAAAACAAAACTGGTTATGGTATTGGAGATGCCTATTAAATATGTGTGTGTGTGTGTATATATATGTGCGTATATATATACACACACACA
Source organism: Macaca nemestrina (assembly GCF_043159975.1). Taxonomy (NCBI): domain Eukaryota; kingdom Metazoa; phylum Chordata; class Mammalia; order Primates; family Cercopithecidae; genus Macaca; species Macaca nemestrina. The sequence continues at coordinate 232,261,856 of NC_092125.1, forward strand.
TACATAAGTGAAGATAATTGTTTAAAGTTGGTTTTAATATTATTTTATAAATTATCTTACTGCTTAGTCATCAAATTGATCTTCGCAAATAAATATGAACAGAGCTTCTCGGCTGGGTGCAGTGGCTTATGCCTGTAATCCCAGTGCTTTGGGAGGTCAATGCAGGAGGATCACCAGAGCCCAGGAGTTCAAGATCAGCCCGTTCGATGTAACAAGACCTTGTCTCTACAAAAATTTTAAAAATTAGCCAGACGTAGTGGCACATGCCTGTAGTCTTAGCTACGTGGGAGGATCCCTTGAGCCTGGGAGATTGAGGCTGCAGTAAGCTGTAATTGCACCACTACACTCCAAGACCCTGCCTCTCAGTCTCAGTCTCTCAGTCTGTCTCTCTCTCTCTCTGTCTCTGTCTCTGTCTCTCTCTCACACACACACACACACATACAAACACACACAAAGTAGAGCTTCTAGGTAATGTAGCAGTAATAAGAATACATTTTTTAACATTTTGTAATTTTGAATGATTTTTTTTATTAATATTTTTGTATATTAAAACATCTTGCTGTGTTGCCCAGGCTGGTCTCCAACTCCTGACTTCAAGTGATACCCCTGCTTCGGCCTCTGAAAGTGCTGGGATTACAGATGTGAGCCACTGTGCCTGACCTTTATTAACTGTTTATTTTGAAATAATCTGCTGGGTGCAGTGGCTCACGCCTGTAATCCCAGCACTTTGGAAGGCCAAGGTGGGCGAATCACCTGAGGTCGGGAGTTCGAGACCAGTCCGGCCAATGTGGTGAAACCCCATCTCTACTTAAAATACCAAAATTAGCCAGGTGTGGTGGCAGGCACCTATAATCCCAGCTACACGGGAGGCTGAGGCAGGAGAAGTGCTTGAACCCTGGAGGCGGAGGTTCCCAGTGAGCTGAGATTGTGCCACTGCACTCCAACCTGGGTGACAAGAGCGAGATTTCGTCTGGGGGAAAAAAAGAAAAAGAAATAATCATAGACTAGTTCACGGGAAGTTGTAAAAATAGGACAGAGAGACACCTGTGCCCTTCACCAGCTCCCTCTCTGTTAACATCTTTTTTTTTTTTTTTTTTTTAAGACGGAGTTTGGCTCTTGTTGCCCAGGCTGGAGTGCAATGGCATGATCTGATCTCGGCTCGCTGCAACCTCCACCTCCCAAGTTCAAGTGATTCTCCTGCCTCAGCCTCCCGAGTAGCTGGGATTACAGGGGCCCGCCACCAAGCCAGGCTAATTTTTTGTATTTTTAGTAGAGATGGGATTTCTGCATGTTGGTCAGGCTGGTCTCAAACTCACAACCTCAGGTGATCATCCTGCGTCAGCCTCCCAAAGTGCTGGGATTACAGGCCTGAGCCACCATGCTGGCCCTTGTGTTAACATCTTACACCTCCATACACCTCCATAGTACAATATTAAAACCAGGGAATTGAAATACTGCTAACTGAACTGTAGACCTTATTCAAGTTTCACCAGTTTTACATGTGTGTATATGTGTGTGGCTCTATGCAGTGTTACCTCATAAATTAATTATATAACCACCACCACTAGCAAGACCCAGAACTGGTCTTGAACTCCAGAACTCAAGCGATCCTCCTGCCTCGGCCTCCCAAAGTGCTGGGATTACAGGCATGAGCCACCACACCCAGCTGTATTTTAATTTTCTGAACAGTGTTTTGGCTAGGCACAGTGGCTCTCGCCTGTAATCCAAGCTCTCGCCTGTAATCCAAGCACTTTAGGATGCTGAGGTGGAGAGATTGCTTGAACCCAGGAGTTCGAGGTCAGCCTGGGCAGCATGGCAAAACTTCATCTCTACAAAAAAATACAAAAATTAGTCAGGCATGGTGGCACATGCTTGTAGTCCCAGGTACTCAGGAGGCTGAGGTGGGGGATTGAGCCCAGTAGGTAGAGGCTCCAGTGAGCCATGATTGCACCCCTGTTCTCCAGCCTGGAGACAGAGTAAGACCCTGCCTAAAACAGAAAAAAAAAGATCAGTGTTCCATTAAGTATAAAAGATTTTAAACACCACTAAGACTTTTTCCAGCTGGGTGCGGTCGCTCACGCCTGTAATCCCAACACTTTGGAAGGCCAAGGTGGGAGGATCACTTGAGCCCAGGAGTTCAAAACCAGCCTGTACAACATAAGGAGACCCCATCTCCACCCCAAAAAAACAAAAAACAAAAAAAATTAGCTAGGTGTGGTGGTGCATGCCTGTAATCCCAGCTACTTGGGAGGCTGAAGTGAGAGGATTGCTTGAGCCTGGGAGGTTGAGGCTGCAGTGAGCTGAGATCACACCACTGTACTCCAGCCTGGGCAACAGTGGGAGATCCTGTCTCACAAAAAAAAAGAAAGAAAAAAGCCAGGCATGGTGGCTCACGCCTATAATCCTAGAACTTTGGAAGGCCGAGGTGGGCAGATCACAGGGTCAGGAGTTAACCCCGTCTCTACTGAAAATTACAAAGCATAAGCCAGGCATGGTGGCGGACGCCTGTAATCCCAGCTGCTCGGGAGGCTGAGGCTGGAGAATCACCTGAACCCAGGAGGCGGAGGTTGCATTGAGCTGAGATTATGCCTTTGCACTCCAGCCCGGGCAATAGTGTGAGACTGTCTCCAAAAAAAAAGAAAAAGAAAAAAAATTCCAATGCTTTCTTCTAAAAAGTTTTGTAGTTTTAGTCCTCACATTTAGGTCTATAATCCATTTTGAGTTAATATTTGTATTTAGTATGAGGAAGTGGTTGGGCTTCATTCTTTTAGACATGGCTGTCCAGTTGCTGAGAACTATTGGGTGAAAAGATTATCCTCCCCCATGTTGAATCACCTCAGCACCTGTCAAAAATCCATTGACTGCATGTGTATGGGGGTCTGTGGCGTCTGCCTCTGGGCTGGCTGTCCTGTTTCCTTGATGTGTATGTCCGTTTTGACACTACCACGCTGTCAGGTTCCCATAGTTTTTCAACAAGTCGTGAACTTAGCCGTCCATGTTTGTTCTTGTTCAGTTTTTTTAGCTGGTCTAGATACTTTACATTTTTATGTGAATTTGATCAGCTTGTCCTTTCCTTTAGAAATCCTGCTTGGATTTTGATGGTTCTGTTTGGATAACATTTGTAGATCAATTTGATGAGATCTAAGATCTTTTTTTTTTTTTTTTTTTTTTTGAGACGGAGTCTCGCTCTGTCGCCCAGGCTGGAGTGCAGTGGCCGGATCTCAGCTCACTGCAAGCTCCGCCTCCCGAGTTCACGCCATTCTCCTTTCTCAGCCTCCCGAGTAGCTGGAACTACAGGCGCCCGCCACCTTGCCCGGCTAGTTTTTTGTATTTTTTATAGAGGCGGGGTTTCACCGTGTTAGCCAGGATGGTCTCGATCTCCTGACCTCGTGATCCGCCCGTCTCAGCCTCCCAAAGTGCTGGGATTACAGGCTTGAGCCACCACGCCCGGCCGAGATCTAAGATCTTAATATTGAGTCCTCCAATCCATGAACATGGTATGTCTCTCCATTTATTTAGATTTCCTTTGATCTCTGTCAGCAGTATATTGTAGTTTTCAGTATGCAGTTCTTACATGTCTTTTGTCAAATATATCCCTACATATTTTATATTTTTAATGATATTATAAATCATTTATTTTTTTAAAGACAAAATTTCACTCTTGTTACCAGGGCTGCAGTGCAATCGCAGCTCACTGCAACCTCCACCTCTCAGGTTCAAGTGATTCTCCTGCCCCAGCCTCCCAGATAGCTGGGATTACAGGTGTGTGCCACCATGCCTACCTAATTTTTTTTTTTTTTTTGAGACGGAGTCTCGCTCTCACCCAGGCTGGAGTGCAGTGGCGCGATCTCAGCTCACTGCAAGCTCTGCCTCCTGGGTTCACACCATTCTCCTGCCTCAACCTTCCGAGTAGCTGGGACCACAGGTACCGCCACCACGCCCGGCTAATTTTTTGTGGTTTTGGTAGAGACAGGGTTTCACCATGTTAGCCAGGATGGTCTCGATCTCCTGACCTCGTGATCCGCCTGCCTCGGCCTCCCAAAGTGCTGGGATTACAGGCGTGAGCCACTGTGCCTGGCCTAATTTTTTTTTTTTTTTTTTTTTTTTTTTGAGACGGAGTCTCGCTCTGTCGCCCAGGCTGGAGTGCAGTGGCTGGATCTCAGCTCACTGCAAGCTCCGCTTCCCGGGTTTACGCCTTTCTCCTGCCTCAGCCTCCCGAGTAGCTGGGACTACAGGCGCCCGCCACCTCGCCCGGCTAGTTTTTTGTATTTTTAGTAGAGACGGGGTTTCACCATGTTAGCCAGGATGGTCTCGATCTCCTGACCTTGTGATCCGCCCATCTCGGCCTCCCAAAGTGCTGGGATTACAGGCTTGAGCCACCGCGCCCGGCCAGGCCTAATTTTTTATATTTAGTAGAGATGAGGTTTCATCATGTTGGTCAGGCTAATCACAAACTCCTGACCTCAGATGATCCACCCACTTCGGCCTCCCAAAGTGTTGGAATTACAGGCGTGAGTCACCACACCCGGCCATAAATTATAGTGTTATTTATTTATTTTTTTTTGAAAGAGAGTCTTGCTCTGTCATCCAGGCTGAGGTGCAGTTGTGGGTTCTCTGCTCACTGCAACCTCCACCTCCCGGGTTCACGCCATTCTCCTGCCTCAGTCTCCCAAGTAACTGGGACTACAGGCACCCGCCACCAAGCCTGGCTAAATTTTTGTATTTTTAGTAGACACAGAGTTTCACCGTGTTAGCCAGGATGGTCTCAATTTCCTGTTGTCTGTTGCTAGTATATAGAAATACAATTGATTTTTGTGTATTGAAATTGCCTCCTGAAACCTTGCTAATAAACTCACTTATTTATGTTTTTCTACATAGAAATGTCATGTCATCTGCAAGTACAACTTCACTTGTTCCTTTTCTTACTTTGTTTAACAGACCTACTTTCTATGCCAAACCTTTTCTGTCACTGTACCTTTTACTTTTTTCTTATGTTATTGCACTGGCTGTGGCCTCTAGTATAGTCCTGAATAGGAGTAATTATACCAGATGTGTTTTTGTAGGTTCTGGTTTTCATTGAATTTGTCATAGTTTTTTTTTTTTTTTTTAATTGAGGCAGAGTCTCACTCTGTCACCCAGGCTGGAGTGAGTGGTGCAATCTCAGCTCACTGCACCCTCTGCCTCGCGGGTTCAAGCAGTTCTCCTGTTCTCTTACCTCAGCCTCCTGCATAGCTGGAATTAAGGTTCCTACCACCACTCTGGGCTAATTTTTTTGTTTCTGTTTTTGTTTTTGTTTTTTTGAGTGCTGGGATTACAGGCAAGAGCCACCGTTCCCGGCCATTTTTTTGTATTTCTGGTCTTAATCTCCTGACCTCAAATGATCCACCCACCTCGGCCTCCCAAAGTGCTGGGATTACAGGTGTGAACCACCATGTCTGGCCGAATTTTTCAAGTATTTGGATGAAACACTGGTATGTCTTTTTTTTTTTTTTTTTAGGCAGAGTCTCGCGCTGTCGCCCAGGCTGGAGTGCAGTGGCACAATCTCAGCTAACTGCAAGCTCCACCTCCTGGGTTCACGCCATTCTCCTGCCTCAGCCTCCCAAGTAGCTGGGACTACAGGCGCCTGCAACCACTCGTGGCTAATTTTTTGTATTTTTAGTAGAGACGGAGTTTCACCGTGTTAGCTAGGATGGTCTCGATCTCCTGACCTCGTGATCCGCCCGCCTTGGCCTCCCAAAGTGCTGGGATTACAGGCGTGAGCCACGGCGTCCGACCTAAACACTGGTATGTCTTTTTTTTTTTTTTCTTTTTCTTTTTTATTTTCCCATTTGAGATGGAGTCTTGCTCTGTCACCCAGGCTAGAGTGCAGTGGCACGATCTCAGCTCACTGCAACCTCCGTCTCCCAACTTCAAGGAATTCTCATGCCTCACCCTCTCCAGCAGCTGGAATTACAGGCACACGCCGCTACACCCGGCTAATTTTTTTTTTTTTTCTTTTTTTGAGACAGAGTCTTGCTCTGTCTCCAGGCTGGTGCAATCATGGCTAACTGCAACTTCTGCCTCCTGGGTTCAAGCAATTCTCCTGCCTTAGCCTCCCGAGTAGCTGGGATTTACAGGCGCCTGCCACTGCGCCCAGCTACCTTTGTATTTTTAGTAGAGACAGGGTTTCGCCTTGTTGGCCAGGCTGATCACAAACACCTGACCTCAGGTGATCCACCCACCTCGGCCTCCCAAAGTGCTGGGATTACCAGCTTGAACCATCGCACCCAGCCTGCATTTTTTTTTTTTTTTTTTGAGATGGAGTTTGCTCTGTCGCCCAGGCTGGAGTGCAGTGGCATGATCTTGGCTCACTGCAAGCTCTGCCTCCCGGATTCATGCCATTCTCCTGCCTCAGCCTCTCGAGTAGCTGGGACTATAGGCGCCCGCCACCTCGCCCAGCAAATTTTTTTTAGTAGAGACGGGGTTTCACCGTGTAGCCAGGATGGTCTTGATCTCCTGACCTCGTGATCTGCCCACCTCGGCCTCCCAAAGTGCTGGGATTACAGGCGTGAGCCATCGTGCCCAGCCCAGCCTGTATTTTTAATAGAGACAGGGTTTTTCATCATGTTGGCCAGGCTGGTCTTGAACTCCTGGCCTGAAGTGATCCGCCCACCTTGGCCTCCCTAAGCGCTGGGATTACAGGCGTGAGCCACCACACCCAGCCTGGTATGTCTTAAGCTGGGAAGATACTGACCCACTGGAGCAGTGCTGTCAATTCTCGCTATACATTGGAATCCTCCAGGGAGCTCTTTAAAGTGCCAGTGCCTGGGCTGTGCCTTGAGGTTCTCATCCTTCAGCCTAGAGGGCACATAGGAATTGGTTTTGTTGGAAACTCTAAGGTGATTGTAAAATGCAGCCAGAGTGCTAACCAGCTTTTTGGGTATTCAGAGAACCCCTTGACTTTGACCTTAGCATAGGGCCCACAGTCTTGTCCGTCTGAACTTTCCTTCTGCCCACCTTGCCATCATCTCACATATTTTAGTTGTTTTATTTAGGCTACTGTAGCAAAGCGCCACAGGCATGGGGCAGGGGGCGCAGAAACAACAGAAACGTTTGTTCTCACAGCTTTGGAGGCCGAGTGTCCAAGGTCGGGGTCCCAGATAATTTGGTTCATCGTGAGAACTCTTCTTTCTCACTGTAATGGCCGTCTTCTCTGGCGTTACTTTTGTGTCCAGTGAGGGTGGGAACAGAGGTGCGGAGAGAACGCTTCCGATGTTTTGTTTTTTTTTTGTTTTGTTTTGTTTTGTATTTGAGACAGGGTCTCTATTGCCTAGGCTGGAGTGCAGCAGCACAATCACAGTTCACTACAACCTCAAACTCCTGGTCTCAAGTGATCCTCTTGCCTTGGCCTCCAGGTACCTGGGACTACAGGCATGCACCACTCTGTCCAACTCTTTTTGTTGTTGTTGTTGTTGGTTTTTTTTTTTTTTTTTTTTTGTAGAAGCAGAATCTTGCTATGTTGCCCAGGCTGTTCCTGAACTCCTGGCCTCAAGTGATCCTCTTACCTCAGCCTCCCAAAGCCCTGGGATTACAGGAGTGAGCCACCATGCCTACCCTGGTGTCTCTTTTTTTTTTTTTTTTTTTTTTTTGAGACGGAGTCTCGCTCTGTCGCCCAGGCTGGAGCGCAGTGGCGCGATCTCGGCTCACTGCAAGCTTCGCCTTCTGGGTTCCCGCCATTCTCCGTCCTCAGTCTCCTGAGTAGCTGGGACTACAGGCGCCCGCCACCTCGCCCAGCTAATTTTTTGTATTTTTAGTAGAGACGGGGTTTCACCGTGTTAGCCAGGATGGTCTCGATCTCCTGACCTCGTGATCCGCCCGCTTCGGCCTCCCAAAGTGCTGGGATTACAGGCGTGAGCCACCGCGCCCGGCCTAGTGTCTCTTCTTACAATGATGCTGATTCTATCTGATCAGACCCCACACTTATGACCTCATTTTTTCTTTTTTTTTTTTTTTTTTGAGATGGAGTTTCGCTCTTGTGGCACAGGTTGGAGTGCAATGGCACAATCTCAGCTCACTGCAAGCTCTGCCTCCTGGGTTCAAGCATTTTTCCTGCCTCAGCCTCCCAAGTAGCTGGGATTACAGCGTCTGCTACCACTCCCAGCTAATTTTTGTATTTTTTAGAGACGGAGTTTCACCATGTTGGTCAGGCTGGTCTCGAACTACTGACCTCATATGATCTGCCCGCCTCAGTCTCCCACGGTGTTAGGATTACAGGTGTGAGCCACCGTGCCCAGCTGACCTCATTTAACTCCTTTCTTAGAGGCCCACCTCCATATTCAGCCACACTGGAAGTTAGGGCTTCAATGTAGGAATTTGGGGGGATTGCTGGGTGCAGTGGTTCACACCTGTAATCCAAGCACTTTGGGAGGCCAAGGCAGGAGGATCACCTGAGCCCAGGAGTTTGAGACCAGTCTAGGCAACACAGAGAGATCCTGTCTCTACAAAATAAAAATAACAAATAAACTAGGGGAGGATACATTCAGTCCATAATGCCACATTTATCCTTTTTAATGCCAGAATCTACCTTGTCCTGAGTTTATTAAGATTTATCTTCTTTAGGCCGGGCGCGGTGGCTCAAGCCTGTAATCCCAGCACTTTGGGAGGCCGAGACGGGCGGATCACAAGGTCAGGAGATCGAGACCATCCTGGCTAACACGGTGAAACCCCGTCTCTACTAAAAATACAAAAAACTAGCCGGGCGAGGTGGCGGGCGCCTGTAGTCCCAGCTACTTGGGAGGCTGAGGCAGGAGAATGGCGTAAACCCGGGAGGCGGAGCTTGCAGTGAGCTGAGATCCGGCCACTGCACTCCAGCCTGGGCGACAGAGCGAGACTCTGTCTCAAAAAAAAAAAAAAAAAAAAAAAAGATTTATCTTCTTTAATGAGAAGGTATATTTGGCTTTATTTTATGTGTTTAGCCTCTATTGAGTGATTTTTTATTGTTTCCATGCATGGCCCCTCTTCTGTTCTTCTGAAGCTTGTTTTATTCTATTTCTAGCTTTATTGAATTGAGTGCTCAGTTCATGACTTCCCAGGGGTTGTGACCTAGCTTTGATGGGATTGAACCGACCCTGGCTGCTGTTTATGTTGCTCTGACCTTCTGGATGTTCCAGGTGTTGGGTCCGATCTTCACTTTGATCCCTGAGTTGCTTAAGAGAAAGTTCAGAAACTTCCAAGTGGTTGAGGGCTTTTTTTTGTTTCTACTTTTATCTCTTCCTGGTTTTATTATATTGTGGTCAGAAGATGAGGTTCCAGGCTAGGCGTGATTGCTTACGCCTGTACGGGAGTCTGAGGCGGACAGAGCATTTGAGGTCGAGAGTTCTAGACCAGCCTGGCCAACATGGCGAAACCCTGTCTCTACTAAAAATAGAAAAAAATTGGCTGGATGTGGTGGCACATGCCTATAGTCCCAGCTGCTAGGGAGGCTGAAATAGGAAAATCACTTGAACCCGGGAAGCAGAGGTTGTAGTGAGCTGCGATCACGCCATTGCACTCCAGCGTGGGTGACAGAGTGAGACTATGTCTCAAAAAAAAAAAAGATGAGGTTCTAGGCCAGGCATGGTGGCTCATGCCTATAATCCTAGCACTGTGTTGGGAGGCTGAGGTGGGAGGATCACTTGAGTCCAGGAGTTGAAGACCAGCCTGGGCAACATTGGCAAGACCCTACCAAAGGAAGAAAAATTAGTGGACGTGGTGCTGTACTCTTGTAGTCTCAGCTACTTGGGAGGCTGAGGTGGGATCCTGTCTCAAAAAAACAAAGAAAGAAAGAAGGAAAAAGATGAGGTTTTCTGTCCTCAGTAGTTTTCTTTGAGGCTTAATATTGGTCAGTTTGGTAAATATTTCATTGGTGCTGAATGTACAATGCAGGGCGTGGAGTTCACAGTATATCTGCTGGTTCCATTTTGTCAGCTTTTCTGGACTAGGGTATTTGAAATTGTACACTTCCTCTCTCTTATTAATGTGCTGTATTGTTTCCAAGAAAGCTTTTTTTTTTTTTTTTTTTTTTTTTGAGGCGGAGTTTCTTTCACTCTTGTTGCCCAGGCTGGAGTGTAATGGCACAATCTCAGCTCACCACAACCTCTACCTCCCGGGTTCAAGCAATTCTCCTGCCTCAACCTCCCAAGTAGCTGGGATTACAGGCATGTGCAACGACGCCCAGCTAATTTTGTAATTTTAGTAGAGACAGAATTTCTCCATGTTGGTCAGGCTGGTCTCGAACTCCCGACCTCAGGTGATCCGCCTGCCTCAGCCTCCCAAAATGCTGAGATTACAGGCGTGAGCCACCGCACCCGGCCAGCATCTTTCTTTTCTAGAGACAGGGTCTCTCTCATGGGTCACCATGCCTGGCTCATGTTTTTTTGGTAGAGAAGAGTTCTGTGTTGCCCAGAGTGGTCTTCAACCCCTGGCCTCAACTGACCCTCTCTCCCCAGCCTCCCAAAGTGCTGGGCTTACAGGCATGAGCCACCACACCTGGCCACACAGTGTGACTTTCTATTTTGTTCTTTTTAAAAACAATTATTTTTGTTAATGTTATTTTACAAAACAATTTTTGAGACGAAGTTTCGCTGTAGTCACCCAGGCTGGATTGATCTCGCCGCCACCTCCCGAGTTCAAGCGATTCTCCTGCCTCAGCCTACCGAGTAGCTAGGACTATAGGCGCTCAGCTAATTTTTGTATTTTTAGTGGAGATGGGTTTTCACTATATTGGTCAGGCTATGCTGGTTTCGAACTCATGGTCTCAAGTGATCTGCCTGCCTCCATCTCCCAAAGTGCTGGGATTACAGGCATGAGCCACGGCGCCCAGCCAAAAACCTGGAGTAGTTCTTAAATATCTTTGGGATAGAAACAGTCTATTTTCAAAGTACTTTGGTAAATTGGACTTCAGCCATTTTTTCCCCTTGATGAAATGGAACATATGTATGTGTAAGTTATTATTGTTTCATACATATTTATTTACTTTATTTACATTATTTATTTTATTAAATTAAGGCATCAGTGTTTTTCTGACCGAAGTTCTCATTTCCTGACGATGGAAATGGAACAAGAAAAAATGACCATGAATAAGGAATTGAGCTCAGACGCGGCTGCGTACTGCTGCTCGGCCTGCCACGGCGACGAGACCTGGAGTTACAACCACCCCATCCGGGGCCGGGCCAAGTCTCGCAGCCTGTCTGCCTCGCCTGCCCTGGGGAGCACCAAGGAGTTCAGGTACAACCAGGAAGGATGGTTCCTGTTTTTTCCTCGTCTGATTTCATAATATTCTTTCTTAAAACGATTACAAAGAATTCTCCTGAGTAGTCTGTGTCGATGGCTCCGGAAGGTGGAGCTGGGTCCTTGCCCAGGTGAAGCTGTGCCCTTGACGGGGGAGCCTGGCCCGTGGACACCTGCCTGGCACACGTTCCCAGATGCCAGCACAGGCACAGGGCACCACCGTGTTTCTTTGTCTGTCTGTATCAGCACAGAACCATCCAACAGGCACCCATGCTGACCCTTGATGTTAGACTGAAGCGAACTTGGAGAGGAAACTTTTCTTTTTGAGATGGAGTCTCGCTCTGTCCCCCAAGCTGCAGTGCAGTGGTGCGATCTTGGCTCACTGCAACCTCCACCTCCCGGGTTCAAGTGATTCTCCTGCCTCATCCTCCTGGGTAGCTGGGATTACAGGTACCTGCCACCACGCCTGGCTAATTTTTGTATTTTTGTAGAGACAGGGTTTCACCATGTTGGCCGGGCTGGTCTTGAACTCCTGACCTCAGGTGATCTGCCCGCCTCAGCCTCCCAAAGTGTTGGGATTACAGATGTGAGCCACTGCGCCTGGCCTGGAAACATTTGCTCCACATAAGTCACTGGGGTGTGAGGGGACATCCCTCTTGGCTTTGCTCGTTTTGAGAGGCGAAGGCTGGGGGACTCTGCCTGGTGACGCAGGGCTGGTGGAGGCAGAGTCGTGAGTGTGGCCTTGGGCGGGCCCAGCCCTCTCACATGTTGGGCAAGTGTCTCCCTCCTGTGCCCAGAGTGCCCACAGTGCTCACCCTTGCATAGTGCTGCTTGAGCAACAGCACCCCGGGCTTCACATGACGGTGGCCGCACAAGTGCAGCTGTGATGGTGCCTGGGGACGTTGTTCTGGGTTCTGGTGACAGTAAATGTGGTGAGTTTTAGGTGGAAGCTTGCCAGAGCCACGCTGCCTAACAGAAGGATCACACCTATCAAATGCGAGGGGGCTTTTTGGTGAAAGAGAGTCTTAGAAAGCACGCTGTCTCACTCGGTGAGATGGGAGAGCCCGCAGCGTCTCTCACTTGGTGGCAGCAACGGGGAAACAGGCTGCTCCCACGTTTTCTGTCTACAGAGTCACTGCCTGAGCCGGGAGGCTGCGAGGGCTGGTGGCTGCCTTCGCCCCACAGGCACTGCGTCACCAGGATACCTCTTGTCAGTGGGTCATTGTCCTGTACCTCCAGGCCACCCAGCGCAGTGACTGCGTGAACAGCATTGCTTTGGTCTTTTTCTTTTTCCCTGTGGGTTCTTTGGCGTAACGCACCATTTCTGTTTCATTCTGAACCTGATGACAGCAGCCCTGGGTCAGAGGTGGCCTCCGTAGTGGGTGACAGGCACCTTTAGGGTGAGGTGGGGGAGGAGATGGCAAATACGCCCAAGCACAGCCTGTCTTTGGGAAGCAAACATTAAATCCCAACACCCACCTCGGGAAACATTGTTTTCCACAATAATCTCTTAATTTCCTAAGTAAGTAAAGTTCTTATTTTGTAATGTACTTTTTTTTTTTTTTTTTTTTTGAGGTGGAGTCTTGCTCTGTCGCCCAGGCTGGAGTGCAGTGGTGTAATCTTGGCTCACTGCAAGCTCCGCCTCTTGGGTTCAAGTGATCCTCCTGCCTCAGCCTCCCAAAGGCTCACTGCAAGCTTCACATCCCGGGTTCACGCCATCCTCCTGCCTCAGCCTCCCAAAGTGCTGGGATTACAGGCATGAACCACCTCGCACGGCTAAGTTTTTGTATTTTTAGTAGAGACGGGGTTTCACCGTGTTAGCCAAGATGGTCTCAATCTCCTGACCTCGTGATCCGCCCACCTCGGCCTCCCAAAGTGCTGGGATTACAGGCGTGAGCCACCACTCCCGGCCTGTACTTTACAATTTTTTTTCTTTTCTTTTTTTTTTTTTTTGAGACGGAGTCTTGCTCATCGTCCAGGCTGGAGTACAGTGGCGCGATCTCGGCTCACTGCAAGCTCTGCCTCCTGGGTTCACGCCATTCTTCTGTCTCAGCCTCCGAAGTAGCTGGGACTACAGGCGCCGCCACCACACCTGGCTAATTTTTTTTTGTATTTTTAGCAGAGACGGGGTTTCACTGTGTTACCCAGGATGGTCTCGATCTCCTGCCCTCGTGATCCGCCCGCCTCAGCCTCCCAAAGTGCCGGGATTACAGGCGTGAGCCACTGCGCCCGGCCTGTACTTTACAATTTTTAAAAGGCCGAGGTAAACAAGTCCGTGACCACTGATGGCCACGCCTGTGTCTGCTGTGGAACAGCCCTCGTGGCACAACGGCTCTTCAGGGGTTGTCTGATCCTGCGAGGCAGCGGAAAGCTGTGCTTCTGCGGTGGGACTTGAGGATTTTGTTGGGCCGTTGCTTGGCCGGCTGTGTGCGAGTTTTCTGGGTGTGTGATGGGACTGGGAGGCTCCTGGGCACCCAGGACAAGGGCAGCCTCAGCACTGGACCCTGATGAGAGCAGGGTCCTGACAGCATTCTCCCCAGGACATACGCAGCTGCCACAGCCTCTGGCTGGGTGATTTGACTGTGACCTGGTCATGTTTAAATCACTAGAAAAGTTGTTGATCCATTCATCCAGGGTCATTCATTCATTTATGTATTTCGACACAGAGTTTCACTCTTTTCACCCAGGCTGGAGTGCAGTAGCTCGATCTTGGCTCTCTGCAACCACCACCTCCTGGGTTCAAGCAGTTCTCCTGCCTCAGCCTCCTGAGTAGCTCGGACTGCAGGCATGCACCACCACGCCCAGCTAATTTTTCTTTTTTTAGTAGGGATGGGGGTTTCACCATGTTGGCCAGTCTGGTCTCAAACTCCTGACCTCACGTGATCCGCCTGCCTTGGTCTCCCAGAGTGCTAAGATTACAGGTGTGAGCCACCGTGCCTGGCTGGCTGTTGACATGAATCCAGAGTGAACATTTTTGCTAGAATTTTAATCTAGACGATTTAGAGATGTTGTCTAAGGTTTTGAGTCCCAAATGCAGATCTAGAGAGGGGTCCTGGGGAGACACTGAGGAATTCTGATCTCAGGCTGGCCCTGGCCCTGGCATTTTCCTTGTTTGGGCTGCAACTCTCCCTGACTTGGGTCGTGATCTGAGGGGTGCGTGGCCATGCGTGCTCCTCACAGGTGCCGCTCCAGTGCAGCCATGGACCTGGGCAGAACCTTCCAAGGGCTGTTGTGTGGCTGCTGGGCAGATGGGGTTGGCATCTTTCAAATTGCATGTGTGCCTTAGCGTGTAACTTCCTCTGTATCTGTGTGTGTCACTGCATGTCTGGTTTCAGGCTCTGACACCGCCCTCTCCCCACAGGAGGACACGCTCTCTCCATGGGCCATGCCCGGTGACCACTTTTGGACCAAAGGCCTGCGTGCTGCAGAACCCCCAGACCATCATGTGAGTGCTGGGGGCCATAGGTCGGGGGGAGTCCTTGGGATGTGTGTGGAGTTGTGGGATCACTGTGTGGAGGAAGATTCTAGCACTTCACCTGAGAAGTACATGTTTTAGTTTAGGTCATTTAAACAAAAAGAAAAAAGCAACATGGGCGTCTTCCCTGAACGCCCTGAGTGCAGGCGTCCGAGCGGGGGTTCCCTAGCCGTGGCTTCTCCAGGGGCTTTGAGAAAGTGGATGGCAGGCAAGCCGGGGTCATGGGCGGCAGACACCAGGCAGCCTGGAGACCGGGTCACAGCCCGTGGGCGCGGCGTCCACATGAGATACTCAGGGCAGCCTGGAGACCGGGTCACAGCCCGTGGGCGCGGCGTCCACATGAGATACTCAGGGCAGCCTGGAGACCGGGTCACAGCCCGTGGGCGCGGCGTCCACATGAGATACTCAGGGCAGCCTGGAGACCGGGTCACAGCCCGTGGGCGCGGCGTCCACATGAGATACTCAGGGCAGCCTGGAGACCGGGTCACAGCCCGTGGGCGCGGCGTCCACATGAGATACTCAGGGCAGCCTGGAGACCGGGTCACAGCCCGTGGGCGCGGTGTCCACATGAGATACTCAGGGCTGCTTTTTTGTTTCTAAGAGAGAGTTCTGGGGTGGGTTGCATTTGCTGTTTGATGGTTCAGTCTGTCAACACATTCTGCCTGGAGGCCCATCATAGTGTCTTATGGGAAAAAGGCAACAGTGATAGATCTGATATCTGGGCTTTATGTGTAAAGAATTATAATCCAGGCTGGGCGCGGTGGCTCACACCTGCAGTCCCAGTACTGTGGGATCCCAAAGCAGGCAGATCTTGGGCCCAGGAGTTTGAGACTAGCCCGGGCAACATGGTGAAAGCCCATCCCTACAAAAAATACAAAAATTGGCCAGGCGCGGTGGCTCACACCTGTAATTCCAGCACTTTGGGAGGCCAAGGTGGGCGGATCACGAGGTCAGGAGTTCAAGACCAGCCTGACCAATATGGTGAAAACCCATCTCTACTAAAAATACAAAAATTAGCCAAGCGTGGTGGCGGGCGCCTGTACTTCCAGCTGCTTGGGAGGCTGAGACAGATAACTGCTTGAACCCGGGAGGCAGAGGTTGCAGTGAGCCGAAGATCGCACCATTGCACTCCAGCCTGGGTGACGGAGCAAGACTCAGACTCAAAAAAAGAAAAATACAAAAAGTAGCAGGCATGGTTGCACACACCTGTAGTCCAGTTGCTGAGGAGGCTGGGGTGGGAGGATCACCTGAGCCTGGGAGGTTGAGGTTACAGGGAGCTGTGATTATGCAAAGTGTGTTCCAGCCTGGGCAACAGAGCAAGACCGTCTCCAAAGAAAACAAGTGAGCACCCAGCCAGCCCTGAGAGCTGTATTCTGCACCTGGTAGATGTCGTCATCGCCTCTTCCCCAGAGAAGCCTGTGCTTCTAGGACTGGTGCCTCAGCTCTCCGGCCTCTGTACCGAACGGGCTCTCTTCAGGGCCTCCTCCTTCGCGGAGTCGTGCACACTTCACTTTCTGCAAGGGAGAACCATGCGGGAGGGCCTAGTGCTCCGGTGCGAGGGCTGCTGGGGGACTGATGACCAGAAAGCGCAACGCGGCCGTGTCATTGCGCTTTCTGGGCTACTGGGGGCGGCCGCTGCATGGCCCTTCGCTGACAGGCACCAGTGCCGTGGAGGCTGGGGGCGTACAGTAGGGACAGAGGCCCCAGCCAGCCCTGGGCCGTCACCGAAGGTCAGGTCCAGGCGAGCCATGGGGGGCCATCCAAGGAGCTGCTCTGCAAACTGGGGGCACCGTGGCAGCACGCGCCCCAGGCAGGATGGGGTCGGCCTTGCCGCCTCCAGACGCCGAGGGCAGCCCCTTAGGATGGAAGTAACTCGCACTCGTGCTTTTGAGGCCCAGCCCTCTCAGTGCCACCGGTTCCTGGAGTGTCTGTGACCTGTCACCGCTGCCAAATGCCTGAGGCGGGGGACCTGACCCCTGTTTGCATTCCCCCATCCAGTCCATCTTCTGATTCTGTCACTTTGACCCCAAAATATACAAACAGCTCCCCTGCACTATTGCCCGGCTGCCCTCCGCTGTGAGGACTCCTGACCGCTTGTCGCGGCCTCACCATCCCTTCCCTGCACAGCAGCCATGTGTGCGATCCAGGGTGCTCCACTGCCCTCCTGGCCCCGCCGTGGCCCCATCCTGCCGTCCTGTGCTTGCTGTCCCTGGCACCCCGCCGGGCCCCCGCCCCTGCTGCCTGGTGCCCTCCCTGCACTTCCTGGTCCTGGGAGAGCCGCTCCTTCATCACTCGCATCGCGGCCACTGCCTTCACCAGCCATCAGTCCCTCGGGCCGGGCCGGGTCACTGGAAGGGTGCCTCAGCCCTCAGACCAGGGTGTACTTGGTGGTCCCCGAGCTGCCCAAGGTCAGACAGCCCAGCAGGAGGGGGAGGCGGTGGGGCTGTGGGGCAGCGTTGAGGGGCACGCAGCTTTCTCGGTCCCCCCATGGGAGCACGCCTCTGTGTCTCCGGGATCCTAATCTCCCGCTTCCCATCCCCGCCGTGGAGGGTGGGGCTTCCCAGGCATCTGACCTCACGTCTTCCCTGATAGCCCAGAGCAAGACCCTGTGGGGGGCTGGCGAGGAGGGCACCCGCTTCCCGTTCTGTTGTCCAGGGAGCTGGTTGGCCTGTGTTGTGGAGGTGCATGAGTGTCCGTGTGTCACAGTGTGTGTGGCCACCCATGTGTGAGACACTCAGTCGGAACTGGCCAGGCTGTGGTGTGCTGGCTTCACGCCACCCCTGCCCTCTCTACAACACCCACAGCCCTGTGTGCCTGCAAGGGCTGGTGTCCTGCTTTGCAGGTGATCCAGGAAGAGGGCGAGGCGCTAGTTTGTGGTCACACAGAGCGGTGGGTGCCTAGGCCCGTGCATGACGCTGCTGCCAGTGGCTCTGACTGGGCTCAGCTGAACCTCAGGGCTGGAATGGGTGTAGGCCGGGCCACTGGGTCAGTGGTGACCATGGGAAGGAGAGCAGGGGAGTCATATGCAGGGCGTGGGCTTTGCTGGCTGACCAGGCCAGAGGACTGTGAGCCACCTGCACGCCCTGGGGCCGGAGCCAAGCAGAGTGACGCAGCGGGCTGGGGGCTGGGAGGGGGCTGGGAGGGAACGCCCTTCCACCTGACTGTGACCTGAGGGCACCTTCCCTGTGGCCCAGCCGGTTCTGCAAGCCTGAGTGGCTGGCGCAGCGCTGGGCAAGGCTGGAGGCTGGGTACTTGGCCAGGTCTGAGGCCGCGGGAACAGAGGGTTGGTCCCGCCCGGCTCGGTTAGGAGCAGGGAGCTGAAGCGTGGCCTCTGCTGCTGAACTGAGGACTTTTTTTCAGTAGGGATTAAGCAGGAAGACCATGTGACCAATGAGGAAACTGGGTTTGGTTTTGTTTGATTTTCATAAGTGTAGGAAGCTCTTGACTTAGGTGCTTTTACAACAACTTTAAAGTCGCATCATAATTGCGTTTTGCTTTGAGTTTTGAGTATGCAGAGCTTAGGCTTCTAGTGTGGGCGCACAGTCAGGACCATGCCGATGGGGCAGCCGTGTGTTCGCCAAGCGTGGCCTGGATGCTGTGGACATGCTGGCTGGCTCCCAGCAGGCAGGGGCCGCCTCGCAAGCCACATGTGTGACCCGGGACAGGTGCTGAGCTCACAGGGGATGGTATGAGTGACCCCACGCCTCCCAGTAATACCTGTGCAGGGTGAGTGCTGATGAGCGATGGGCTGAGGTCCATGGCCCTGTGGCTGCCATTGGCATCTGTGTTGTGGTTCTGGGGGTTGTTAGTGGGACGGTCACACTCCCGGGGAAGTCACTGCTGGGAAGAGGCATGGCAGGCAGCAGCTTTCTCAGTTGGGCAACTTGGAACTAGCTGGCCGGCGCGGTGGTTTAAGAACTCGCCCGTGGGGCTGAGGACAGGTGGTAAGCGCTGACCACGGTGTCCAGCCCCGCTGCGCCCTCCCTTGGCTTCTGGGAACAGGAGCAGGCTCCGTGGCGGGTGTTCTGGTTCTGGGCTGGGATGCTTTCTGTGACTGACGTGGTAATAGGAGTCCCACCGGGGCGGCCCTGCCTGTGGAGAAACACCGGGCGCAGTGGTCAGGGTCGGAGCCAGCAAAGCGCAGGCGGCTGTTTCAGGGCTGCCGTGGACTTTTAAACCTGTGATTTTTACTGTGAGAGTGAGTGAGGTTAAAGTCCGTTCATGCGGGGATGCAGTGAGCTGTGTGCAGGGCAGGAAGTGGGTCCTTGAGGGGTCCTGGGCTCACGTGGGGCCAGAAACCATGTGCAGGGGATCCTAGGGACGGAATCCCCACATCAGCTGGTTTGGGTTTTTGTGGGGGCCTGAGGAGGGCACCAAGGAAAGAGTGGCCCGGCCATGGGCTTCCGTGGTCATTTCTGCCCCGCCAGCGTCACCGAGGAGCCAGGCAGGCAAGTGGCTGGGGGCTCTGAAGGGCAGCGGTGCATGCGCTTGGGTCAGTGCGCTGCCCGGGTGGGGAGTGTGGGCCTGAGCCTGCGTGTGATGGGCCAAGCAGCTGAGTGGTGGTCATTCAGGACCCTACTGACCCCTGACCCTGTCTCTGTGGCCAGGCCCCTGGCACCAGGTGGCTGGGGGTACCGGTGCGACCCTCGGCCCTGCCCGTGGCCACTGAGCACATTTCCCTGGGAGGTGAAAACACCTTTTTAAAGTTGTTTTTTCTTTTCTAAGTCGTACACCTTTTCCACGAGGTGGAGATCACTGCTGGTGTGAACTCTTTTCTGCTCCCCTAAAGGCACATCCAGGACCCTGCAAGCCAGCGGCTGACATGGAACAAGTCTCCGAAGAGCGTCCTTGTCATCAAGAAGATGAGAGACGCCAGCCTACTGCAGCCGTTCAAGGAGCTCTGCACGCACCTCATGGAGGCACGCGGGGCGGAGGGGAACGGGGCCTGGGGTGCACACGGAGTTGTGGGGGGGCCTCCGTCCGTATCGCTGCCCCGTGAGACCACGGGAACCACCTCAAGTGCTGGGAAACGACTACTTGTCTGGAACTGGGGACTGAGCAGGGATCTGCCCACGTGTCTGGGTTTGTGTGTGCTGTCATGACAAGCACCAGACTGGGTGATCAACAATGGGCCGGATGGGCTCATGGCCCTGGAGGCCGGGAAGTCCAAGATCAAGGGGCTGCATCTGGCATGGGCCTTCCTGCCGTGTCCTCCTGCAGAAGCGCAGGCGTGGGGGGCGCGGCACGAAAGAGCTGGGAAACCGAAATAACAGCCTTAGTCAGTTCCTGAGAAGGGAGCCCCTCCGCCCAGTCATCTCTTAAAGGTGCTGCTGCTTAATCCTGGTGCATTGGTGGTGAAGCTTCAGCGTCAGCTTGGGAGGGGCGGGCACGCAGGCCGCGGCGCCAGGTCTCTGAGTCCAACGCCGGGAGTCGGGAACCTCCCTGCAGGAGGGTGGGGTCTGCAGGTGGAATGAGCAGGTTGGCACTTTGCTTCCAGGAGAACAACATGATCGTGTATGTGGAAAAGAAAGTGCTGGAAGACCCTGCCATCGCCAGCGATGAAAGCTTTGGGGCAGTGAAGAAGAAATTCTGTACCTTTCGAGAAGGTGGGCTGTCGGCAGCTCTGTCCTTGGTTTCTCCAGCACAGTTCCCTGCCCCAGTGGAAGCTTCTGGCACTGTTGCCCTCATCATTGGTGTCTGCGCACTGTACCACGGAGGGGCCGCCCTGTGACAGCCTCTTCTTGGTTTTGCTTTGTGTTTCCTAGATTATGATGACATTTCCAATCAGATAGACTTCATCATCTGCCTGGGCGGAGACGGGACGCTGCTGTACGCTTCCTCGCTTTTCCAGGTGAAGCACTGACGTTTCCAGACGCGCACCAGGTTCTAGTCTAGGTGCTGCGTAACGAGGGGCTCGCAACCACGGCTTCCATTACTTTTCACCCCGTAGCTTTATGCAAGGGCAGTCATCTAGAGCGGCCAGCACCGACTCCCATGGTGGCATCCCGGTGGGGCGCAATGGTGGGGCTAGGGGCAGTGTGGACACAGTGCTACAGCTGGGGGTGGCCGGAGCGCCTGGGACAGGAGGGAGTGGTGCAGGGCAGCAGGTCCTGGGAGACGACCTTGCGTACTGGCCCATCCCCTCCAGGCCTCCCTCGAGCTCTTCTTCCTGGTTTCTCGGCAGCACGGCTCTCCCCCTGGGCTGTAGGGCCACACTGTGCGGGGACCCTGGCTCTGCCCTTGGCCCGCTGCGTTGGTGACACCCGGAAATGCCCGCAGCCCACCCCGCTCTCCTCCTCATCTCCCCATTAGCACCTGTGGGGCGCGAGGCTCTGACCCCAAGGCTGCCTCCCACCCGCCCCCGCTGGCTCCCCTGCCCTCCACGTCCAGGGGGCTGCTCAGCTCTGCGACCTTTGTTTCTCACCAGCTCCCCACACCGACCTTGGCCCTGGTGGCCCAGCCCACCCTGGCCTGGGACGTCCCCCTCTGCTCGTCCACATGGCCAGTCCCTCTTGCAGAGGGTCAGAGGTGCTGTCCCCACAGAGCTGGGTCCCTCCTGAGGTGCCGGTGCAAAGTTGGGTGGTGTGGGAGTGCACGGCCTGGGCGCTGAATGACCTCTCCGTCGGCTCACAGGGCAGCGTCCCTCCGGTCATGGCCTTCCACCTGGGCTCCCTGGGCTTCCTGACCCCGTTCAGCTTTGAGAACTTTCAGTCCCAAGTTACTCAGGTGATAGAGGGTGAGTTGGAATGTTCTGGAGCCCACAAGCAGCTCTGATCCTGGGGCTGTCGTCTCGCTTGGTTGTGGAGGGTTTGTTTTATTTATTGATGCATGGAGCAAACATCGAAAGGTTTCTAGATTCAGGGATTTCTAAATCTTGAGTGGTTCAAACCTTTTTTACTAACACTGAGAAGTTTCAGCAGATCACAGGTTGAAGCTGCCCTGCCTGTTGGGCAGAAGTGAGCTGATTCTCACTCAGAAAGCACAGAAGTGTCCGCTGGGCATGGTGGTCACACCTGTAATCCCAGCACTGTGGGTGGCCGAGGCGGGCAGATCACGAGGTCAAGAGATGAGACCATCCTGGCCAACACGGTGAAACCCCGTCTCTACTAAAAATACAAAAATTAGCCGGGCGTGGTGATGCGCGCCTGTAGTTCCAGCTACTTGGGAGGCTGAGGTGGGAGAATCACTTGAACCCAGGAGGCAGAGGTTGCAGTGAGCGGAAATCGCACCACTGCACTCCAGCCTGGGTGATGGAGTGAGACTCCGTCTCAAACAAACAAACAAAAGGCACAGAAGTGTCAACTTGGGAGCAGAAAGGGACCCTGACCCCGCTGGCCTCCCTGGGCTGGGCCCCGACCCTGCCAGCCTTGCTGACGCGCGCCCTCCGATGCCCTGATTCCCGCTGACGCCCTCTGACTCCCTCCAACGCCCTCTGACTCCCTCCAACGCCCTCTGACTCCCGCTGACGCCCTCTGACTCCCTCCAACACCCTCCGACTCCCTCCAACGCCCTCCGACTCCCGCTGACGCCCTCCGACTCCCACTGACGCCCTCCGACTCCCTCCGACATCCTCTGATGCCCTCCGACTCCCACTGACGCCCTCCGACTCCCGCTGACGCCCTCTGACTCCCGCTGACGCCCTCTGACCCGTGCCCTCTGATGCCCTGTGACTCCCACCGGACCTCAGGAAACGCAGCTGTTGTTCTCCGGAGCCGGCTGAAGGTCAGGGTGGTGAAGGAGCTCCGGGGGAAGAAGACAGCGGTGCACAACGGGCTGGGTGAAAATGGCTCACGGGCTGCGGGCCTGGACATGGATGTCGGGAAGCAGGCCATGCAGTACCAGGTGAGTGGAGGTGCCTCAGCCTCGGTGAGGGGCCCGGGGTGGGGGGACTTGGGTCCCAGGGGCGAGGGCCTTCCGCAGAGCCTGGCTAGGTGGGACGGCCGTGTCTGTGAGCTGTGCGGCCCCACCCGCCCTGAGTGTGCAATGCTGTCATCCCCTCCAGGTCCTGAATGAGGTGGTGATTGACAGAGGCCCCTCCTCCTACCTGTCCAACGTGGACGTCTACCTGGACGGACACCTCATCACCACGGTGCAGGGCGACGGTAAGGCCCGCAGCGCTGTCCTGGGGCCCTGAGCGTCCCTCGGGCGGGAGTGACGCCTGCGCCTGTCCCTGTCAGGAGTGATCGTGTCCACCCCGACGGGCAGCACGGCGTATGCGGCCGCGGCCGGGGCCTCCATGATCCACCCCAACGTGCCGGCCATCATGATCACGCCCATCTGCCCCCACTCGCTGTCCTTCCGGCCCATCGTGGTCCCCGCAGGGGTCGAGCTGAAGGTCAGAGCCAACGACGCTCCTTTTCCGGTTTGTGAGTCATTGGACCCCGTGCAGCACAAAGCCCGGACCTAGCGCTCGGCTCTGCCATGCTGGCTCCAGCCTCAGACATGGCCTCACCATCCTCGGGCCGTCCGTGCCCTCAGAGGCAAGCCCTGCCTTGCTGGTGCCCGAGATCTGTCCACCCAGGTGCCCGGGGCCCGGGTCTGAGGGGCTTCCCGCCATTGTTGGTCTCTGGCGGTGCTGAGCTGGGCCAGTGCCTGTAGGATGCGCACTCCACCGTCCACAACGCAGGGTCAGAGCTGCCCAACCTTCGGCCTCTGGCGAGCACTCGGGGGTGGGTGCCTAGAAGTGTCCTCCCCACAGCTGGGGGCCCACCCCTCTCCCTGCTTGACCCTCAGATCATGCTGTCACCTGAAGCGAGGAACACAGCCTGGGTGTCCTTCGATGGACGGAAGAGACAAGAGATCCGCCACGGAGACAGGTGTGGGCTGCAGGCCGGGCTGGGCACTGCCTGCCAACCTCCTCCCTGAGCCAGGCAGCGCCTGCCCTCTTGGGGTTGGCCTGTAGACACAGCTTGTCCCCTAGAGCACCACAGGGCCTGAGTCCCTGGATCTTAGAGTGTCACAGTCAGGGCACCCGTGCCGGCGGCAGCAGGTCACATACGGTGGCACATGCAAGCGTGACCCCAGCAGAGGCCTGAGGGTGTCCCCCCCCCCCCGGCACAGCTGCCCGCCCTTGCATGAGGGCTGCCCTCCCCCACCTCCTGGGACCTCACCTCTGAGGGCCCTGGGGCAGAGTTTGTCCGTTCCCTGCACCGTCCCCTCCAGGACCTGGGGCGGCTCTGTCCCAGCACCCATGGGGCACCCCTCAAGCCTGCCTCAGGGAGGGGCTGCCTGGCCCCTCAGGAAAAGAGTCCCAGCCATTCCCCGGGAGGGAGGGACGGTTCTTGGCTGGGGCGGGCCTTTCTGGAAGCCCTGGCTCAGGCGGCTGCTCTCCCGCCCCAGCATCAGCATCACTACCTCATGCTACCCGCTCCCCTCCATCTGCGTGCGGGACCCCGTGAGCGACTGGTTTGAGAGCCTCGCGCAGTGCCTGCACTGGAACGTCCGGAAGAAGCAAGCCCACTTCGAGGAGGAGGAGGAGGAGGAGGAGGAGGAGGGGGAGGGCTAGGTCGAGCCCTGTCCAGGCCGGAATCCTTCCGCTGTCTTCTTTTCTGCCCTCCAAGCTCCCTCTGGGGACAGACCAATCTGTGTGTGTCTGTGACCACCTCTGTCTCAATGGCGCGGCCACTTCCTTCCTGTAGCTGGGTCAGAGCCTGGGTCTGCCCTTTTGTCCAGATCAGCTGTTTTTTTTAACATTTTAAGTCTGACTTTTTTTGCTTTTCTAAAGAAGCAGTGAGAAATGGGCTGGGAGTGCTCCTGTCCCACTGACCCCGTGGGGGGGTCCCTGGAGCACAGCCTCCAGCCGCCATAATTCCATGCCAGGATGTTTTTCCACAAATCAGTCGATTGAAATTCAGAGGGGTCGGAATGACTCGACCTATCCTTCAATGTTGAAAATAAATGTCTCAGCCAAAAACCTTCCTTGAGCTGCGATGCTTTTCCCCTTGGCCTGCACCTCTTTCCTTAAAACTTCTGCAGGGAAAGCCCTGGCGCAGGCGCTGTTGAAAAGTTTGGCCTTGCCGGTGGTTTTGCTCTGCGCAGTTTCTGGGGAGGGTTGGATGCGTCCCCTGCTGTCCAGCCCTCCCCGCTCGAGGCCCCACGAGTCTGGGACCCTCAGTGGGAAGGGGGCTGGCATCGCTGGCGACCCACACATTCCTCACGTAGCTTCCGCTCCCAGGAAGGGGCTTTAAATCCTGTATATACTTTTTAGAGATTCTTTTAAAGTTTCTGAAATGCTTATGTGCATCTTTTCTTGTACACACTTTTGTGAAGATTTCAGGGGGAGGGAGTCGTCTGCCATTAAATGTTTACATTTGTGTTCTGCAAGACGCTGTCTTCGGGGACCATTCGGGGACCATTCTGTTCAGTGCGATCCTGGTGGTCCGGGAGATGGGGATTTCCGGGGCTAGTGATCGTGATCCCTTTTATCTTGCAACTGTAATGAGAATCTTTGACATGAACACGGCGAGGGACTCAACACGCTGATTCTCCTCCTGCCTCTACCATGAGTCTCCAGCCTGCAAAGCACTGGCAGCTGTGGTGCATGTGGGTGCTGCTACCCCGGCACGCGCCTCTTCCACGGGCACAGGTGTGTGGAGGCCGTGGTCAGAGCCTGGTGTCCTGGTTACTGCTGCCCGGGCGTCTGTATTTTGAGTAACTGCTCTGAGTTTTGCACATGAAGTTGTCCTCATCTGCTGGAGACTGATAAGAAAAAGGCGGCACAAAACATTCGCCGCCTCCGGTGAGCTTCCCGCAGCCATCCGGCTCCACCTGGGCACGTTCTCTGAGGCACGTGTCTCCCCCGCTCACCCTCGTCTGGGCACCGCAGCATCGGCAGACTTAGCGTCCAAAAACCCCGAGTGTGATTCTGGGCAGCGGGCCTGGCTTTAAGTCTGCCGTGACCCTGGGCACAGGGGAGGCCCAGCTGTGGGCTTAGGAGGAGAGAGGGACCAGCACCCAGCGTCAGGGCCGGAAGACAGCAGTGTTCAGAATTCCAGCCACTCATCTGAAGAAAAAAGGTGTGAACTGAGCTCTAAAGCAGCACGAGACGGAAATGATCTAGAAAACTTTGGATTTTTGACGTAAATTTTAATGTTTCATATTAATTTCTTGAAAATTTATTAAATGTCATTGAAAGCCTTATTACGATTTTCAGATCCTTTCAATAAACAAGACTTGTAAAAAAGAAGCTGGGTTAATAACACCTTTCTTCTGACGCCTTGTAACCAACATAGAGGGGTTGGGCAGGGTCACCCCCATTAAGTCCTGGCCCCGAAATGCCCATCCACCGAGTGTGGGGCCGGCAGGCCGTCCTCCCCAAGGGGCTGTGTGGTGCCCCAGGGGCTGGGAGTGCCGCTGGCTCTTCTGGGTAAGGGGGCACTGCCCTGGCAGGGGGAGGGGTAGACAGAGAGACTCAAAATCGTGGGGTGGTGTTGCCTCGGGCAGGCTGTGTTTCTCCTGGAAGAGCCACTGAGACCAGGGGGAGTTGAGTCCCTGCATCCCCGGGGCCAGCAGGGCTGGAAGGGCCCCTCCATCCGGGCTGCCTAACTCAGGGGCAGCCACAAGCCAGGTGAGGACCTGCTGTCCCCTGGGCCCAGCCTGGGCACCGACATCGGCCTCCCTCCCTCCAGTGATGTGGTCCTCCCCGCAACCCCCCAACACCGCAACCCCACACCATCCCTGTTGTCCTAACAAGGCCCAGATGAATGTGGCTCAAGGCTTTGCCCGGAGCCAATCTGTGCTACATGCGTGCAAGGCCAGGAGAGACCAGAATGACCACCCCATGGGCACCTGCACCACCAGCACCCTGCACCGTTTTGGGGATGTGAAAGCCTGGGCTGTGGGCCCCTCCCTACTGACCTGGAGCACCTCTGTCTCCCCGGCCTGGAAGAGGCTGTGGATCAAGCCTTAAGCTTCCCAGCTTTCGGGAGCACAGAGGCCCCAAGACATCCTCGGGGGCTGCCGGGCTCAGGCCTGGGGCTTGGAAACCTTTTCGATCCTGAAGCGGCGGCATCCAGGGTCTCTGCCGGGCCAGCTCCAGCCTGTACCCTGGGCACCTCTGTGCTGGGCCTGGCACCTTCACCCTGCCTCCCACAGCCATGGTGTCTCCTCAGGTCAGGTCAGAAGGGGCTGCAGCCAGGCCCAAAGACCCAGCCCAATTCCTGTGGCCCCTGCGGGGTCTGGTGAGGCCTGTTCTGCTGGGAGCCCAGGAGGCTGCGACCCTGGAGCCGGAAGTCCGGTTGGGGGAGAGCAGGGTGGGGAGGGTATGGCAGAGGAGCTGGCCGGAGGAGCCCAGGGAAGGTTGGCAGTGCTGGGGATGTCGGGGACGGCAGGAGCTGGTACGTCACCGCGTGGTTCAGCCGTTTCCAGCACATCCCGCCCCAGAAGGATCTTGACCAGGGCATAGGCTGCCTTCAGGGTCTGGTAACACCAAGGAGCCAAGGCAGGCAGTAAACTGAGGCCACAACCTCCTTAGGCGCCTCCACCACCAGGACACGCACCGGAAAGAGGAAAGAGGCCCCTGCAGAGAGCAGGGTGGGCAGGAGTGGGTGGCCAGGACAGGCAGTACCCAGTGAGGGGTGGTGAGGACCCAGGAGCCACAGAGGAGCTGGCTCAGCCACCCTGTGCAGGAGGCACTTGGGGCCTGTGCTCCGGCCTCACCAGGGCTGCCCCATGCCCATATCCTGCTGATAAGCCCCAGGACCAGGATCCCCACCCAGCTGCTCTGCAGAGGGGACAGGAGGCCAGACAAAAAGATGGACAAACACACACACAGACACACCACACAGAAAAATAGGCGTGGGCACCACTGAGACACACACACGGGCACCACACTCAGACACAGACACACACAGAAAAAGACACATGGACGCCACTGAGACGCACACACTCAGAGACACGCAGTGCGCTCTGGGAAACAGGACGGTTCCTCCAAACCAGCAAAGGGCCCAGGAAAGCATGGGTGGCCCTGAGTATGGAGGGTCTGAAGGCTGCGGGAACTTGCCCATGAGTGACCTTGGCCTGGAGAACTCCCTGGCCTCTTTCCCCACCTGCTGATGAGGACAAATTGCAGGGGCATGAGCGGCTGCTGCTCCCCCACCGCTGGACAGGTGACCGAGTGGCCTGCAGGCTGGGTCTCCAGGTGGGGACCCTCCCCGCTTCCTCCCCATCCATGGGGCCTTGGCACAGACCCCATTCTCTGGGCCCTCTGTTCACACCCCACACCTCCCTGCTGTCCTCAACGCCCCTTGGGAAACTTCAGCTCCTCTGGGCTGGCAGGTCTCACCCTCCCTGCTGAGTGGGAGCCCAGACCCAGACTGAGGCTGGCTGGGGGACATGGAGGAGCCTGTGGGCTGGGGGGACCCAGAAGGGGGCAGAACAGAGCTAGCCATGACCTCTTTCCTTCCTGCCTTCTAGAAGATCATCCAGGCCCTGAAGGCAGAGGAAAGGAATCCCACAGCCCACGGGCCCCTCAGCCTGGGGAGACCCTGCCCTGAGGTCAGCAGGGAGGCCAGGGAGGACCGTGTGGAGGACTCTACCCAGCCATGTCGCAGGCAGCGCAACCTGGGAGGTCCCGGGAACCAGGGATGCACTTTGGAGGTTTGAATAGCGCCTGGACCCATCAGCCTCCCACACAGCGAGGTTTCCTGACTCCTAACTGACTCCACATCGTGTGGATAGAAATTCACTGAAATACATGACAACGGCATGCAGGCAGGAAAACATGTGCAATAATACAACAGCTCGATGTTCTCAATACAAAGCTCATAGAATTGACACAAAACACTAATAGAAAAATTGTCAAAGGGCAGAAACCGATGACTCAAGAAACAATATAAATAGGTAAGAAGTGCCAGGCACGGTGGCTCATGCCTATAATCCCAGCACTTTGGGAAGCCAAGGTGTGTGGATCACGAGGTCAGGAGATTGAGACCATCCTGGCTAACATGGTGAAACTCCATCTCTACTAAAAATACAAAAAAAAAAAAAAAAAAAAAAAATTAGCTGGGCGAGGTGGCGGCGCCTGTAGTCCCAGCTACTCGGGAGGCTGAGGCAGGAGAATGGTGTGAACCCGGCAGGCGGAGCTTGCAGTGAGCCGTGATCGCGCCACTGCACTCCAGCCTGGGTGACAGAGCGAGACTCTGTCTCAAAAAAAAAAAAAGAAATTTAAAATTAAAATTATTAATACACGCCTCCCAGGCAATATAGCAAAGAGAAGTGGGGCATGGTGGCTCACGCCTGTAATCCCAACACTTTGGGAGGCCAAGGTAGGTGGATCATGAGGTCAGGAGATCGAGACCATCCTGGCTAACAAGGTGAAACTCCATCTCTACTAAAAATACAAAACAATTAGCAGGGCGTGGTGGTGGGCATGTGTAATCCCAGCTACTCAGGAGGCTAAGGCAGAGAATTGCTTGAACTCAGGAGGCGGAGCTTGCGGTGAGCTGAGATCACACCACTGCACTCCAGCCTGGGCGAGAGTGAGATACTGTCTCAAAAAAAAAAAAAAAAGGCCGGGCACGGTGGCTCGGGCCTGTAATCCCAGTACTTTGGGAGGCCAAGGTGGGTGGATCACAAGGTCGGGAGATGGAGAACATCTTGGCCAACAGGGCGAAACCCCGTCTCTACTAAAAATACAAAAATGAGCTGGGCGTGATGGCGCACGTCTGTATTCCCAGCTACTCAGGAGGCTAAGGCAGGAGAATCACTTGAACCTGGGAGGCAGATGTTGCAGCGAGCCAAGATCACGCCACTGCACTCCAGCCCGGGCGATGAGAGCGAAACTCCCTCCCAAAAAAAAAAAAAAGAAAAAAGAGTACTTTTTATAAATCTGCTTTTGAAATCATTTGGATACTACAGCGACCCTGCTGACCACAACAGCCGAGACTAGTGGGCAAATCACCAGACATTTCTGGGTTTCCTGAAAAGTAGGAAAATCTACTTTGTAAACTGCTCTCAAATTTATGAACTCCGTGTGGATCGTGAACTCAGGCACCAGGCAGATTGCACCCCACTGCGTTAATTTCACTTCTGAGTCTTTTATACTTTTCTTTATTCCGTTTTTTTTTTTTTTTTTTTGAGACGGAGTCTCACTCTATGGCCAGGCTGGAGTGCAGTGGCGCCATCTTGGCTCACTGCAACCGCCACCTCCTGAGTTCAAGCGATTTTCCTGCCTCAGCCTCCCAAGTAGCTGGGATCACAGGCAGCCGCCACCATGCCCAGCTTTTTTTTTTTTTTTCGTATTTTTTGTAAAGACGGGGTTTCACCGTGTTAGCCAGGACGGTCCAGATCTTCTGACCTTGTGATCCGCCGGCCTCGGCCTCCTAAAGTGCTGGGATTACAGGTGTGAGACACCGCGCCCGGTCTTTTCTTTTTTTTTTTTTTAAGACAAGGTTCTCACTCTGTCGCCCAGGCTGGAGTGTGATCCTAGCTCACTGCAGCCTCGACCTCCCAGGTTCCAGCCATCCTCCCACCTCAGCCTCCAGAGTAGCTGGGACCACAGGCACCATCACCGCGCCCTGACCGGCTCCCGGGGGCGCTCCGCGCCCCTCCTCCTGCCCCACTCCTCTGGGACATCCCCACCAAAGACCCCGCGGGAGGAAACAGTCCCAGTCTCTGGCCCAACCGTGTTGCGGGCCCCACGGGAAAGCCTGGGGAAGGAGGCTGCCATCAGCGGACGCCCTGGCCAGGATCTGAAGCTTTACGAAGGTTCGTACAACGTAAAGAAGAAGAAGTGAAAGTTTAACGAAACGTAAAAGTAGTCTTTATTTATTTAGGAGACGGAGTCTCGCTCTGTCCCCCAGGCTAGAGTGCAATGGCGCGATCGATCTCGGCTCACTGCAACCTCCGCCTCCGGGTTCAAGCGATTTCCTGCCTCAGCCTCCGGAGTAGCTGGGGCTACAGGCGCGCGCCACGACGCCCGGGTAATTTTTGTCTGTATTTTTAGTACAGATGGGGGCAGTTTTACCATGTTGGCCAGGCTGGTCTCGAACTCCTGACCTCAGGCGATCCGCCTGCCTCAGCCTCTCAAAATGCCGGGATTACCGGCGTGAGCCACCTCCCCCGGCCAAAAGTAAACTTTTCTTTTTTCTTTTGAGAGGGAGTCTCGCTCTGTCGCCCAGGCTGGAGTGCAGGGGCGCGATCTCGGCTCACTGCAGCCTCCACCTCCGGGTTCAGGCGATCCTCCTTCCTCAGCCTCCAGGGCCGGGACTACAGGCGCCCCCACCACGCCCGGCGAATTTTTGTATTTTTAGTAGAGACGAGGTTTCACCTTGTGATGCGCCCGCCTCGGCCTCCCAAAGGGTTGGGATTACAGGCCTGAGCCACCGTGCCCGGCCCAAAAGTAATCTGTAAAGAGCCCTTTAGCTGCAACTTCATTCCCGAACATTATTTGAGAAAGTAACGCTAGGAAATCGCTCCACGAAGTTCAAGAGCCAGAGTCCTCGGGGCCGCGCGCAGGTGTGTCTGCTCCGGACGCCCGCAGCAGCGCGGGCGCCAGCCTGATGCGGAGGCCCCGCCCCCGAGCGCGCCACAAGCCAATCAGCGCCCTGAGGCGAGTCCTCACCCCGCGCGGCGGCCCCGCCCCCCAGCAGCTTTCCGTCAGGCTGGGCGGAGCTCCTTCCGCCAAGAGGCGCTTTTGTGTCTTCTAAGTTAAGCGTATTCAGTGGATTTCTTATTCCTTGAACCCAAACCTGGGGCCTCTGGGGCTTAGAGAGCGGCTTCCACAGACTGGCCGATCCCGCCCTGAAGTGCCGGCGGTGGAACAGCCCGGGCGGAACCAACGGGCTGCCGCGGGGGTGGGGGCCGCTGTTTCCCCCTCCCATGTGCCTGCAGTGGAACAGCCCGGGAGGAACCAACGGGCCGCGGGGGTGTACTGAGCTCACCGTCTTCCTCCTCCCTCTGCCTGCAGTGGAACGGCCCGGGCAGAACCAACCGCGCGGCCGCAGGGAGCACTCAGCGCGCCGTGTGTCTCCCCCCAACCCTCCCCGTGCGCCTACAGTGGAACCAACAGACGGCCGCGGGGAGTAAGCGCACCGTGTCCCCACCGTGTGCCTGCAGTGGAACGGCCCCGGCGGAACCAACGGGCGGCCGCGGAAGGGCACTAAAAACTCCTGTTTCCATCCCCCCATCTGCCTGCAGTGGAACGGCCCGGGCGGAACCAACGGGTAGCGGCGGGGGCGTTGTGGGCCGCGGCGCGGTTCCCCGCTCCCCGGCTCCGGGCACTGAGGGGCGGCGCCCGCGGGGCAGCGAGGAGCCCGATGCCGGGTTCTGCGCGTCATTTTCGGCCCCGCGGGCGCCCCGTGAAGCCCACCGGGGTCCGCCCGCCCTGTGACACTCCCCATAGCCGAGCTCCGAGCCCCCTCCGCGGCCTCGCATCCGGCCCCTCCAGCGCGCGCCTCTCAGGCCCCGCCCGCCGGCGTCCCTTTGTTGTGAAGGCGGCGGGGCCCAGCGCTATGCCTGCGGCGGAGACTGCATCAGGCTGTTGGTGGGTTCTGCGTGCTGGGTGCTGTGCTCGGTGCTCGGTGCTGAGTGCTGGGTGCTGGGTGCTGCGAGGTCGGTGCTGGGTGCTGGGTGACGGGTGCCGGTACTGATGCTGAGTGCGCGGGCGCCCGGGGTTCCCCTGCCCGGATTGGCTCCTGGGGGGTCCTTTCCTACGGCGGGCGCTGTGCGCGGAAAACGCTGGTGGCGTTTTGCGAGCTGGCTTTAAGTGTTTTCACGTTCGGGAGTCCACGGCGACCCCCACGCCCTGAAACCCGGGAACGCGGTGTGCGTGGCCGCAAAAAAAAAAAGCAAAAATCTCCCGACAGCCGAGCTCCCGTTCGGTGGCTTTTTAGTTCTTTGTTTGTTTTTTAATGGAGCGCAACCTACTTTGCTCAGGAAGCCTGCACGTCACATTTTCAGGCCACACGAGCCCATGTTTTAGGAAGGGTCGCTGAGGCAGGAGTAGGAAGGTTTTCCACGCCACTCACGCATTTTCAGTGTAGGCAAATCAGAAAACGGAGGGCAGAACGAAAATGAGCGGATCTGGGAGTCCAGGCTGCGCTTCGTCCACATCTGTAACAGATGTTTCCTGGTGAAGATGTGTAGGGCGCAGTGGGTTACCTGGGCGGGGGGGGGCACAGGGCACCCTCCTCGGGGTGCCTTTGGCGTTGGGCACTTGTGTGGTCTCCAGCTTCCGGGTGTTGGAAGGGAGTGTCCCCCTGCAGCCTGAGCCTCTGCCAGATGGTTTCCTTGGGAGGAACTCCCAGGGGGAGGTCTGAGTTCCGGGGCATGGTTTGAAGCTTTGGGACACGTTTTGCCTGAAATGCCCTTCTGGCTGTTTGAACCCACCTGGACTTCCTGACCAGGGGCACGGATTGTTAACCTCTGGTGCAGGGGCCTGGCTAGGAGAGGTCTGCACAGTTGGACAGGGTGCAAAGTGACGCTTTGTCATAATCCGGCGCTCAGATTCCTGTGGTGGGACGAGCAGCTCCTGTGGCTTTATCCCATTTTAAATCCAGGTTTTCTTTTCCTTCTAGTCCTCGGGCTCCTCCCGGGGACCCTTGTCCAGACAGCGGAAGGGAAGGATGTCACTTCTGAGATGAGGTTCAGAAAGGCCAGGGCTCCTGTCCTGGCTGCTGTCTCCCCCTCCCTGATGAGCTTGCTGGATGAAAGCTCCTGTCAGGCTGTGGGGTGTCCTGTGGAGAAACTGGCAAGAAACTGGTCTGGGGCCTTTCCACCTATAGCCAGCAAGGAACTGAACCCAGCCAGCATCCACGTCATTGAGCTCAGAGGTGGACCCCAGCCCCAGCTGAGCCTTCGGATGAGGCCACAGCCCTGGTCCACGGTGTGATTGCAGTTTCAGGAGGGGCCTTAAGCTAGAGGCGCCTGGCTAAGCTTCCCACAGATTCCTGCACCACAGGAGCCGACATCAAAAGCATTTGTTGTTTTGAGCTGGTAAGCGTGGAGTGACTGTTACAGGGCAGTAGAGAAGGAACATGTACCCTTTGTTCTTTTTATTGGCCTTTTAGAAGTTGTCCTCTGTGAATCGCTTGAACTTGGGAGATGGAGGTTGCAGTGAGCTGAGATGGTGCCACTGCACTCCAGCCTGGGCAACAAGAGCAAAACTCATTCTCCAAAAAGAAATAAATTATCTGTGAAAAATGTTTTTTTTTTTTTTTTTTTTTTTTTTTTTTTTTTTTTTTGAGACGGAGTCTTGCTCTGTTGCCCAGGCTGGAGCAATGGCACAGTCTCAGCTCACTGCAGCCTCCGCCCCCCAGGTTCAAGCGATTCTCCTGCCTCAGCCTCCTGTGTAGCTGGGATTACAGGCGCCCACCACCACACCTGGCGAACTTTTGTATTTTTAGTAGAGACAGGGTTTCATCATGTTGGCCAGGCTGGTCTTGAACTTCTGACCTCAGGTGATCTGCCCGCCTCAGCCTCCCAAAGTGCCAGGATGACAGGCATGAGCCACCATGCCCGGCCGACTTTTTTTTTTTTTTTTTTTTTTTTTGCCTGTTTTTCTAATTGGTTTGTAGGAATTCTTTATACAGTCTGCATATTAATCCTTTGTCATGTTGCAAGTATCTTTTCCCAGGTTGTGGTGGTTCGGTTCACTTTGAGGTATGTATATATATATTTTTTTGTTTTTTTGTTTTGTATTGTTTTGTTTTTTTGAGACAGAGTTTTGCTCTTGTTGCCCAGGCTGGAGTGCAATTGTGCGATCTTGGCTCACCACAACCTCTGCCTCCCCAGTTCAAGTAATTCACCTGCCTCAGCCTCCTGAGCAGCTGGGGTTATAGGCATGCGCCACCACACCTGGCTAATTTTGTATTTTTAGTAGAGACGGGGTTTCACCGTGTTAGCCTTGATCTCCTGACCTCGTGATCCACCCGTCTCGGCCTCCCAAAGTGCTGGGATTACAGGCCTGAGCCACCGCGCCCGGCCATTTTTTTTTTTTTTTTTTGAGACAGGGTCTGTCCGTGTCACCCAGGCTGGAGTGCAGCGGCGCGATCTTGGCTCACTGCAACCTCCGCCTCCTGGGTTCAAGCAATTCTCCTGCTTCAGCCTCCTGAGTAGCTGGGATTACAGGTGCACACCACCACACCTGGTTAATTTTTGTATTTTTGTAGAAACAGGGTTTCACCATGTTGGTCAGGCTGGTCTCGAGCTCCTGACCTCAAGTGATCCACCCACCTTGGCCTCCCAAAGTGCTGGGATTACAGGTGTGAGCCACTGCTCCCGGCCCACTTTGTGGTATACTTTGGTGAAACAGAATTCTTCGTTTAGCCAATTTAGTCCACCTGACCCTTTTTTTAATGGGTCATGCTTTTGGGGTTTGATGAGAGAAATTATTGTCCTACCCCAAAAAGGGTCAGGAGGACATTCCCTTATATTTTCCTGACCATAAAGTTTGGTGTTTTTTTTTTTTTTTTTTTTTTGAGACGGAGTCTTGCTTTGTTGCCCAGGCTGGAGTGCAGTGGCGTAATCTCGGCTCACTGCAAGCTCCGCCTCCCGGGTTCATGCCATTCTCCTGCCTCAGCCTCCTGAGTAGCTGGGACTACAGGCACCCGCCACCACGCCCAGCTAATTTTTTTTATTTTTAGTAGAGATGGGGTTTCACCTTGTTAGCCAGGATAGTCTCAATCTCCTGACCTCATGATCCGCCCGCCTCGGCCTCCCAAAGTGCTGGGATTACAGGTGTGAGCCACCGTGCCCGGCCAGCGTAAAGTTTTACACATTTAAGTTTCTCATAAGAACAGGCCACCTGGGTTCAAATCCTGACGCGGCTACTGTGAAGCCCTGTCTTACCTTTGTGTGTCTCACGTGGTGATAACAGCACCTTCCCCAGAGGGCTATTGTGTGGATTCACCGCTGTGCAGAGGGCCTCGGACCCTCCAGCAGCAGAGTCAGGGCTGCGTCCGTGTTACTCGTTGTCGCCGTGTGTCTACTGATACGGGATCAGAATCCGGTTTTTCTTTTCCCCTGGCGTGGACAGCTGCCTGGTATCATAGACTGAATAAGGCTTGCTGCTTCAACAATTGGTGGTGCCTCCATTCTGCACACGCCAGACCTGTTTGTTTGTTTGTTTGTTTGTTTGTTTGTTTGTTTTTGAGAGAGTTTCACTCTGTCACCCAGACTGGGGTGCAGTGGTGCAATCTCAGCTCACTAAAGCCTCCGTCTCCCAGGTTCAAGCGATCCTTGTGCCTCAGCTCAGCCTCTCGAGTAGCTGGGACTACTGGCACCCGCCACCACGTCCAGCTAATTTTTCTATTTAGCAGGGTTTCGCCATGTTGGCCAGGCTGGTCTCAAACTCCTGACCTCAGGTCATCCGCCTGCCTCTGCCTCCCAAAGTGCTGGGATTACAGGCGTGAGCCACTGCGTCCGGCCAGCATATGCTAGGCCTGTTTCGAGGTCCTTATTCTTTTGCATTTGTTTACTCGCCCAGCCCTGCACCGAGGTCTCAGACTGAACTAGAAGTCCTCCTGTCTTGGGAGGACAGCTGCCGCCCCCTCCCCGCCCTGCCGTCTCCTCGCAGGACGTGTTTGTTCTACCCATCGTGTGTGCATAGTCTCCCTCTGTGATTGACACGTGCCTCATAGGGCTGGATCTATCTTGAGACTACATAGTCTCTTGTTTCTAAGCTTTTTTTTTTGAGACGGAGCCTCGCTCTGTCGCCCAGGCTGGAGTGCAATGGCGTGATCTCCGCTCACTGCAGCCTCCGCCTCCTGGGTTCAAGTGATTCTCCTGGCTCAGCTTCCTGAGTAGCTGGGACTACAGGTGCGCGCCATCACACCTGGCTAATTTTTTTGTAGTAGAGATGGGGTTTCACTGTGTTGGCCAGAATGGTCTCGATGTCCTGACCTTGTGATCCACCACCTCAGCCTCCCAAAGTGCTGGGATTACAGGAGTGAGCCACCGCGCCCGGCCGTTTCTAAGCTTTTACTCAGTAGTTTTAGTGTCTCTTGGTGACACTGTTGTGATTGGGATTATTTTGATGGTTGCCACATGGTGGCTTCTCATTCCCTCACTCTGATGATCATGGATTGACTTTGTGCTGAAAGAAAGACTTCCCCTCCTTTGCCATTCATTCATCAGCATGGCCTTGTGGGCTGTTGTTTTACTGGGGGTTCTGATCCTTTACTGTGTTATTTACTCTGCCTTTCAAGCCCCCTGAGCCCTCCCTCAGCCAGCTCTGAGTTCATTCCTGGAACGCAAACTTTCGGTGCAGCTAACCTGACAGCTCCTCTGGCATCTTCCCCACCACAGCCCAAGAATCAGTCATTTTTCAAAGAAGCCTGGTTGGCTTTAGTGGAGAATGATATAGATTATTTTTGGTTTTGTTCTGTTGTGTTTTTTAGACGGAGTCTTGCTCTTTGCCCAGGCTGGAGTGCGGTGGTGCAGTCTTGGCTCACTGCAACCTCTGCCTCCTGGGTTCAAGCGATTCTCATGCCTCACCCTCCCAAGTGGCTGGGATTACAGTCACCCGCCACGACTAATTTTTTTTTTCTTTTGAGATGGAGTCTCCGTCTGTCACCCAGGCTGGAGTACAGTGGCCCGATCTAGGCTCACTGCAACCTCCGCCTCCCGAGTTCAAGATATTCTCCTGCCTCAGCCTCCCAAGTAGCTGAGACTACAGGCGCCCGCCACCATGCCTGGTTAATTTTTTTTTTGTATTTTTAGTAGAGACTGGGTTTCACTATGTTGGCCAGGCTGGTCTTGAACTCCTGACCTGGTGATCTGCGCGTCTTGGCCTCCCAAAGTGCTGGGATTACAGGAGTGAGCCACCGTGCCTGGCCTAATTTTTTGTATTTTTAGTAGAGACTAATTTTTTGTATTTTAGTAGAGACTAATTTTTTGTAGTTTTAGTAGAGACAGGGTTTCGCCATGTTGCCCAGGCTAGTCTAGCACTCCTGAGCTCAGGTAATCTGCCTGCCTCAGCCTCCCAAAGTGCTAGGATTACAGGCGTGAGCCACCGCGTCCAGCCCCGTTAGTGGAGAATGATATTTAGAAACCAAGGTTAGGGTGCTGGCGGCGCTGTCCATGTGTCGCTGTCTCTGGGCAGATGTGCTGTGTTCAGGTGTGTGCGTGCGTGCATGTCGCCTGTTCACCCATCTGTTACATCCCGTGCACTCTGGCCCAGTAGCACCATCACAGGCAAACACCATAGGGGTCATTCCGTCCATCTTCCTTTCTTCTTTTTCTTTTTATTTATTTTTTTATTTATTTTTATTTTATTTTATTTTATTTTATTTTATTTTATTTTATTTTATTTTATTTTATTTTATTTTTTATTTATTTATTTATTTTTTTGAGACGCAGTCTCGCTCTGTCGCCCAGCCCAGGCTGGAGTGCAGTGGCCGGATCTCGGCTCACTGCAAGCTCCGCCTCCCGGGTTCACGCCATTCTCCTGCCTCAGCCTCCCGAGTAGCTGGGACTACAGGCGCCCACAACCGCACCCGGCTAATTTTTTGTAATTTTTAGTAGAGACGGGGTTTCACCGTGTTAGCCAGGATGGTCTCGATCTTCTGACCTCATGATCCACCCACCTCGGCCTCCCAAAGTGCTGGGATTACAGGCTTGAGCCACCGCGCCCGGCATATTTTATTTTATTTTTGAGACAGCCTGGCTCAGTCTCCCAGGCTGGAGTGCAGTGGCGCGATCTTGGCTCACTGCAAGCTCCGCCTCCCGGGTTCACGCCATTCTCCTGCCTCAGCCTCCTAAGTAGCTGGGACTACAGGCGCCCACGACCACGCCCGGCTGATTTTTTGCATTTTTTGGTAGAGACGGGGTTTCACCATGTTAGCCAGGACGGTCTCGATCTTCTGACCTCATGATCCACCCACCTCGGCCTCCCAAAGTGCTGGGATTACAGGCGTGAGTGCCTGGTCTTTTTATTTTTTTGAGACACAGTCTCTTGTTGCCCAGGCTGGAGTGTGGTGGCATTATCTCGGCTCACTGCAACCTCCATCTCCTGGGTTCAAGTGATTCTTTTGCCTCAGCCTCCCAAGTAGCTGGGATTACAGGTGCATGCCACTGCACCCAGCTAACTTCTATATTTTTAGTAGTGATGAGGTTTTGCCATGAACTCCTGACCTCAGGTGATCCACCTGCCTTGGCCTCCCAAAGTGCTGGGATTACAGGCATGAGTCACTGTGCCCAGCCTCTTCTTTTCATTTTTATTTTAATTTTTTCACTACAAGAAGGACTTCCTTTCCTATTTGCATCTCTCTTCACTTACAGTATGAAGTCTGTCTCCCGTCATCTACAAAATATTTATGTGTTTGCCCAATCCAGAATTCTAACCCATGACTCAGCAAGAAAAAGAAAAGAAAAGGGAGGCTGGGCGCGGTGTCTCACGCCTGTAAATCCCAGCACTTTGGGAGGCTGAGGCGGGCAGATCACGAGGTCAGGAGTTCGAGACCAGCCTGACCAATATGATGAAACCCCCATCTCTACTAAAAATACAAAAATTAGCTGGGCATGGTGGCTCACACCTATAATCCCAGCACTTGGGGAGACCAAGGCGGGCGGATCACCTGAGGTTGGGAGTTTGAGACCAGCCTAGCCAACATTGAGAAAACCTGTCTCTACTAAAAATACAAAATCAGTGGGGCATTCCTGTAATCCCAGCTACCCGGGAGGCTGAGGCAAGAGAATCGCTTGAACCTGGCAGGCGGAGGTTGTGGTGAGCCAAGATCTTGCCATTGCATTCCAGCCTGGGCAACAGGAGTGAAACTCCATCTAAAAGGTAAAATAAGTACAAAAATTAGCTGGGTGTGTTGGTGGGTGCCTGTAATCCCAGCTACTCAGGAGGCTGAGGCAGGAGAATCGCTTGAACCTGGGAGGCGGAGCTTGCAGTGAGCTGAGATGGTGCCACTGCACTCCAGCCTGGGCGACGCAGCAAGACTCCATCTCAGAAAAAAGAAAAGGGAAAATCGTGCTTAAAGCTTAGTATTTGTTTGGAGCTCCTTGTGTGTCTGGATCTCAGTGTGTGTCTGGAGCTCCTTGTGTGTCTGGAGCCCTTGTGTCCGTCACCTGTGCACCCGCATCCAGCGTACGTGCACCCGAGTTCCCGTGGCTTGTTCTGCTTCTCCCCTCGGTGATTGTGTCGTTCATTTGATCTGTGGTGTGGTTCATGCATTTGAGTTCGTATTCCATTTCAGAGACCCTTTTCCCCTACTCTTGTTGATCTAATTATTTTTGCTTTTTTTTTTTTTTTTTTTTTTGAGACGGAGTCTTGCTCTGTGCCCCAGGCTGGAGTGCAGTGGCACGATCTCGGCTCACTGCAAGCTCCGCCCCCCGGGTTCACGCCATTCTCCTGCCTCAGCTTCCCGAGTAGCTGGGACTACAGGCGCCTGCCACCACGCCCGGCTAATTTTTTGTATTTTTTTTAGTAGAGACGGGGTTTCACGGTGTTAGCCAGGATGGTCTCGATCTCCTGACCTCGTGATCCGCCCGCCTCGGCCTCCCAAAGTGCTGGGATTACAGGCTTGAGCCACCGCACCCGGCCTATTTTTGCTTTTTATGCAAGTGACATATTTTCATGGTTCCAGAAGTCAGACCTGGAGCCGCCTGCCTCACTCCATCCACTCCCGCCTGCCTCACTCCACTCCGCTCCCGCCCGCCTCACTCCACTCCGCTCCCGCCTGCCTCACTCCACTCCGCTCCCGCCCGCCTCACTCCACTCCGCTCCCGCCCGCCCCGTCACTGAAGAGTCTCCTTATTCTTGGGTGTATCTTTCCTGTATTTTTTCTTTTTTTTTTTAAGACAGGATCTCACTG
Source organism: Macaca nemestrina (assembly GCF_043159975.1). Taxonomy (NCBI): domain Eukaryota; kingdom Metazoa; phylum Chordata; class Mammalia; order Primates; family Cercopithecidae; genus Macaca; species Macaca nemestrina. The sequence goes on from NC_092125.1 coordinate 232,302,338, forward strand.
TGTTGCCCAAGCTGGAGTGCAGTGGTGAGATCACAGTCACTGCAGGCTCATCCTCCCAGACTCAAGTGGTCCCCCCACCTCAGCTGGGACCACAGGCCTCAGCTGGGACCACAGGTGCATACCACCAGGCCCAGGCCTAATTTTTTTACTTTTTTGGTAGAGATGAGGTTTCATCATATTACCCAGGCTGGTATTGAACTCCTGGGCTCAAGCGATCCTCCTCCCTCAGTCTCCCAAAGTGCTAGGATTACGAGCATGAAACAACACCCCTGGGCAAAAAATGTTCCAACTTGTTTTTTTTTTTTGAGATGGAGTTTTTGTTCTTGTCGCCCAGGCTAGAGTGCAATGGCGTGATCTCGGCTCACTGCAACCTCCACCTCCCAGGTTCAAGCGATTCTCCTGCCTCAGCCTCCCGAATAACTGGGACTACAGGCATGCGCCTCCATGCCTGGCTAATTTTGTATTTTTAGTAGGAGATGGGCTTCACCATGTTGGTCAGGCTGGTCTTGAACTCATGACCTCAGGTGATCTGCCCTCCTCGGCCTCCCAAAGTGCTAGGATTACAGGCGTGAGCCACAGCGCCCGGCCAAAATTTTCCAACTTTTTATTTTGAGAAACTTTTTAGACTTACAGCAGAGCTGCAGAAGTTCACCCATGTGCCCTTCTGTCCGCTTGCCCTGACAGTAAGACCCTCGGGAACCTCAGTTCCACTCGCTGGCGTCACATGGCCCTGGCGACTCATCCGCGGGCTGTGTGTTCAGCTTCACCCATCGCCTCTCTGTGGCATGAGCCGCCCAGGATCCCACGTGGCATCCTGCTCTCCTGGGCCTTGGGCTCCACAAGTCCTTGTCTTTCATGGCCTGCAGATTTTTGGGTTTGCGTGACGTTTCTCACGGTTAGATGTGCGGTTACATATTTGGGGCAAGAAAACCTTGGTGGTGACGGAGCCTTCTCCCGGCGTCAGGTCAGGGAGAGCAGGAAGTTGCTGTGTCTCCTGTCTGGTGACTTGGTGACTCTGGCCCTTGGTGAAGGCAGCGTCCACCAGTTTCTCCAGAGTGAAGTTATGCCTCCTCCTTTGTAATCAGCAGACGTCTTGTGGGGAACTCACTGGAGAGGACACGTGTCCCTCCCTGAGTTTCATGGCAGGTCCTATTTCCTCTTTCGACATCCTTTGGTTTCATCCGTACCCCAGGGCTGATCCTGTTTGGTCTCATCCATGCCTGTGGGGCTCTTTCTGCCCGTTTTGGGACTTGTCTACCTGACGTGTTCCTTCTGTCTGAGAGCCTCTGGCCTGGGGCTGGCGGCCTCCTGGGAGCTTCGAGGCCACTGCGCCTCCGCCACTGCCACCACTCAGCCTGGCAACCTTTGACCTTCGACCTTCATCATTGATCATCTGTAAACATTCTCAGGCCTGACTTGTACAAGTTTTTGTCCAGAGAGGACTTGTTTCTCTGCCCACAGCTGGGTCCCCTACAGGCCCCCAGATCAGCCTGGCCACCCCACGCTCCCCTCTCTTCCTGTTGGGGGGGTGGTCCTGGGAGCTCCCCTCCGTCTCAAGAGCACCAAGACCCCTTTGCAGCCGCTGCCGTCCAGGGTCCAGTTGTTGAGTTGGGGCTTCTGTGGAGCCGCTCGCCTGCCCCCACCGTGAGGCAGGAGGCCCTGGTGAGGTTTTGCTTCCACTGTCCTGTTCTTTTTTTTTTTTTTTTTTGAGGCGGAGTCTTCACTCTGTCGCCCAGGCTGGAGTGCAGTGGCACCATCTCGGCTCACTGCAAGCTCCGCCTCCCGGGTTCGCGCCATTCTCCTGCCTCAGCCTCCGGAGTAGCTGGGACTACAGGCGCCCGCCACCGCGCCCGGCTAATTTTTTGTATTTTAGTAGAGACGGGGTTTCACTGTGTTAGCCAGGATGGTCTCGATCTACTGACCTCGTGATCCGCCCGCCTCAGCCTCCCAAAGTGCAGGGATTACAGGCGTGAGCCACCGCGCCCGGCCTTTTTTTTTTTTTTTTTTGAGATGGAGTTTTGCTCTTGTCACCCAGGCTGGAGTGCAGTGGTGTGATCTCTGTTCACTGCAACCTCCGCCTCCCAGGTTTAAGCAATTCTGCCTCCGTCTCCCGAGTAGCTGGGATTACAGGCTAATTTTGTATTTTTTTAAGAGAAACAGGGTTTCTTCGTGTTGGTCAGGCTGGTCTCGAACTCCCGACCTCAGGTGATCCCCCTGCATTGGGCTCCCAAAGTGCTGGGATTACAGGCGGGAGCCACTACACCCGGCTGGCCATCCTGTTCTTAATTTACAAGGCCCACTTGGGTTGCAGCCAGTCCCCACTTGCCATGGTCTGAGTTGTGATTTTCTGACTTTGTGACTGTGGAAAAGCCAAATGCCTTCAGAAGAAACGCTGCCCTGAGCTCACAACCATCCTGTCTCTCACTTCCGGTGGGGTTGTCTGAATTTCATCAGCTGCTCAGCACACTTGTAGCCAGACTCCGTGTTAGGCGGCTTAGCCCAGGTGTCACTGATGTGGGTGTCAGTACACAGAGGTGGGTAAGACACGTTCAGTGCCAAAGGACGGGCTGGGGCTGTCTGTGGAGACGTTGGTGGCCTTGAAAAGATGGTGCGCCGGGGCTGGTGTGTCACGGCGGCCGAGTGTGTGCCCTGCGGCCCACGCGTCTCCTGGGCTGTGCTCCAGACGTGCGTGGACAGCGAATGATCCTCCCTCCTCAGCCTCCCAGAGTCTGGGGTTCCAGGCGTGGGCCACCGCCCCTGGCCAGATGTGAAGGTTTGACTGAAACAGGCACCTGTACCTGGGGGACTCCGAGACCCGGTTTCCAACCACGATGTTTTGCACTTGTGCTCGGATACGAGATGTGTTTGGTCTTTGTTCCTGGTTCCTGGCACAGAAGCTCCTTGAAGCCTTGGAATTTCCTGAGTGACAGGAGTGTTTCAGATCACACCTGAGCTTATGCTGATGAGGCGGGGGTTGGCCCCGGGAGAACGGGGTTTGGGGGGACTGGTCGCCAGAAGACCAGGTGACCCCAGGATTGGAGGCTGGGAGCTTTCAGCCCCACCTGCCAACCTCAGGGACACAGCGAACGAGGGTGGAGAGCAAACGCTGTAAAAACCCGTGAATGAGAGATGAAAGAGTGGGATGGTATTTGGATTGCAGTATGCGAGGCGGCGCTGGGGGAAGGGGGTGGTGCCCAGAGAGGGCCTGAAACCCAGCGCCTGCCCAGGCCTTGCCTTCGTGTCTCTACATCCAGCTGCTCCTCTGTTTTGTTGGCAGTAACATAAGTGCTTTCTGGAGTTCTGGGCAGTCCTGTCAAACTGATTGATCCCGAGGAGGGTGTCCTGGGAACCCTGATTTATTTATTTATTTATTTATTTATTTATTTTGAGACGGAGTCTCGCTTTGTCGCCCAGGCTGGAGTGCAGTGGCACGATCTCAGCTCACTGCAAGCTCCGCCTCCCGGGTTCACGCCATTCTCCTGCCTCAGCCTCCAAGTAGCTGGGACTACAGGCGCCGCCACCACGCCTGGCTAATTTTTTGTATTTTTAGTAGAGACGGGGTTTCACCGTGTTAGCCAGGATGGTGTCGATCTCCTGCCCTCGTGATCCGCCCGCCTCAGCCTCCCAAAGTGCTGGGATTACAGGCATGAGCCACCGCGCCCGTCCAGGGAACCCTGATTTATAGCCGTGGGTCAGAAGCACGGCCCACAGCCTGACTGGCATCTGAGGAGGGGGCAGTCTTGTGGGATCCCGCCCTTGCCGTGGGGGACCTGGCGCTCCCTCCAGGTGGAGGGCTTTTGAACCAGAGGACACACAGCTGGTGTCTGTGGAGAATTGTTCAATGTGGGAAAAACCCACATCTCCTGTGGGAAGTGTTGTGTGGGAGTGCAGAGAAACCGTGTGCCTCACAGGACTTTGTTTATTTATTTGTTTGTTTTTGGACACAGAGTCTCACTCTATCCCCCAGGCTGGAGTGCAGTGTCTCGATATGTGCTCACTGCAATCTCCGCCTCCCGAGTTCAAGTGATTCTCCTGCCTCAACCTCTGAGTAGCTGGGATTACGGGCGCCCACAAACACACCCGGCTAATTTTTGTATTTTTAGTAGAGACGGGATTTCACCATGTTGGCCAGGCTGGTCTCGAACTCCTGACCTCAAGTGATCACCTGCCTCCAAAGTGCTGGGATGACAGGCGTGAGCCACTGCGGTCGGCCATTCACAGCAGTTTAAACGGAATTATTTTCCTCCGTGTAAATCTTTTTTTTTTTTGAGACAGAGTCTAGCTCTGTCACCCAGGCTGGAGTGCAGTGGCACAATCTCAGCTCACTGCAACCTCCGCCTTCCGGGTTCACACGATTCTCCTGCCTCAGCCTCCCGAGTAACTAAGATTACAGGTGTCCGCCACTACGCCCAGCTAATTGTTATAATTTTAGTAGAGATGGGCTTTCACTGTTGGCCAGACTGGTCTCGAACTCCTGGTGTCATGATCTGCCTGCCTTGGCCTCCCAAAGTGCTGGGATTACAGGTGTGAGCCACCGGCCCGGCCTTCCCCGTTAAACCTTGAACTCTCAGAACTGCTTAGGAAGGACCCTGGGCTGTGAACTCTCACAACTACTTAGGAAGGACCCCGGACCCGCGGCTGCTCAGCTGGGTTCCAGTACCCGAAGATACTGTTGCCTTCCCCTGGGCGCCCTCCCCAAGATGAGAGAACCAAGTGTCTTTCACTCTCAGGCACTTTCGTGTTTTTACTTCGACACGTGGTGCTTCCTGCACAGCCGGCAGCGTGTGGTGGAGCCCAGTTGTGCGTTTCTGTCTGTGATTGTCCCTCAGGCTCCCCCCCTGCTCTAGTGGGTTTGGGTTTGGGGTCCGCCCCTGGGACTGAGCCCCTCATTTCCTTTTTTTTTGTTTTGTTTTGTTTTTTGAGACGGAGTCTCGCTCTGTCGCCCAGGCTGGAGTGCAGTGGTGTAATCTCAGCTCACTGCAGCTTCACCTCCCAGGTTCACGCCATTCTCCTGCCTCAGCCTCCCGAGTAGCTGGGACTACAGGCGCCTGCCACCACGCCCGGCTAATTTTTTTGTATTTTTAGTAGAGACGGGGTTTCACCATGGTCTCGATCTCCTGACCTTGTGATCCGCCCGCCTCAGCCTCCCAAAGTGCTGGGATTACAGGCGTGAGCCACCGCACCCGGCCTTTTTTTTTTTTTTTTTTTTTTTTTTGAGACGGAGTCTCGCTCTATCGCCCAGGCTGGAGTGCAGTGGCCGGATCTCAGTTCACTGTAAGCTCCGCCTCCCGGGTTCCCGCCATTCTCCTGCCTCGGCCTCCCGAATAGCTGGGACTACAGGCGCCCGTCACCACGCCCGGCTAGTTTTTTGTGTTTTTTTAGTAGAGACGGGGTTTCACCACGTTAGCCAGGATGGTCTCAATCTCCTGACCTCGTGATCTGCCCATCTCGGCCTCCCAAAGTGCTGGGATTACAGGCTTGAGCCACCGCGCCCGGCCGAGCCCCTCATTTCCATCGTAGCTTCAGCTCCGTCAATGTGGTGTTTGTTTCCACTGTTGACAGGCACTTAGGTTGGAATTCTTTTGGTGTTTGCTTTGTCTTGTTTTGCTGCTAACAAAAAATGCTGCATTAAACACCCACCTCCAAGACGTCTATAAGAAGGTGTGAAGGGCCCACCATTTTCCCGGGACCACTTGGCCCTCTGTGACCCAAGTCAGCCTCGGTGAAGTGGTTTATTAATTTTCTCGTTTTTCGTTGCTCCCTGTCACCTGCAAGACCTTTGAAAGGTTGCACCCAGCCAGGCATGGTGGCTCATGTCTGTAATCCCAGTTCTATGGGAGGCTGAGGCGGGCGGATCACATGAGGTCAGGAGTTTGAGACCAACCTGGGCAACATGGTGAAACCCTGTCTCTTCTAAAAGTACAACAATTAGCCAGGCTTGGTGGCGCGTGCCTGTAATTCCAGCTGCTCGAGAGGCTGAGGCATGAGAATCCCTTGAATCCAAGAGGTAACTGCAGGGAGCTGAGACTGTGCCACTGCACTCCAGCCTGGGTGACAGAGTAAGACTCTCAAAAAAAAAAAAGAAAAGAAAGAAATGTCTTACTAGACAGTTTCAGGCTGGAATCTGTTTGCATTTGTGCCATCCGGCATTTCCAGCCTGGGAAGAGTCAGTGACAGGAACGAACCGTGGGTGCCTCTGTGGGGGTGGCTCCCAGCGGCTCCCGCCTGGTTGCCCTTGAGTTGGCTGAGGAGCTGAGAACTTGGACTTCAGGATTCTCTGACTTCACTGGTCTGACGTGGAGCTCCCAGTGTTTGAATAAGAAGTGGCTGGGTGTGGTGGCTCACGCCTGTAATCCCAGCACTTTGGGAGGCCGAGGCAGGTGGATCACTTGAGGTCACGAGTTCAAGACCAGCCTGGCAACATGGCGAAACCCCGTGTCTACTAAAAGTACAAAAATTAGCCAGGCGTGGTGGCAGGCGTCTGTAATCCCAGCTACTCGGGAGGCTGAGGCAGGAGAATCGCTTGAACCTGGGAGGTGGAGGTGCAGTGAGCCAAGATTGTGCCACTGCACTCCAGCCTGGGCAACAGATCAAGATTCCATCTCAAAAAACAAAAGAAAAAAATGGCAGCTAGCCTCAGCCGTTTACGCAGGGACAGGTGTTTATGTGGGAGGAAGATTAGATATTAGATCTCGCCTCCTCCTGCGGCCTTGGAGCTATGGGGACAGGGATGCTGGGGGTGAGGACGGTTCACGGTAGTAAAGTCCTACGAGAGTGGGAGGGGAGTGGAGGCCCCAGGACCATGTGGGTGCAACAGCAGGGACGGGACAGTCACCCAGACCGAGCCGGGGCAGGGCTGTGGGAGCACAGGTCAGTGTGACGTTGGCTGGGGCTCAGCATGCGTGACCCAGGGCTGGGCAGTTCCACTCCTGCACGTAGACACAGACGAGGATGCTCCTAGTAGCCCTACCCAAGTGCTTCTTGCCAGAATGGGTCCATTTGTCCAGTGGGCTGCTGTGCAGCGATTGGACGCAGAACGTCGTCCTGGCTGCACGGACAGGCCTTTGTTTGCAGTCGGCTTCTTGGTTAAGCTCTTTTAATTTTTTTAAACTTCTTTTTTAATTAGAGGCAGGGTCTTGCTGTGTTGCCCAGCCTGGAGTTCAGTGGCACAATCACTGCAGCCTTGACCTCTCCTGCTCAAACAGTCCTCCCACCCCAGCCTCCTAAGTAGTTAAGACTGCAAGCACCACCGTGCCCGGCTACATTAAAAAAAATTCTTTTTATTTTTTTGAGATGGAATTTTGCTCTTGTTGCCCAGACTGGAGTGCAATGGCGTGATCTCGGCTCACCGCAAACCTCTGCCTCCCGAGTTCAAGTGATTCTCCTGCCACAGCCTCCCGAGTAGCTGGGATTACAGGCGCCTGCCACCATGCCCGGCTAATTTTGTATTTTTAGTAGAAACGGGGTTTCTCCACGTTGGTCAAGGTGGTCTTGAACTCCTGACCTCGTGATCCACCCGCTGCAGCCTCCCAAAGTGCTGGGATTACACTCGTGAGCCGCTGTACCCAGCATTTTTTTTTTTTTTGGGAGATGGAGTCTCGCTCTTTCACCCAGGCTGGAGTACAATGGTGCAATCTCGGCTCACTGCAAGCTCTGCCTCCCAGGTTCAAGCGATTCTCCTGTCCCACCCTCCCGAGTAGCTGGGATTACAGGTGCCAGCCACCAGGCCCGGCTAATTTTTTTTGTATTTTTAGTAGAGACGGGGTTTTGCTGTGTTGGCCAGGCTGGTCACGAACTCCTGAGCTCAGGCGATCCGCCCGCCTTGGCTGCCCAAAGTGCTGGGATTCCAGGTGTGAGCCACTGCTGCTGGCCCAGAACCTTAAGTTCTTGATGTACAGAGAACAGCAGCATCATTGAAGTGTGATTTCTGTTTTTTTGTCTCCACTAATTGTGAGCAAACATTAGGGTGGGGACTGGGCTGCTTGTGCGGGTCCCACGGGCTTCTTGGGAGCCCAGTGTCAGCAGAGAAGGGGAACGGGGGCCCTCACTGTGGGGAGCAGTTTTGCCTGGAGTGCTGTGAGTTTCTCAGATGGAAACTAAGTGGACAGACTGTTCTGGCAAGAGAGGGATGCGCGGCCGCGTGTGGGCTGGGAAATGCTTGCCTTTGGAATTCCAGGTTTGCCTTGATGTCAGGTGGGCCATGACGGGCATCGTCTGCCCACGCCCGGAGCCCGGCGTCCTGCTCGTTGTTCCTGGGGGTGGGTTCTTGAGTGTTGCCTCCTTGCCGTGTAAATGAATTTGGTTTTAGAAACTCGCTGGTGGTGGCAGAGTCTGCGTAGCAGGTGCTGTGACAGCGTCCCCAGTCGAGGTGGGAGGGAGAGGGCAAGGGCCGTGAGGCCCAGTGAGGTGGGGAGTGAGATCCCGGCCTGCTGTGCGGAGCCCTGTCCCCGTGCTCTGTCCTTTTGTTCTGCCGCACCCTTTGTTCTTGGATTTTCACCTCAGGAAAGCCAGGTAGCTGCTCCACCCCCAGCCCGGGCCCATCAGTCCGGGAAAAGGGCACAAAGTCTCCTAGCTCCCTGGCTCAGGGCCCAGCCAGTCTTAGCTCCAGGGAGGCTGCAGCCCACAGAGATTTAGCTCCCGGCTCATTGTCACCCCAAGCTAAGCCGCGGACCATGCTGCTGAGCAGGAAGAAGGGAATGGTGCCTCCGTGGAGATCCGGCACTGTCAGTGGCCTGAGGAGTGGACACAGTCGCCTTTTGCTATTCTGAGGCTGTGGGAAGTGGTGGAGGGGCTGGCCTCGTCCCCACTGAGGCCTGGGGTGCCCTTGGAGGCAGCTGTCCTGGTGCACCGAGGGGTCAGGGCACACATGGGTGGCCTGGGAGCGTCCGGGTGGCACTGAGCTAGCGGTGTGATGGGCAGATGGGGAGCTCTGGGTGCACAGACACACAGAGCAGGGGTAGGAGAGGAGAGAGGGGACGGCAGCAGAGGCCACAACACACAGAGCAGGGGGAGGGGAGGAGAGAGGGGACGGCGGCAGAGGCCCTGGTGTTGCCCCCACTGGGGAGAGGGCAGGACCACCTGTTCCCGGGTGTGGAGAGGCCGAGTTTCAGGCACCTCTGAGCACTGCTGGGCAGGTGAGCTGGGGGAAAGGCCGGCCTGAGCACCTGCGGGAAGTCTCGGTAGGGGAGGGGGCGGAGTGCGTCCTTCAGTGTGAACATAGAATATATATACAGACAGCACGCACGCAAGTGCATAAGCATAAACCTAGAAGGAGGTCGTGGGTGAGGTGGGAACCCCAGTTTCCCGGGGGAGAAGTGAGAGGAGGAGGGGTCCTGGGTCGGGCAGCGCGGCCGGCACCACACGCTCCCAGAACGCCGCGTTGGTGAGACAGGATGGGTGCCCCTTCAGATGCACAGCCACCCACCGAAGTAGGAAGAGAAACCCAAGTGTGAGAAACAGGAAATCAGGGCTGCCTGAGTGCTGGGGTTGAGACCTGGGGGAGGTGGGGTCTCGGTGCTGCGGAGTCACGGTGGCACCTGCGCAAAGCCCGAGCTGGGGGGATGATTCCCACTGGCCCTTGGAAGGAAACAGGCTGTTCTGACCTTCGCGGAGGTTGTGGGAAGGGAGGGGGTGTCTCGCCTGAAAAGCCACAGTCACCTGAGCGTGAGGCGGGGGTAAGTGTGGCTTTGTACCACGGGGTCTGTCTAGAGAGTAGCATGGAATTAGTCCTGGGGCACAAAGCCCATCAAGAAGGTGCAGCTGCCAGCCAGGGCGTGAAGGACCCACAGCCCCAGGTCTGCCAGGAAGGTCAAGTGTGCCTGGAGACTGTCTCCCAAGAGCAAGGATCTGCCAACACGTGCAGAGAAAAATGGGATTCAATTGCTAAAACTCTCTGGACAGTGAATGATTGCATTTTCTTTTTTTTTTCTTAAGACAGTCTCACCCTGTTGCTGAGGCTGGCGTGCAGTGGCACCGTGTCGACTCACTGCAACCTCTGTCTCCTGGGTTCAAGCAGTTCTCCTGCCTCAGCCTCCCAAGTAGCTGGGACTACAGGCACCTGCCACCATGCCCAGCTAATTTCTTTTTGTATTTTTAGTAGAGACGGGGTTTCACTGTGTTAGCCAGGATGGCTATGATCTCCTGACCTTGTGATCCGCCCGCCTCGGCCTCCCAAAGTGCTGGGATTACAGGGGTGAGCCACCGCACCCGGCCCCGCCTGGCTAGTTTTTATATTTTTAGTAGAGACGGGGTTTCACTGTGTTGGCCAGGCTGGTCTTGAACTCCTGACCTCAGGTGATCCACCTGCCTCGGCCTCCCAAAGTGCTGGGATTACAGGTGTGAGCCACCGTGCCTGGTGCAATTGCATTTTCAGAGTAATTTTAAATTGGTGGTTGAAACCTTTGAGGACATTGAATGTTCAAAACGGGTAATATGTTTCCCTTTCTTACCGTTTTAGCGTCTGCTTCTGCGCTCTGCCTGGGAGAGGCCCTGGTGGCCTCGTTCCTGGCGCCCGGAGTCCCTGCTGCGGCCCCCCCCCCAGGCGGTCCCGGTGACCCATGCTGCCCAGCCTGGAGGTAAAGTCGTTCCTGGCGGTGGCTTCGGCATGTCGTCCTCGGTGAAAACCCCGGTGCTGGAAGAGCTCGCTCCTGGCTCTGAGGAGAAGCCTAAAGGCAAGTCGCCTCTCAGCTGGGGCTCTCTGTTTGGTCACCGAAGCGAGAAGATTGTTTTTGCCAAGAGCGACAGTGGCGTGGATGAGAACGTCCTGACCGTCACCATCACGGAGACCACGGTCATCGAGTCAGACTTGGGTGTGTGGAGCTCACGGGCGCTGCTCTACCTCACGCTGTGGTTCTTCTTCAGTTTCTGCACACTCTTCCTCAACAAGTACATCCTGTCCCTGCTGGGAGGCGAGCCCAGCATGCTAGGTAGGCGGCGGCTTGCGCGGGGTGGAGACCAGCTGCCCGGGAGGGTGTGGGGAGCCCGGGTCAGGATGGGAACCCGGGGTGGAGCCCGCTGCAGGTGCGGGGTCAGGATGGGAACCCGGGTCGGGATGGGAACCCGGGGTGGAGCCCGCTGCAGGTGTGGGGTCAGGATGGGAACCCGGGTCGGGATGGGAACCCGGGGTGGAGCCCGCTGCAGGTGCGGGAGGGGTGATTCTCCCGCTTGGCTTTGGCCCCCTCCCTCCCGCAGGTGCGGTGCAGATGCTGTCCACCACGGTTATCGGGTGTGTGAAAACCCTCGTTCCTTGCTGTTTATATCAGCACAAGGCCCGGCTTTCCTACCCACCCAACTTCCTTATGACGATGCTGTTTGTGGGTCTGATGAGGTAAAGAATCTCACGCTTTGGTTGAGTCTCTTTTTCTTTAAATGTAAAGTCCCTGTCTTGTTACTAGAGCGGGGACTCTGCTGGCTGGTGAGTTTTCAGTGCAGAGTTTATAAAAGCGTCAGGGCCGTCCAGATTTTAGGACACCAGTGAATGTGAATTCGCGGCTCTCACTGCCTCTCGCGCAGTCAGCTTCTTTCCAGGCTGCTCACAGGACAAGGCGCCTCCTTGTCTCTGGGGCATTTTCAAAGGGTGGCGGATGTCACTTCACGTTGGGCGCAGTGCCATTTCCTGGGGGCTCGACCTAAAGCGTCGCAGAAGCAGGTCCAGGCACCACGTTGGTGATGAGGAGGTGGGAAGAGGGGCTGACGTGCCCATTGACCGAGCAGGTCCCTTGGAGAGAGCCTGCCCAGCGGCTGCAGGTAGACAGACTTGTTCTAAGGTAATGGTGCTTTTTGCTAATTTTTAGGTTTGCAACTGTGGTTTTGGGTTTGGTCAGCCTGAAAAATGTGGCGGTTTCGTTTGCTGAGACGGTGAAGAGCTCCGCCCCCATCTTCACAGTGATCATGTCTCGGATGATTCTAGGGGAGTACACAGGTGAGGCCCCTGGGCCCCACCATCCCAGGCCTTCATCCGCGGTGCCTGTCTTTGCCACCTCCCATGGGGCTCTGCCGAGAGGACCACTCAGAGCGGGACCCACACTGGCAGTGCCTTCACTTCTCTCCTGAAACATTTTCCCCACGGTCACATGTGCGGGGGTGTCTTGGAGCCTGGTGTCTGCCAGGTCTTCTCACACTGGCATGCGGAGGTCAGGGCAGGGTTGTACCTCATGGCCCTAACTGGGTGGGGAGACAGTTGGGGACTGGGCAGATTCCTGGCAAGCAAGATTACCGCAGGTGCCAATCACTGACTCGAAGAGGATGGGCGGGGGCCGCCTTCGGCCAGCATCACACAGGTGGCTGTGGCTCCTGGTGTATGGGCCAGCCTGTGCCAGCACCCTACAGCCTCCCCAGCGCCCGCCACCACAGGCCTCTCCTGGGCCCCAGCCCCTGACCTCAGCTGCAACCCAGGCTCTTGCCTCTCCCACCTCTTAATGACTCACAGGCGATTTCCAGCGACATGTAGGCTCCATGTCGCATACCCGGTGTGGCTGCATGAAAACAAGCGAGGGACAGAGGCACCCACAGAGCGTGGCGTCTTGCACGGAGTGGGGGGTGGGGTATGTACACACGTGTTCGCCTGTTTAAGAAACGACAAGATCTTAAGGCCAAGGCAAATGTCTGTCTGCCTTTGGGGACGGGAGGAGGCCGAGGGTCCAAGGCGGGGTTGGGCTTGCCCCACGTGCACGTGAGACCCGCACACACGTTTAGGTGATTATAACAAAATCAAAGCTTAAAAGTCAACTGCTTCTTTGTTTTTGTTTTTTTGTTGTTGTTGTTTTTTTGAGGCAGGGTCTTGCTTTGTCGCCAAGCTGGAGTGCAGTGATGAGATCACGACTCACTGCAACCTCTGCCTCCCGCTTAGGCGATCCTCCCACCTCAGCCTGTTGGGTAGCTAGGACCTCAGACATGTGCCACCATGCCCGGCTAAGTTCTGTATTTTGTGTGTGTGTGTGTTTTAAACTGTGAATGTACGTTAGTCATTTTTCTTACAATTGAAACTTGAAACTCTGGGGATTCAGAATTAACAGCCTTGCCTGTGAGCTTCTTCTCAACACCAGAAAAAGTTCCGACCTTGCGTTTCACATTGTTCTGCTGGGCTTTGTCCGAATGAACCCTTGTGAGCTGCTGCTGTCATTTTCATGAGGATTCTCTTGTCCACAATTTCACCTGGGAAGACCGAGTCCTCAAGGATTGTGACGTACGCGACTATCAGACCGTGGATCCTGGGACACCTTTGCTTATTTTTTGTACACCTTTTTTGAGTTGGTTTAGACAGAATTCTCCTCTAAGCAATAGACAGCATACTTCCCAGTGAACTTTTTCTTCAATTCATGTACTAGCCAGACTTGGATTTTCTGGAATGATTTCAGTGGCAGAACAGGAACAAAAACTATAACTTCCTTTTTTTCTTTTTTTTTTGAGACGGAGTCTCGCTCTGTCGCCCAGGCTGGAGTGTAGTGGCACGATCTCGGCTCACTGCAAGCTCTGCCTCCCAGGTTCTCGCCATTCTCCTGCCTCAGCTTCCTGAGTAGCTGGGACTACAGGTGCCCGCCACCAGGCCTGGCTAATTTTTTGTATTTTTAGTAGAGATGGGGTTTCACTGTGTTAGCCAGGATGGTCTCCATCTCCTGACCTCATGATCCACTCACCTCGGCCTCCCAAAGTGCTGGGATTACAGGTGTTAGCCACTGTGCCCGGCCCTTTTTTTTTTTCTTTTTTTGAGATGGAGGCTTCCTCTGTCGTCCAGGCTGGAGTGCAGTGGCGCGATCTTGGCTCACTGCACCCTCCGCCTCCTGGGTTCAAGCGATTCTCCTGCTTCAGCCTCCCGTGTAGCTGGGATTCAGGAGACTGCCACCACACCCAGCTAATTTTTGCATATTTAATAGAGATGGGGTTTCACCGTGTTGGCCACGCTGGTCTCGAACTCCTGCCCTCGTGATCTGATCTCCCACAGTACTGGGGTTCCAGGCATCAGCCGCTGCGCCTGGCCTGTGATAACTTTCTGACCACCAGCGACCTCCGTTTCCCTCGCTGCCGTAGTGATCAGCTCCCTGAGCTGAGCCCTGACGTCCGAGTTCATTTCCAGCTCCCGAAGAACTGAGAAGCCAAGAACAGCAGGGCCAACCCTCAGCGCATGTCTGAGCACCCCCGGCCTTATATGTGTGTGTTTTATAGAGACGGGGTCTCGCTATGTTGCCCAAGCTGGTCTTGAACTCCTTGCCTCACGTGATCCTCCTGCCTCCGCCTCCTAAAGTGCTGGGATTATAGGCGTCAGCCGCTGCGTCCGACTTTAAAAAGCAATCCTGAAAATCATGAACAAAATGACACAGAGCAACCTTGTTGCCCATCAAACCGTGCAGAAAGGAGCTGTTTATTTCCAGCAAGTTTAAAACGTCGATTTGACCTCCAGCCATGGTAGATGAGATATTAGAAAACCAACTCTCTTGCTGACAACAGTGAGAAAATCTTGATGCCATTTAGCAAAAAGAAGTCTGTAGGGGAGGCGTTGGAGAGTGACAGAGGTGCCAGGGCCTGAGGCACTCAGCTTCCGGAGCCTCGGGCAGCCCAGAGAAGTGACCCTGTCTTAAGGCACCACCCTCCCCAGTGCATTTGCTAATGGTTTCTGAGCAGAGCAGTCTCCTGGGGCTGAAGGGGCACAAGCTGGAACGGGCGCGCCACCTTGGGGACCCCCAGACTCCAGACCTTCAGCTGGGATGGGAATCTGGTGCTGGATAAAGGTGTCTGACGCCCCAGCGGCATGTCACCAGCAGCAGCACGTCCTCCCGGAAGGGTGAAACGGCGTTCAGTCTCCAGTGTTCTCTACACATTTCATAAATGTTGTCTGGGATTCAACCGGTTTCCAGCAGAGGACGAGACCAGGTGATGGCAAATGAGAGGATGCCCCAGTGGCTGGAGCCTGCCAACACGGACTCGGGTCCCTCTGCTACGCCAGGGTCTCGGCCAGGCCGCATCTGCGGGTTTCCCACATTAACTTGACTCAGGTTTCTTTTTCTTCTTTTGAGACAAGGTCTCACTCTGTCGCCCAGGCTGGAGTGCGGTGGCGTGATCACAGCTCACTGCAGCCTCGGCCTCCCCAGCGCAGGTGATCCTCCCACCACAGCCTCCCCAGTAGCTGGGACCACAGGCGTGTGCCACCACACCCAGCTAATTTTTGTATTGTTTGTAGAGGTGGGGTGTCCTTGTTGCTCAGCCCTGGGCTCAAGTGATCCTCCTGCCTCGGCTTCCCAAAGTGCTAGGATTACAGGTGTGAGCCATGTTCTGTGGATTTTTTAAAAATTCCTTCACGTAAAAGTGTTTTGTTATGTTTCAAAAGGAACAGAAAAGCATCAACTCAATGTGGGAGTGCCCCTCCTGGCCCCCAGAGTCTCTTTCTCTGCAGTTCCCGGGGGACCATGTTCACACTCACCGTTTCACATTCACAGAACATTCTGAGCATCCACAGAACTAGGAAGGTTTCTGGGGCTCGCCCGCCCGTGACTGGGGCTCAGCTTCTGGGAGACGCATCTCATGCAGAGTGAAAGGCGCCACCTTTGCCGTGGGGACGGGACTTGTTCGCAGACGTGGACTTTGATTTGCTTTATCTTACAATGTGAAGGAACTGACAAGTATTGTTTTTGAATTGAAGGAAGCGTCCGTTCCTTTTATAAGAGGGAACGGAAACAGCCTGGGCCTCGGGAGGGAGCTTCCACCCGGCGGGTCAGCCACTCACAGGGGCTGTCCTCTTGCCAGGGCTGCTGGTCAACCTCTCCCTCATCCCAGTCATGGGCGGGCTGGCGCTGTGCACGGCCACTGAGATCAGCTTCAACGTCCTGGGGTTCTCGGCCGCGCTGTCCACCAACATCATGGACTGGTGAGTCACAGAGAAGGTGGGTGTGAGGGGGACAAGACCCGGTGCTCCCTTGCCTGCATCTGGGTGTGCGGATTCTCAGATGAGCTGAGAATTCCTCCCGTGAGCCAAAGCAGGTGCGTCCTATGCTGCGCTTTCCTAAAGAGCAAAACAGGCCGGGCGCGGTGGCTCACGCCTGTAATCCCAGCACTTTGGGAGGCTGAGGTGGGCGGATCATGAGGTCAGGAGATCAAGACCATCCTAGCGAACACAGCGAAACCCCGTCTCTACTAAAAAATGCAAAAAATTAGCCGGATGTGGTGGCGGGTGCCTGTAGTCCCAGCTACTCGGGAGGCTGAGGCAGGAGAATGGTGTGAACCCAGGAGGCGGAGCTTGCAGTGAGCCGAGATCGCGCCACCGCACTCCAGCCTGGGCGACAGAGCGAGACTCCGTCTCAAAAAAGGGAAAAAAAAGAGCAAAACAGCAGTTATCCTCGTAAGGTAACTTTCTCAAAAACAAGCCAAAATTTCAGGATGGACAGTCTTGATACTTAAAATACTAACCATGGAGACACGGTTAGTTGATAAATGCTGAAATGCACGGCATACGTTCAGCGGTGCGTCTCGCTCAGGGCGTCTTCACGCGGCTGCCAGAGCAGGGACAGTCCCCCAGCGGCAGGTTCTACCTGTTCGGGAGCTGCGCCACCTCCAGGCCGGGCGGATCCTCTGCTTCCTTGGTGGCCGTCGGTGTCCTGGTGTCACGATGGCAGAAAGGATGAGAGGCCAATTCCCACAGTGAGGACGGCACGTGGCGGGGTCCAAGAGGAAAGGGCCCTGTTATTCATATCTTTGTCACTCAGTAGAGAAGAGCGGTGGACGCTGCACTTTGGGGCCTGTTCAGATTCACCCAGAATTGGGCGTCCACATCCCTGCTGTGCTGTTAATGGCCACACTCCAGCCCTGGCAAAACTTGCCCTTTGAGAATGACTGGCTTCTAGGCTTTTCCTGCTTTTGAGGAAGGAAAGGAAAAGACACCACCACCGGTGTCTAAGAGTTTATCATTATTACTAATAAGCAAAACAGGTTCATGGTGAGATTTTGAATAATACAGAAGTAAAAATAAAAATCTGTTGGGCGCGGTGGCTCACGCCTGTAATCCCAGCAGTTTGGGAGGCTGAGGCGGGCAGATCACAAGGTCAGGAGATCAAGACCACCCTGGCTAACACGGTGAAACCCCGTCTCTACTAAAAATACAAAATATTAGCCGGATGTGGTGGCGGGCGCCTGTAGTCCCAGCTACTCGGGAGGCTGAGGCAGGAGAATGGCGTGAACCTGGGAGGCGGAGCTTGCAGTGAGCTGAGATCTCGCCACCCCACTCCACCCTGGGTAACAGAGCAAGACTCTGTCTCAAAAAACAAACAAAATCTGTTGGGCGTGGTGGCTCACACCTGTAATCCCAGCACTTTGAGAGGCTAGGGTCGGTGGATCACTTGAGGTCCACCAAGCTGGAGTTGGAGACCAGCCTGGCCAACGTACTGAAACCCCATCTCTACTAAAAATACAAAAATTAACCGGGCGTGATGGTGGCACCACTGAGGTCTGGTCATTGTCGCCGTCGCTGCGTGTGAGCGCAGACACCTAGTCCCCTGATGTTCCGTGCTGAGGGCTAGTATTGATGCATCACCTCTTTTCTTTATTCTAGTTTGCAAAATGTTTTTTCGAAAAAGCTTCTCAGCGGGGACAAATACAGGTTCTCGTAAGTATTACTCGTCAGTGAAATCTCCAGGTCATAAGACGAAGAGGACTTCCTGCCCACTTTAGGAGTCAGAGCACCCCACAGACCTGACTCCCTTCCTGTCTGGCTTGGGTGGTCTTTACAAGTACCTTGTCTAAGGTCGGGAGGGACCCACCTGCTTCTCAGCCGCTCCCTTGAGCCCCTCAGCCAGCCTGGCGTGCGTTTGCGTTTTCATTTCTGGGAAGCTGCGGCCGCCCTCGTCCTGCCTAGAGAGAATCAACGTCTCGTGGGCTGGGGTGCCTGGATGTTCTTGCTGTGAGGAGCTGCTTGTGGACCCGGCCTCTCCCGACACGGCGGGGGCCCAGCGTGTTCTGTTGCCCACAGGGCCCCGGAGCTGCAGTTCTACACCAGTGCCGCCGCGGTGGCCATGCTCGTCCCGGCCCGGGTCTTCTTCACGGTGGGTTTCAGACACAGGTGTCCCGTCCTTACTCGCCCGGCTGCCTTATCTGGTGGTTCAGGGGCAGAATGACTTCCCTTTCCAGGCCGTGTGCTGGCTGGTCGTGCCCAGCTCCGCTGCAGCCCTGCTTAGCTGAGGTGCTCTGGGAGCACTTGGGGTTTGCAGCTCCGATTTTTGTGTGAAGACTTTTATTTTGTTTATTGTTTGTTTTGTTTTGATTCTTCATCATTCAACTTGAGGGGGCTTTTAGGCTAGCTTAATTTCTTTTTTTTATCAAAAAAACTTTTTTTTTTTTTTGAGGAGTCTCGCTCTATATCCCAGGCTGGAGTACAATGGCGTGATCTCTGCTCACGCAAAGTCCGCCTCCTGGGTTCACGCCATTCTCCTGCCTCAGCCTCCCAAGTAGCTGGGACTACAGTTGCCCGCTGCCACCACGCCCAGGCAATTGTTTTTTTTTTTTTTTTTTTGAGATGAAGTCTCTCGTTGCCCAGGCTGGAGTGCAGTGGCACAATCTGGGTTCACTGCAACCTCCGCCTCCAGGTTCAAGCGATTCTCCTGCCTCAGCCTCCCGAGTAGCTGGGATTACAGGCGCGCACCACAACGCCTGGCTAATTTTTGTATATTTAGTAAAGAGGGAGTTTCACCATGTTGACCAGGCTGGTCTCCAATACTTGATCTTAAATAATCCACCCGCCTCAGCCTCCCAAAGTGCTGGACAGGCGTGAGCCACTGCATCTGGCCTAAATATCTTTTTTTTTTTTTTTTAGACAGAGTCTGGCTCTGTCGCCCAGGCTGGAGTGCAGTGGCGCCATCTCGGCTCACTGTGAGCTCCGCCTCCCAGGTTCACACCATTCTCCTGCCTCAGCCTCCTGAGTAGCTGGGACTACAGGTGCCTGCCACAACACCCAGCTAATTTTTTTGTATTTTTAGTACAGATGGGGTTTCATGGTGTTAGCCAGGATGGTCTCGATGATCTGACCTCGTGATCCACCCGCCTCAGCCTCCCAAAGTTCTGTGATTACAGGCGTGAGCCACCGTGCCCGTCCCATGTTAACTATTTTTAAGTGTAAAGCTGAGTGGCCATCACCATCACCCATCTCCAGAACTCTCTTCATTTTGCAAAACTGAACCTTTGCCCTCATTCAGTGCTCCCCATTCTCATCCCCCACCCCTGGCACCCCCATTCCACTTTCTGTCTCTGAATTTGGTGACCCTAAAGACCTCATACAAGTGGAATCATATCACATCTGTCCTTCTGTGTCTGGCTTATCTCACGTAGCATGGTGTTTTGGTGTTTTGAGGTTTACATGTGTTGTTGCATGAATCAGTTTCTTCCCTTCGTATTTTTTGAGACTGGGTCTTGCTGTGTCACCCAGGCTGCAAAGCACTGCAGCCTCATAGCTCACTGCAGCCACGGCCTCCCAGGCTCAAGCAATTCTCCTGCCTCAGCCTCCCAAACAGCTGGGATGGCAGGCATGTGCCACACCTGGCTAATTTATTTATTTATTTATTTATTTTTATTTTTTGAAATGGAGTCTTGCCCTGTCACCCAGGCTGGAGTGCAGTGGGGCGATCTTGGCTCACTACAGCCTCCACCTCCCGGATTCAAGTGATTCTCCTGCCTCAGCCTCCCGAGTAGTTGGGATTACAGGTGTGCGCCACCACTCTGGCTAATTTTTGTATTTTTAGTAGAGACGGGGTTTCACCATGTTGCCCATGTTGCAGCGGCACAATCTGTGCTTACTGCAGGCTGGTCTTGAACTCCTGACCTCGAGTTATCTGCCCACCTCGGCCTCACAAAGCGCTGGGATCACAGGTGTGAGTCACCGTGTGCAGCCAGTTTTTTATTTTTTGTATTAACAGGGTCCTACTGTATTGCCCAGGCTGGTCTCAGACTCCTGGGCTCAAACCTCGGCTTCTCAAAGGTGGCTCCCACCTGGGATGACAGGCGTGAGCCACTGCGCTCAGCCTTTTTTCCTTTTTTTTTTTTTTTTTTTTTTTAATGAGACAGTGTCTCGCTGTGTCGCCCCACCCAGGCTGGAGGGCAGTGGCACAATCTTGGCTCACTGCAAGCTCCTCCTCCCGAGTTCACACCATTCTCCTGCCTCAGCCTCCTGAGTAGCTGGGACTACAGGCACCCGCCACCACACCTGGCTAACTTTTTGTGTTTTTAGTAGAGATGAGGTTTCACCGTGTTAGCCAGGATGGTCTCGATCTCCTGACCTTGTGGTCTGCCCACATCGGCCTCTCAAAGAACTGGGATTACAGGCGTGAGCCACCGCGTCCGGCCCCTTTTTTTTTTTTTTAAGGTTGAATAGTACTCCATTGTGTGGGTAAGACCACATTCTGTTTATTCATCCATCCGTTGTGGGTTCTTTCTGCCTTTGGCTGTTAAAAATAATTCTGTAGTGAATGTGGGGATGCAAATATCCCTTAGAGACCCTGCTTTCAATTCTGTGTTTTAGTATCATTTTTAATAATAGGTACCTCTTTATTAACTCATTAAATAACCAGATCTAGCAGTAAGCCTAGTATCTATGGTAGTTTGATGTAGTGATGAGGGTAAACAGTATTTCAGGGTATCAGCAACAACTGCTAACAGGATATGAAAGTATCTGTAGTTTTGTTTTTTGTTTTTGTTTTTTTTTTGAGACAGAGTTTCACTCTTTATTACCCAGGCTGGAGTGCAGTGGTGCAATCTCAGCTCACTGCAAACCTCCGCCTCCCGGGTTCAAGCAATTCTCCTGTCTCAGACTCCTGAGTAGCTGGGATTATAGGCACGCACCACCACACCCGGCTAATTTTTGTATTTTTAGTAGAGATGGTGTTTCACCATGTTGGTCAGGCTGGTCTCAAACTCCTGACCTCAGGTGATTCACCTGACTCGGCCTCCCAAAGTGCTGGCATCACAGGCGTGAGCCACTGCGCCTGGCCTATCTGTAGTATTATAGTTTATTCCCAACATTCATAATTGAATGAAATGCTGAGTTTCAAGTAAAGGTTAGTAAAGATAAAGATGCAGTTTTTTCCCAGTTGAGTTCATGGACCTTCTAAATGCAATTTGTAGACTTCCCTAGAGTGCCCCACACGGAGGGTTCTCTGTGCGAGGTGCAGTTTCAAGTTCTTATCTTATTGTCGTTTTCTGGATTTTAATCCGTTAGCTGTCAAGGCTGGCTGACTTGGCCGTTCTCCCTGCGAGGAAGTTGTGGTTGCCGGCCGGGGCCATCAGTTCTTGTGGGTGTGTTCCCAGCAGTGGAACTGCTGGATTATATAATAATTCTGTGTTTAATTTTTTTTTTTTTTTTTTTTGAGATGGAATCTCACTCTGTTGCCCAGGCTGGGGTGCAGTGGTGCAATCTCATCTCACTGCAGCCTCTGCCTCCCGGGTTTAAGTGATTGTCCTGCCTCCCTCCTGAGTAGCTGGGATTACAGGCGCACACCACCACGCCTGGCTAATCTTTAGATTTTTAGTAGAGACGGGGTTTCACTGTGTTGGCCAGACTGGCCATGCCCGGCCCTTCCTTGGGGTTTCTGTTGCATTTTCCTGCTGATGGTGATGTTCGGCTGCTTTCATGTGCTTGTCCGTTTGCATCTGCATGGTGAAAACTAATTAGTGCAAAAAATAATGGAAAAAAAACCAGAAAATGGATGAGTGCACAGTTCAGCTCTCCGCCCTAGAGGCATTTTCTTTTTTTTTTTTTTTTTTTTTTGAGACAGAGTCTCGCTCTGTCGCCCAGGCTGGAGTGCAATGGCGCAATCTCGGCTCACTGCAAGCTCTGCCTCCCGGGTTTACGCCATTCTCTTGCCTCAGCCTCCCGAGTAGTTGGGACTACAGGCGACTGCCACCTCGCCCGGCTAGTTTTTTTAAATATTTTTTAGTAGAGACAGGGTTTCACCGTGTTAGCCAGGATGGTCTCGATCTCCTGACCTCGTGATCCACCCGTCTCGGCCTCCCAAAGTGCTGGGATTACAGGCTTGAGCCACCGCGCCCGGCCGTGGCATTTTCATAGCTGTCCTCAGTGTCAGCAGCTTTACCCAGTGTCTGGGCAGGAGTGGCGCTGGGCGTTTTTGGTGGATGATTAGTAAATGGAAAATGCAAACCAATAGAATATCGTTTTGTTTTTGCCACATAGGACGTCCCAGTGATCGGGAGGAGCGGGAAGAGCTTCAGCTACAACCAGGACGTGGTGTTGCTGCTTCTGACAGATGGAGTCCTGTTCCACCTTCAGAGCGTCACGGCCTACGCCCTCATGGGGAAGATCTCCCCTGTGACATTCAGGTGAGCAGAGGAACTTCCAGGAGCTGAGGGTGTCCAGGTCGTTTCGAGAGGAGACTAAAAATCTAGGTATTTTTATAAGAGACACATGTGGCCAGGCGTGGTGGCGGGCGTCTGTAGTCCCAGCTACTCAGGAGGCTGAGGCAGGAGAATGGCGTGAACCTGGAAGGTGGAGCACTCCAGGTTCACTCCAACAGAGCGAGACTCCTTCTCAAAAAAAAAAAAAAGAAAGAGACACATGTGATTCTCTTCCACGGGGATGACTGTGGCTGTGCACTGTAATTACTAGGCCATTTTATACCCATGCCATTTGAAATGCAAATGATAGGCCGGGCCCAGTGGCTCACGCCTGTAATCCCAGCACTTGGGAGGACAAGGCAAGTGGATCATTTGAGGTCAGGAGTTCAAGACCAGCCTGGTCAACATGGTGAAACCCTGTCTCTACTAAAAATACAAAAAAATTTGCCAGGTGTGGTGGTGGTGCGCCTGTAATCCCAGCTACTGGGGAGGCTGAGGCAGGAGAATCACTTGAACCTGGGAGCCGGAGGTTACAGTGAGCTAAGATCACGCCACTGCACTCCAGCCTGTGTGATGAGAGCGAGACTCCATCTCAAAAAAAAAAAACAAATGATAAACCGTAAAATAAACTGTAAACTGTGTGAAATAGGTTTTTAGGGAAATCTCCACTAGAAGTCTTTGCATTTGACGGTTTTTGAAATTGAGTGCTTTTCCGTCTAGAATAGCAGGGTGCCTCGACTAGTCTTTTTTTTTTTTTTGAGACGGAGTCTCGCTCTGTCACCCAGGCTGGAGTGCAGTGGCCGGATCTCAGCTCACTGCAAGCTCCGCCTCCCGGGTTCACGCCATTCTCCTGCCTCAGCCTCCCGAGTAGCTGGGACTACAGGCGCCTGCCACCTCGCCCGGTTAAGTTTTTGTATTTTTAGTAGATGGGGTTTCACTGTGTTAGCCAGGATGGTCTCGATCTCCTGACCTCGTGATCCGCCCGTCTCGGCCTCCCAAAGTGCTGGGATTACAGGCTTGAGCCACCGCGCCGGGCCCTCGACTAGTCTTGTCTGCAGGAATGGAATGGTCTCTTCTGGGCTGTCCAGCAAGCTTCTGAGCACTTGAAATGTGGAGAATGTAACAAGGACCAGATTCTGAATTCAAGCTGATTGTCGTCAGTTTGAACTTGAACAGACACCTGTGGTCACTGGTTCCTGTGCCGCGCAGCGCAGCTCTAGAAACGGGGGTGAGGCTCCTTCGGCTTCTTTCCACTTCTGTAACTGAACAGACTGAAGTTGCAATTTATTTATTTATTTATTTTATTTGCCCCAAAACGGAGTCTTGCTCTGTTGCCCAGAGCTTGAGTGCCGTGGTGTGATCTCGGCTCACTGCAACCTCCGCCTCCGGGTTCAAGCGATTCTTCTGCCTCAGCCTCCTGAGTGGCTGGGATTACAGGCCAATGCCACCATGCCCGGCTAGTTTTTGTATTTTTAGTAGAGACAGGGTTTCGCCATGTTGGCCAGGCTGTTCTCAAACTCCTGACCTTAGGCAATCCGCCCGCCTCGGCCTCCCATAGTACTGGGATTATAGGCGCGAGCCACCACGCCCAGCCAAAGGTGCAATTTGAAGACGAAACTAGCCGGGAGGACTGGAGGTCGAGGCGGGCGGATCGCCTGAGCTCAGGAGTTCAAGACCACCCTGGGCAACGTGGTGAAACCCCGTCTTTACTGAGACACAAAAAATTAGCCAGGCCTGGTGAAATGTACCTGTAGTCCCAGCTACTTGGGAGGCTGAGGCATCAGAATCACTTCAGCCCAGGAGGCGGATGTCGGAGTGAACCGAGATCACGCCACTGCACTCCAGCTTGGGCTACAGAGTCAGACTCCGTCTCCGAAAAAAAAAAAAAAGACTGGAGACTTTTTGGTGGCAAATACAAAGGAACGAGGTTATGTCACCAGCAGGGGTAGAAGTCCCGGCGACTGGCAGCAGCAGCCGCCTCACATCCTATTGTGGAAGTCAGCGGCCCTTTTTTCTGAAACTTCTGATCTATCACGAGGCGGCGGAATGGTCCCCAAACATGAAGTGAAAATGAAAAGCAGATGTTGGGACCGGCGGGGGTGGGGGACAGTCAGGTGTAGCTCTCCCTCTTCTCTGCTTTCCGTCTGGTCCAAGTCAGTGCGGTAAATTCTCAAATACCCGTCGGAGCTGGTAGCCGCGCCCCGCGCACGGAGCGTTCCACAGCTGAGAAACTGGAGCTCGCGCCTCCTCTCACCAGCAGGCCCCGCAGGCCCCACACGGAGCCGTCTCATCCATGGCGCTGCCCCGCCCCACGCTTCCTGCATCCTGAGCAGGAGGTGTCTCCGAGACAGGAAAACTGGCTGTGCTTTCTGAGTTTTTCTAAGTTCACAGTGGTCTCCTGGGCTTGGTCACTGTCTCTCCCCAGCATGTTTCTTTCTGGGGCCAGGAATTATTTCCAAATGCTCCTGAAGCCTAGTGTTTTAGTGAACATTAGTGATTGTTAGCAGTGGTTTAAAAAAAATGATAAAACCTTTTTTATTTTTTGAGACAAGAGTCTTGCTCTGTAACCCAGGCCGGAGTGTGGTGGTGCCGTCTCAGCTCAGTACAACCTCCGCCTCCCTGACTCAAGTGATCTTCCCGCCTCAGCCTGCTGAGTAGCTGGGACTGCAGGTGTCCACCACCACGCTGGGCTAATTTGTGGGGGTTTTTTTGTTTTTTTTTTTAACCAGAGTCTCACTCTGTCGCCCAGGCTGGAGTGCAGTGACGCGATCTTGGCTCACTGCAACCCCGCCTCCCAGGTTCAGGAAATTCTCCTGCCTCAGCCTCCCGAGTAGCTGGGATTACAGGCGCCCGCCACCACGCCCAGCTAATTTTTCTATTTTTAGTGGAGACAGGGTTTCATCATCTTGGCCAGGCTGGTCTTGAACTTCTGACCTCAGGTGATCCGCCTGCCTTGGCCTCGCAAAGTGCTGGGATTACAGGCGTGAGCCACCACGTGTTACCCAATTATCTATCCTTCCTTCCTTCCTTCCTTCCTTCCTTCCGTCCGTCCGTCCGTCCTTCCTTCCTTCCTTCCTTCCTTCCTTCCTTCATTTTTTCAGATGGAGTCTCACCCTGTCCCCCAGGCTGGAGTCCTGTGGCGCCATCTTGGTTCACTGCAAGCTCCGCCTCCTAGGTTCAAACAATTCTCCTGCCTCAGCCTCCCGAGTAGCTGGGACCACAGGCGCCCGCCACCACACCTGGCTAATTTTTTGTGTGTTTTTAGTAGAGACGGAGTTTCACCGTGTTAGCCAGAATTATCTTGATCTCCTGACCTCGTGATCCACCTGCCTTGGCCTCCCAAAGTGCTGGGATTACATTCATGAGCCACCGTGCCCAGCCTGCCCAATTATTTTTCAATAGTAATTTTTTGTTTTATTTTCATGTTGTAAGAGCAGTGAATTAAGTACTCATTATGGAAAGTTTGCACAGGGTATTTCCCGTCACCCTTTTTTTGCACAGTCCTAACATTGTGTATTTGGTATCCTTTTTCACCCAACAAATGATCTCAAGGGATTGTTTTCCCTGGGGCTGCAAAGGCACTGCGACTGTGTGGGCGATGTTCTTATTCTTTTTTTTTTTGAGACAGTCTTGCTCTGTTGCCCAGGCTGGAGTGCAGTAGGTGGCGCGATCTCAGCTCACTGCAGCCTCCTCCTCCCGGGTTCAAGCTATTCTCCTGCCTCAGCTTTCCGAGTGGCTGGGATTACAGGCTACTACCCAGCCCGCCACCACACCCAGCTAATTTTTTGTATTTTTAGTAGAGACGGGGTTTCACCGTGTTAGCCAGGATGGTCTCGATCTCCTGACCTTGTGATCCGCCCGCCTCGGCCTCCCAAAGTGCTGGGATTACAGGCGTGAGCCCCCGCGCCTGGCCTGATGTTTTTGTTCTTTAGAGAACAGGCTGAAGTACTCAAGGGGTGAAATGTCACGATACCTGTAATTTTTGTTGTTGTTTTTTTGAGACAGAGTCTCTGTTGCCCAGGCTGGAGTGCAGTGGCGCGATCTCGGCTCACTGCAAGCTCCGCCTCCCGGGTTCACGCCATTCTCCTGCCTCAGCTTCCTGAGTAGCTGGGACTACAGGCGCCCACCACCACGCCCAGCTAATTTCTTGTATTTTTAGTAGAGACGGGGTTTCACCGTGTTAGCCAGGATAGTCTCAATGTCCTGACCTCGTGATCCGCCCACCTCGGCATCCCAAAGTGCTGGGATTACAGGCGTGAGCCACCGCGCCCGGCCTCAATATCTGTAATTTACTTAAAAATATTCCATCCGGGTGTGGTGGCTCACGCCTATGATCCCAGCGGTGTGGGAGGCCCAGGTGGGAAGATCACTTGAGCCCAGGATTTGAAGACCAGCCTGGGCTACACAGTGAGATCCACCTCAATTGGATGAAGCTGATGAGGCGATATCATGAATTCCTGCGTCTAGATCACAGGACGTGGCTGTTCCTTAGGTTTCTCCTCCTCTGCCTTTTTTAATAATGAAAAGCACCCCTTAAAAAAGAAGGGGTGAGGGAGCAGGCAAGCCCCGCTCAAAGCTCCCAAACCCCTGGGCCGAGCTCACCACCACCCAGGTCCCGTCGAGCACCCCCCGCCCCACCCTGGCCTCCAGACCCGGGGTCAGCCGAGCTGCTGGCTGCAGGCTTGATGTCACCGTGACCCTGAGTGCCCCCACCCCAGCCTCCAGACCGAGGCTCAGCCAAGCTGCCGGCCACGGGCCGAGGTGACCATGACCCCGAGCGCCCCTGCTCCCTCCCCTTGTCTCTGCAGCGTCGCCAGCACCGTGAAGCATGCCTTGTCCATCTGGCTCAGCGTCATCGTTTTTGGCAACAAGATCACCAGCTTGTCAGCAGTTGGCACAGCCCTGGTGACAATTGGGGTCCTGCTCTACAACAAGGCCAGGCAGCACCAGCAGGAGGCGCTGCAGAGCCTGGCTGTGGCCACCGGCCGGGCCCCAGAGGACACGGTGGAGCCGCTGCTTCCACAGGACCCCAGGCAGCATCCCTGAGAGCAGGAAGCTGCCAGCTGCTGCTGTGCTCGTGACACTGCATCCCCCGGAAACGGACAGGGACGCCCTCCTCCATGGCCCTGCTGGGGTGCCGGACACAGGGAGCTAAGTCGGCCATTCCCTGAGGTTTTCTTGGTTTGCCAGTGAAGACCAGCAGAAACTCAAACTGGGGATTCCAGGTATCAGCTTCCTGGAGTGGAGACCAGAGCCTCCTGTCAGCTGAGCCCATGCCCGTGTAATGTGAAAACAGCCTCTGCGGCTCCCATGCTGGGGGTGCCCACTTCCTCTCTGGGCAGCACCCCAGGGTCCACCGGGAGCCAGGGCTGGGTCCAGTGCCAACGAGAGCTGCTCCCTGCTACAGCCAAGAGAGCACTCAGCTTCCCACACCAGCCATCGAAGGCCCTGAGCCCTGGACTGGCTGCAGATTGGCCCTGGGCATGAGGTCACAGAGCAGGGCTGACGGGCAGGGACAGAGGGCCCTGGAAGGAGGGGTCTCCTGCTGCCACAGTGGGCAATCAGAACTCCTCACCTGACCCACCAGGGCTGTGGGCATCCTCAGACTATCCCAGAGTCATCACGAGCCTCAAGCTACAGCATTGCATGGAAATCAAGGGCTATGACCACGGAGGCCATTCCGTCGCTTCTGTGAAGAGGAAGGCCCCCGTACCCCTTCCACACCCTGGGCTGCATGAGCCCCCCACTCCAGCGTGCCCTGCCCATCGCCTTCCACATCCTGGGCTGTGTGGGCCCCTGCCCCACTATCCCTTCCCCACCCTGGGCTGCGTGAGTGCCCGCTCTGGGGTGTCCTGCCTGTCACTTCCACACCCTGGGCTGCATGAGCCCCCCCACCCCAGGGCACCCTGCCCTCCTACCTGTGGTGGTTTCTTAGCCCTGAGGTTGAGGACAAACCTCTCATGTTTAATTTGGGAGGAGATGTGTACATTCCTTTTCTTTTTTGGACTCTGAGTATCAGGCAGGCTATTCTGAGGTCCCTGTGGGGTGAGCCTGTCTGTTCTGCCTTGGAGCCCACTGTTCCTAATCTCATCATCCAGTACCTGTCCCGATTCCCCACGTGAGCCTTGGGCAGGACATTGTAGTGTTGATGGCTTGGGTTACGTGGTGTTTACCTGGCGCCGTCCTTGCTGAAAAAGGAAGCACCCACACTGAATGTTCTGGGGCACATGGTGTGTATCAGGCGCCCACCCCATCCCACTCTCCCCGAGGGACAGCAGTAGTGCATGGTGGGGCCAAGGGCCAGCTCAACCCATCCTCAGCATCACGCATCCCCGAGGGTACAGGAGGAAGCCTATTTGTTTATGGGGTGTGCAGACCCATCTAGGCATTTTCAGTGTCTTGCTTTGGGTGGGTTTACTGAGGAGTGGCTGCTGGAGCTGTGTGTTAGGCAGAGGCTTCTGACCATGCCTGAGCCCTTCACCCCCCGTCTCGCAGCCGGCGAATTCCTATGCCTGGTGCAGTCTGTTGCCAGCGAGCCTTTGAGACCCAGAGCTCCAGGGCTTGTCAGAGGCAGCATGGGGCTCCAGTGGTCCCGAGTCTCATTTCTCTGCCTGCTCCATCCTGAGTCTCATTTCCCTGCCTATTCCATGCCAAGTCTCATGTCCCTGCCTGTTCCATCCCGAGTCTCATGTTCCCTGCCTGTTAAGCCCCGAGTCTCATTTCCCTGCTTGCTCCATCCCGAGTCTCATTTTCCCTACATGCTCTTTAGGCCATTGGCGCCTGAGGTCACTTCACTGGTTTTCCATTTGGCTTCTCACCTGGGAAATACAAAAATAGCCCCTCCTGAAGATAAAATGGTTCGGAAACAGCAATAATTATGACTCATTAACTTCTACCTACTCAAAAAAGTCTGCCTTGATGGTAGACTGAAATGAGGCTTTTTAACCCACAAGCAACCTTTTTATTTTTTTGAGACTGTCTTGCTCTTTCACCCAGGCTGGAGTACAGTGGCATG
Source organism: Macaca nemestrina (assembly GCF_043159975.1). Classification (NCBI taxonomy): domain Eukaryota; kingdom Metazoa; phylum Chordata; class Mammalia; order Primates; family Cercopithecidae; genus Macaca; species Macaca nemestrina. Next base: position 232,331,670 of record NC_092125.1, read on the forward strand.
ATCTTGACTCACTGCAGCCTCGACTTCCTGGGCTCAAGTGATCCTCCCATCTCAGCCTCCTGTGTCGCTCTAACCACAGGCACGTGCTACCATGCCTGGCTATTTTTTTGTTGAGCTGGGCTCTCACTTTGTTGCCCAGGCTGGTCTTGAACTCCTCAGCTCAAGCAGTCCTTCCCACTCAGCCTCCCGTAGTGTTGGGAATACAGGCGTGCACCACTGCACCTGCTCCAGCCACTTGTATAAAACCACTGACCTGTGTGTGGAGAACAGGCCAGGTGTGTGTTCACTGCACTGCGAAGTTGGGTCATCACGTGACTTTCCCCAGTTTTCCATTTCTCTTTTTCTGCTTTCCTCAAAAACCAGTATAAGACCGGGCACGGTGGCTCACACCCGTAATCCCAGCACTTTGGGACGCTGCAGCTGGCGGATCACAAGGTCAGGAGTTTTGAGACCAGCCTGGCCAACATGATGAAACCTCGTCTCCACTAAAAATACAAAAGTTAGCTGGGTGTGATGGTGGGTGCCTGTAATCCCAGCTACTCAGGAGGCTGAGGCAGGAGAATTGTTTGAACCCTGGAGGTGGAGGTTGCGGTGAGCCGAGATCGTGCCATTGCACTCCAGCCTGGGCAACAGCAAGACTCTGTCTCAAAAACACTTAGAAAATGCCCTGGAGGTGGCAGAGGATTGTAGATATGTGAGGCCAACCCCCAGGGTGGCCCTGTCCGCCTCCCCATTGAGAATGGCTGCCAGGCTTCCCACTAGCCTCTAAAGATGATGGTCTGGTGTAAGGAGAGGTGCAGGTGCCTGGTTCTGAGCACCCTGGAATTTCTGGCCACACATCCTCTGGTGCCCTCCCTTCCACCCTGACAAGGAGCTTCCAGCCTGTTTTGATTTTCTGTTTGTGGACCAGAAACACATTTTTCCAAATGATGAGCAAATAGGGTGATTTCCTTTGTAATGCTGCTCTGGGGCCTCTTCCTCATCCTGGCAGCAGCAGCCTGGATACCATGCGGCAGCCGACACTGTGCCCTTGCTCAGGCATGCTGTCCCCTCCCTCTCCCTCAGTCTCCTCTCCATGCCCAAGTCGGTTTCCAGCTGCTGGTCTTCACGGCATTCCCAGTACAGCCAGGCACCAAGAGGCAATACCCAAGGCCTGGCTTGGCCATGTTAACGATTGTACAGACATATATTTTTAAATAACTTTTATGTAATACTTTTCTAGCATAGTAAGTTCTTGTTAACTGTCACAGATGTCCTAGAAACACCAGGTGTTACTTCCACTGAGTGTGTCCGTGGTCGTGGTCTGTGCCTTTGTAAACAGAACACTTGAACCACCTCCCGAATTGCGTCATCTGCTTCTTGAAATTGACACTTAAGAGATGTGCATCTCTCTTAACTTTCAAGGAAACTTGCCCACTAAATGGCATGAAAAGGTTTAAATAAAATCCGAGAGTCCCAATTCCCTCTATAACAGTGTTAAAATAATCTGTCTACCTGGAAAGATGAAAACACTCTTGCACAACCCAAAATGTGTCTTTAATTTGTGAAAAATTAACATGGTGAGTCAAACAGTCATTTTAAAGAGCTGAGCAAAGAATATCATCAGCCAAATAGAGCTCTGCTTTGTAGGGTGCCTTTAAACTCCTTGCCACAAAACCAGTGAGCTCTGCTTGCTGCTGCCACGCTCCTGGATGATCACTTAGATGGGTCAGTGGGAATAACAGGCGAACAAGACAGTTCTTTACATCTGTCCAAATGATGTCCTTTCTCAGGCCTGGAAGTATTTCATTGCTGGAAGAAGGAAACAAGAATGTCATTGCAGGCCGGGCGCGGTGGCTCAAGCCTGTAATCCCAGCACTTTGGGAGGCCGAGACGGGCGGGTCACGAGGTCAGGAGATTGAGACCATCCTGGCTAACACGGTGAAACCCCGTCTCTACTAAAAAATACAAAAAACTAGCTGGGCAAGGTGGTGGGCGCCTGTAGTCCCAGTTACTCGGGAGGCTGAGGCAGGAGAATGGTGTGAACCTAGGAGAGGGAGCTTGCAGTGAGCTGAGATCCAGCCACTGCACTCCAGCCTGGGCGACAGAGCGAGACCCTATCTCGAAAAAAAAAAAAGAATGTCATTGCGGATAGAAACAGACTGCTCTCGTTTGCCCTTGACCAACATGGTACTGAGGGGTTTATTGTTTCCCAACGCACATGCGTGCCCTACTTGGGGGCCTTACTTTATAGAACGAGAGCGTCCGAGCTCCCCTAATGATTCTGACTAGTTCTCTCCTGGCTGAGGATACAGGAGTGGGACATCCACCCTCAGATCCCTCAGAGCACAGAAACCTTCAGCTTGGCTGTCTCAAGTATTTCTTCCAGTTTCCCTGTGGGCCTCTGATGTTTGAGTTTGATGGCTGCTAGATCCTTAACGAAAACTCAGTTGGAAACTTCCAACTCACAGTCCTAGTTTGTTTGTTGTTTTCCATTTCATTTCACTTACAGCTGAAAGTGGCATTCAGCTGACTTGCTCGTTTAAACTGTTCACAGAGTCTGAACTGCCAACGTGGCGTTGGAGGCTCCATCTTTTAAGAGGGCCACAGACTTTCCCACATGGGAAAACTTGAAAATTACATCAACAATCAACGTCAGAGCCAAATTATATTTGCTTTATACCAAACTATGGAGAACTAAAAGTACATTGTACAAAATGTTTCTAGTGTTTTGTATGTGACCTATTTCAATATTTATATTACCAGATCAGTGCTTTCCAGCAAACGATTCTGTTAAATAATGTAGCCAGTCGCTGTTAATTCTGCAGCAGTGATAAGCTGATACTGTGCAACTAATCCTGTGGAGGCCTCCTGCTTATTTTTGTCTAAACTAAGTTAATCATGGTAGCAGCCTATGATTCTTGCTCAGCAAAGTAAAATAAATGTTAAATATGGACTGCTTTGTTTTCTTCCTTGTGTAGCTCTGGTGTTCATGCTGCTGAAATGATCAAGGTTGGCATCTTAGTGCCTACACCAGTTTCTAGCAATCTAAAATGAGCAAGAGAAACCAATTCTCCAAAACAAGAGGCTGTTTGCAAACAGCCAAGGATTGCAATCCAGGGTCTGTCCACAGGCTCATCTGAGAGGCTGGGGCAAGGGCGAGCTTCTGCAGGTGGAAAGAAGTCCACGTAAGCTGTTCTGACACAAAGGTCAGTGGCTACAGGAGCTTGTTGCGGTGGTGGCCTTTGTTCACCGATGGGGCTGGCTGTTGCTAGCAGAGGGTCTTCACAGAAGTGGCTTAACCCCAAGTTCTAGTTGGGAAAGGCCTTTGTGGCAGCTCCTACTACAAACACAAGTGCGAGGCCGCTTCCTCCTCGTTGCCTCCGGGGTCGATTTTATTAGGGTTTGACTAAGTGGCAGCATTTGGGTACTCACTGATTTCATGAAGGGTAAATGGAGATTTTTGGCCAGGTGTGGTGGCTCATGCCTATGATTCCAGCACTTTGGAAGGCTGGTGGGTAGATCACTTTAGGTCAGGAGTTCAAGACCAGCCTGGCCAACATGGCAAAACCCTGTCACTACTAAAAATACAAAAGTCAGCCAGGTGTGGTGGTGCACACCTGTAATCCCAGCTAGTCGGGAGGCTGAGGCAGGAGAATCACTTGAACCCGGGAGGCAGAGGCTGCAGTTTCCCAAAATTGTGCCACTGCACTCCAGCCTGGGTGACAGAGCAAGACTTCTTCTCACAAAAAAAAAAAAAAAAAAAAAAAAAAAAAAGCCAGGTGCAGTAGCTCACGCCTGTAATCCCAGCATTTTGGGAGGCCAAGGCAGGCGGTTGACGAGGTCACGAGACTGAGACCATCCTGGCTAACACGGTGAAACCCCGTCTCAACTAAAACTACCAAAAATTAGCCGAGCGTGGTGGAAGGCGCCTGAAGTCCCAGCTACTCGGGAGTCTAAGGCGGGAGAATGGCATGAACCCAGGAGGCGGAGCTTGCAGTGAGCCGAGATCGCGCACCGGCTCTCCAGCCTGGGCGACAGAGCGAGACTCCGTCTCAAAAAAAAAAAAAAAAAAAGCTTGGGTACCCAAAGCAAGCAGCATTTCATTCTGGAATGAAAAAAATTCCAATACCCATCGCCCTTTTTGTGCCCTTGTCAATTTCTTGTCACATTTTACAGTTTCCCATTTCAGGCCCAGTAAATGCGGATGTTTACTGTCTCTTTCCTGAGATTCAGATGTCTAAAGCAGTTTTCTGTGACTTTTCAAGTCAAGAGGATAACCTAACATACGGAAAGGGAATTAATTACTCGTTTTATCCTCTTCTGGAATGTTCGGAATCCATGGGTTTGGGGTGGGGCCTTGGGAGTTTGGGAAGCACCATACCCAGTGAGTTTGCACAAGCACTTTGAGGACCCACTGCCAGTGTCAGCTTTAAAATCACACTATAAAAGCCGGGGTGCGGTGGCTCACGCCTGTAATCCCAGCACTTTAGGAGGCCGAGGCAAGCAGATCACTTGAGGTCAGGAGTTCGAGACCAGCTTGGCCAATGTGGCGAAATCCCGACTCTACCAAAAATAGAAAAACCAGCCGGGCGTGGTGGCGGGCGCCTGTGGATCCAGCTACTCGGGAGAATCCCTTGAAGCCGGGAGGAGGCTGCAGTGAGCCGAGTCTACGCCACTGCACCCCAGCCTGCGTGGCACAGCGAGACTTCGACTCACAAGTAAATACATAAATAAATAAAATCACATCGTAAGAGCTCTCCCTGCCCTGTTTTTGGGTAAGGTTCAGAGTTAAACTCCGAGATAGGCCTTTACAAGACGCACAGACCTGAGGCGCCTCAGGAGGTAACTCGCGGGTAAATGGAGCGCGCTCCACCCACCCGCCACTAGGGGTCCCAGCGGTCAAGGGAATGGAATACGGGCGTCCAACGCGAAGGCACTCCGATCGCAAGGCGCGGGCTTCGCTACCGGGAAAGTCCCGGTCGGATTCCGGAAGCCGGCCACGCGTTCCGCGCAGGCGCAAACTGCTCCCAAAGTAGGAGTCGCTCCGCTCGGCGCCCCGATGCTTGCGTCATCAGCCCGCGCCGAAGTCGGAAGTGCAACTCACGGCGCTGTTTCTTCCGGAGTCCTGGATCTGTGCGAGCGCTGTCTTATGCGTCATCATCCCGCGCAGGCACAGGAAGTGCCACACAGAGGGAACCCCTGTCGTTGTCTCGAATTCTGGGCCGGAGGCCGGCTATTGTGTCATGATTACGCGCCAATACAGGAAGTGACGATACTCCTGGCGCGCGCCGGTAGCTGTTTCTTCTCTGGCTCCGGGACCGGCGGCAGCGGCGGCGGCGTAGGGGTGAGTTCCGATTGGGCAGACCAGGTGTGGGAGCGCGGCGAGAACTGCGCACCGAGGTCTTTCTTCCGAGCAGGCCTCGGAGCGGGGCGGACCTGGGCCCGGGTGCGAGCGATACCCTGGCTTCCGCGGACAGTCTCATCCCGCACCGAACTTCGGGTGGTGGAGGCGGCGGGCCCAAACGCTCTCTGGAGCCAACGTCTGCCAGGCTGAACCTCAAGTGTGCGTGACTGCACCCAAGGAGATAGCCCACTGCCCGGGTCAGGTGGCTTTGTTCGCGAGCACATCTCGGAGCGTCTCCCCGGTCTCAAGGTGCAGCTGTCCAGTGTGCTAGTGGCTTCACGTAGTCCATGTGGTCCTTCTAGCAGATTCTGACAGTAAAAGCAGTGTTTGATGAGTGGCAGGTCATGAGTTAAGAGCCTTTAAACGGACGATCTTTAATCCGCGATCGATACTGTCACGTAGGTCGTGTTATTCTGGTTGTACAGAAGACTAAACTGAGGTGAATTACGTTACCTAAGACCATGCAAGAATGACAGAAACGAGATTTGATTTCAAGCGGTCATTTTTCAGAACGCTTTTTTGTCGCCCATGCTACAGTGCAGTGACTGTTCACAAGCGCACTTAAGCCTGGAACTCCTGGGCTCAATCGGTCCTCCTATCTCAAGCTTGCAGAGTACCTAGAACTACAGGCCCTCGGGCGCTTGCCACCTTGCCCCTGGCTTACAACTTATCCTTCTTTTTTCTTCCTTTTTTTTTTTTTTTTTTTTTTTTTTAGATAGGGTCTTGTGCAGTGACGGGGCCTTGGCTCACTGGAACCTCCGCCTTTCGGATTCAAGCGATTCTTCTGCCTCAGCCTCCTGAGTAGCTGGGATTACAGGCACCTGCCACCACGCCCAGCTAAGTTTTGCATTTTTAGTAGAGACAGGGGTTTCACCGTGTTGGCCAGGCTGGTCTTGAACTCCTGACTTTGTGATCCACCTGCCTCAGCCTACAACTTTTTTTTTTTTTTTTTAACCAAGTCTTACTTTGTCATCCAGGCTGGAGTGCAGTGGCGCAGTCTTGGCTCACCGCAGCCTCGACCTCTCTGATTCGAGTGATCCTCCTGCTTCTGCTCCCTAAGTAACAGAATACAGGCACGCGCCACCACACTCGACTAATTTTTGTGTTTTCTGTAGAGACGAGGTTTTGCCATGTTGCGCAGGCTGGTCTTGAACTCCTGAGCTCAAGTGATCCCTCCGCCTTGGCCTCCCAAAGTGCTAGGGTTACTGTCTTGAGCCACTGCGCCAGGCCACAACTTCTTATTCTTAATGAGGATTTATTCTGAATGCCCAAAAGTGACTAGGTTCAAGTGTTCAGAAACAACAGAGCACCATAGCTTGCTGTGTCCTGATGTAGGCTGAATTATTTTTCTTTTTGCAGTGTTTTAACTCAAATGGGTGATGAAAAGGACTCTTGGAAAGTGAAAACTTTAGATGAAATTCTTCAGGAAAAGAAACGAAGGAAGGAACAAGAGGAGAAAGCAGAGATAAAACGCTTAAAAAATGTAAGCCATATTTTTTAAGTAAGTGGTTTTCTTAAAGGAGATTTAATTTCTTTGCCCTCATTTTTCCATTAGAACAACGCTTCTTCGGTGAAGTTCTTTTGTACTTCCAAATGTCACAGGTGAGCCCAAAATCTATTACAAAAATTAACAAAAACATTTAAATATTCAGTTGACATTAAAGGCGGATTTAACACACTAAAGCTGTATCTAGATTGAGCATACATGGAGAATAAAATATTTTGAATGTTAAGTCATTAGCAAAACTGGACTAATTTTTCTCATTTCATCATTAGTACATTCATAATACTATCTCTAAGTATTTTTAATATAGTGGGAACTTGCCTTGAAATTAATATAAATATTTTACATTTTTCTTGGTTTGCATAGTAATGTACTCGGTAAACCTTTTCAGGAATTTGGTAAGAGGCATTGGCAAAGCACCTCTTTTGCTAAGATTTGTAGCATCATTTGAGATGTTTGTGAGTACAGGCATACCTTGTTGTATTAGACTTCACTTTATCGTGCTTCACAGATTTTGTAATTTTTCCAAGTTAAAGGTGTGTAGCAAACTCTGCATTGCGCGTTTTTGCAATAGCATGTGCTCACTATGTTAGAGTTTTTAAATTTTTTTTTTTTTTTTTTTTTTTTTGAGACGGAGTCTTGCTCTGTCGCCCAGGGTGGAGTGCGGTGGCGCAATCTCGGCTCACTGCAAGCTCTGCCTCCCAGGTTCACACCGTTCTCCTGCCTCAGCCTCCAGAGTAGCTGGGACTACAGACACCCGCCAAATTTTTTGTATTTTTAGTAGATACGGGGTTTCTCTGTGGTCTCAATCTCCTGACCTTGTGATCCGCCTGCCTCGGCCTCCCAAAGTGCTGGGATTACAGGCATAAGCCACCATGCCCGGCCGAGTTTTCTTATTTATTTATTTATTTTGAGATGGAGTCTCGCTGTGTTGCCCAGGCTGGAGTGCAGTGGCGCGATCTCGGCTCACTGCAAGCTCCACCTCCCGGGTTCATGCCATTCTCCTGCCTCAGCCTCCTGAGTAGCTGGGACTACAGGTGCCCACCAATATATCCAGCTGATTTTTGTATTTTTTACTAGAGATGGGGTCTCACCGTGTTAGCCAGGATGGTCTCAATCTCCTGACCTTGTGATCCGCCTGCCTCGGCCTCCCAAAGTGCTGGGATTATAGGCATAAGCCATCACACCCAGCGTTTTTTGTTTTTTTTTTTCCTGAGACAAGTCTTGCTCCATTGCCCAGGCTGGAGTGCAGTGGTGTGATCTTGGCTCATTGCCACCTCTGCCTCCTGGGTTCAAACGATTCTCCTGTCTCAGCCTCCCAAGTAGTTGGGACTACAGGTGCCTGCCACCATGCTCGACTAATTTTTGTGTTTTTAGTAGAGTTGGGCTTTCACTTTGTTGATCAGGCTGGTCTCGAACTCCTGACCTCAGGTTATCCACCTGCCTCAGAGTCCCAAAGTGCTGGGATTACAGGCGTGAGCCACCATGCCCGGCCTAAACCAAACTTTTATATGCATTGGGAAACCAAAAATTTGTGTGACTCACTTTATTGTGGTGGTCTGGAGCCAAACCCAGAATATCTCCAAGGTATGCCTCTACTATATGAGGTATCACAAAGTATTTGGTTTGTAGGATACGTCTTAAGACTCATTTTTGGTTCATATAAGCAACTAACATACTTGGCATAGAGTCTAATGTCTCTTGTCATATATGCTATTTTTTAATTTCTCAGGTTTCAGAGTACAGAGAGTTGTAATTTTTTTGTTTGTTTGTTTTGTTTTGTTTTTTGAGACGGAGTCTCGCTCTGTCACCCAGGCTGGAGTGCAGTGGCCGGATCTCTGCTCACTGCAAGCTCCGCCTCCGGGGTTTATGCCATTCTCCTGCCTCAGCCTCCCAAGTAGCTGGGACTACAGACGCCCGCCACCTCGCCCGGCTAGTTTTTTGTATTTTTTAGTAGAGACGGGGTTTCACCGTGTTAGCCAGGATGGTCTCAATCTCCTGACCTCGTGATCCGCCTGCCTCGGCCTCCCAAAGTGCTGGGATTACAGGCGTGAGCCACCGTGCCCGGCCGAGAGTTGTAATTTTAATGTGATGCGATTTGAGTGAAAGTTTTTTTTTTTTTTTTTGTCCCGAGACAGAGTCTAGCTCTGTCGCCCAGGCTGGAGTGCAGTGGTGTGATCTCGGCTCACTGCAATGTTCACTTCCCGGGTTGAAGCCGTTCTCCTGCCTCAGCCTCCGAGTAGCTGGACTTACTGGCACTGCCACCACGCCCAGCTAATTTTTGTATTTTTAGTAGAGACAGGGTTTCACTATGTTGTCCAGGCTGGTCTCGAGCTCCTGACCTCGTGATCAGCCTGCCTCGGCCTCCCAAAGTGCTCGGATTACAAGTGTGAGCCACCGTGCCCGGCCACAAGTTGTTTATATTTTATAACACTGGCTCATTCAGAGTATATATGAAAGTTTGTTTTTGGATGTTGTCCAGGTTTGGTTATTATTAAAAATACTTCTATCTATGAAGGAAAAAAAGGTATAAAGAAAATGATTAGCTTTATCTTTGCTTCTTAGTCTGATGACCGGGATTCCAAGCGGGATTCCCTTGAGGAGGGGGAGCTGAGAGATCACCGCATGGAGATCACAATAAGGAACTCCCCATATAGAAGAGAAGACTCCATGGAAGACAGGTGAGCGGATGCAGAGGTGCAAGAGCAAGCTGCGCACAGCGTGGCCTTGCAGGTCCTTCCTAGGGTTACTGTGACAACTGCCTGCTGTTGTAACTACTGAGGGGGACTCTGGTTTTTTTGAGACAGAGTCTCAGAGTCTCGCTCTGTTGCCCGCCTGGGCTGGAGTGCAGTGGTGCGATCTCCCCTCACTGCAAGCTCCGCCTTCTGGGTTCACACCATTCTCCTGCCTCACCCTTCCGAGTAGCTGGGACCGTCACCTCGCCCGGCTAATTTTCTGTATTTTTAGTAGAAATGGGGTTTCACCATGTCAGGCAGGATGGTCTCAATCTCCTGACCTTGTGATCACCAGACTCAGCCTCCCAAAATGCTGGGATTCCAGGCTTGAGCCACCTTGCCTGGCCGAGGTGTACTCTTTTCTAGAGTTACTGTGACAGGGTGTGCTGTTGTAACTGTTGAGGTTTGCTCTTTCCTAGGGTTACTGTGACACAGCATAACTATTGAGGTTTTTATGTCACAGTTGTGACTGACTCTCATGTGTTGTCTGTGGCCCTCCACACCCTTGCCCCTTCTTCCTGTAAAGAACTTTGCCATGTGTTACAATGATTAATAAAATTTACTATATAGGATTTTGCACAGGCCAGGTGCGGTGGCTCACGCCTGTAATCTGAGCACTTTTGGAGGCCAAGGTGGGCTGATCACCTGAGGTCAGGAGTTGGAGACCAGTCTGACCAACATGGTGAAACCCCGTCTTAAAAGGAAAAAAAGGCCGGACACGGTGGCTCATGCCTATAGTCCCATCACTTTGGGAGGCCGAGGAAGGCAGATCACGAGGTCAGGAGATCGAGACCATCCTGGCTAACACAGTGAAACCCTGTCTTTACTAAAAATAGAAAAAATTAGCCGGGTGTGGTGGCGGCGCCTATAGTCCTGTAGCTACTCGGGAGGCTGAGGCAGGAGAATGGCGTGATCCCAGGAGGCGGAGCTTGCAGTGAGCCGAGATGACGCTACTGCACTCCAGCCTGGGCGACAGAGTGAGACTCCGTCTCAAAAAACAAAGACGCCTAAAGTTGGAGAGTTACTGTAATTTTTTAAATGATGTTTCAGCTTCGTTCCTATCTGAATCCTGCGTTTTTCTGGGTTGAAGAAATCTCATAATAGCCTCATGTTTCTTTGCACTTTCTCAAGCGTGACACAGTGCTGTTGTGTTTTATTTCAGAGGAGAGGAAGATGATTCTTTGGCCATCAAACCACCCCAGCAAATGTCTCGGAAAGAAAAAGCTCATCACAGAAAAGATGAAAAGAGAAAAGAGAAACGTAGGCATCGTAGCCATTCAGCAGAAGGGGGTACAAAAGCATTTACTTTCTTTGACATCATGTTCAAGTGCTGTTTCTTTCCTGTTCTTACTCTTCTGCCTTCCCCAGAGCACCACTGAAAAACTAGAGAGAGCAAACTCTGGCCGACAGCATGAGTGTGTCACAGACCATTCAGGAGGGCTAGTCCTTTTTTCCTCTGGGGTTTTCTCTCCCCCGTTATATTGTTTGGGAGCAGTTTGTTTACATTTAAAATGCCCTTAATTCAACAAGTGTAGGAGGAAAACACCCCCAATGTGGGTATTTGGTCAAGTCCAGAGAATGGGTTTGGCTTGAGCAGTTGTTTGATCTCATACCAACATGAGGAGGTTCTTACAGGTGTTAGGAAAATTGGACCTGGAGCCTGATTTAAATCTCATTATTATAAATACATTTGATGCTGGGCGTGGTGGCTCAAGCCTGTAATCCCAGCACTTTGGGAGGCCGAGACGGGCGGATCACGAGGTCAGGAGATCGAGACCATCCTGGCTAACACGGTGAAACCCCGTCTCTACTAAAAATACAAAAAAACTAGCCGGGCGAGGTGGCGGGCGCCTGTAGTCCCAGCTACTCGGGAGGCTGAGGCAGGAGAATGGCATAAACCTGGGAGACGGAGCTTGCAGTGAGCTGAGATCCGGCCACTGTACTCCAGCCTGGGTGACAGAGCGAGACTCCGTCTCAAAAAAAAAAAAATAAATAAATAAATACATTTGATAAATTAATGTGGCTTCATTGCACGGTGTAGAAGCCTGCTGATAGCAAAGCTTTTTTCTGTAGTCTTTACGAATAGTGATTTTTTTTTATTATAAAACTAATAATCATAGTTTATTCAGCATAGAAAATTTTTAAAAGATGAATAATACGACCATGCATGGTGGCTCATGCCTGTAATCCCAGCACTTTGGAAGGCTGAGGCGGGCAGACCATGAGGTCAGGAGATTGAGACCATCCTGGCTAACACGGTGAAACCTCGTCTCTACTAAAAAATACAAAAAATTAGCCGGGCGTGGTGGCGGCGCTTGTAGTCCCAGCTACTTGGGAGGCTGAGGCAGGAGAATGGCGTGAACCTGGGAGGCGGAGCTTGCAGTGAGCAGATAACGCACCACTGCACTCCAGCCTGGGCGACAGATTGAGACTCCCTCTCAAAAAAAAAAAAAAAAAAGATGAATATTACAATTCTGCTCTTCTGTGATAGCAGAATTGTTTTTCGTTTTTCTTCTTTCTTTGTAATTACATGCTTGTTGCAGACAGTTTTCTATTTTCAAAGTTTTTTATTTAACATAAAATCATGATTATTCGGCTGGGTGCTGTGGCCCAGGCCTGTAATCCCAGCACTTTGGGAGGACAAGGACGGAGGATCGTTTGATCCCAGGAGTTCAAGACCAGCCTGGCCGGGCGCGGTGGCTCACGCCTGTAATCCCAGCACTTTGGGAGGCCGAGGCGGGCGGATCACAAGGTCAGGAGATCGAGACCACGGTGAAACCCCGTCTCTACTAAAAATACAAAAAATTAGCCGGGCGCGGTGGCGGGCACCTGTAGTCCCAGCTACTCAGGAGGCTGAGGCAGGAGAATGGCGTAAACCCAGGAGGCAGAGCTTGCAGTGAGCCGAGATCGTGCCACTGCACTCCAGCCTGGGTGACAGAGCGAGACTCCGTCTCAAAAAACAAAACAAAACAAAACAAAAAAAAAAGACCAGCCTGGCTGATACAGGGAGACCCTGTCTCTTTAAAAAAAAAAAAAAAAAAAAAAAAAGATGATTGTTATTTAACGTTAGCATCATTATTTAAATATTTAATGTTCTTGATTCAATTTCATTTTCGTGTGGGGTTTTTTTTTTTTTTTTTTTTTTTTGAGACGGAGTCTCACTCTTTCATCCAGGCTGGAGCGCAGTGGTGTGATTTTGGCTCGCCGCAACCTCCGCCTCCCAGATTCAAGCGATTCTCCTGCCTCAGCCTCCTTTAGTAGCTGGGATTACAGGCGCCCACCACCATGCCCGGCTAATTTTTGTATTTTTAATACAGACAGGGTTTCACCATGTTGGCCAGGCTGGTCTTGAACTCCTGACCTCAGGTGATCTGCCCGCCCCAGCCTCCCAAAGTGCTGGGATTACACGCATGAGCCACCATGCCTGGCCTCATGTGAAATTTTTGAAGTGAGATTTCTTTGCATGACTCATTATTTCTCATTAGGGAAGCACGCTAGAGTGAAAGAAAAAGAAAGAGAGCACGAACGTCGGAAACGACATCGAGAAGAACAGGATAAAGCTCGCCGGGAATGGGAAAGACAGAAGAGAAGGGAAATGGCAAGGGAGCATTCCAGGAGAGAAAGGTGAGCGGGCTGGGTCGGTTGAGGACTGTAATGAAAGGGTTGTGGTCGTGTGTCCCGTCACAGCAATGAAGAAGAATTTGGCAATAGAAGTCACATTTGGTGCAGAAGTGGTAGATAGAAACAGCACAGTGAACACTGGACGAGGCTGACCAAGAGAACTGTCCTGAGGGAGTGAGTTTTTACTGCATCTGGAAGTCAAGAACGGGGGTAATTTGATTGAGGGAAGACAATGAAGGGATCAGAAATCTGCACGTCCGGCTGGGTGCGGTGGCTCACTTTATCCCAGCACTTTAGGAGGCTGAGGTGGGAGGATCCCTCGAGCCTGGATGGTCAAGGCTGCAGTAAGCCGTGATTGCGCTACTGCACTCCAGCCTGGTTGACAGAGTGAGACTCTGTCTCAAAAAAAAAGAAGAAGGGGGATCCCAAAAACCTTGAAACAGTCTGGAAATCGGGACACTGGACTCCTAGGACTCCTGGGCATTAGTCTGTATGTTCGTTCCCCTTTATAAGCTCAGATTCATAAGAAAGAACATCGGTGTAGCCCCGCATCTGTTTTATGAACCAGGAAAAGGCTACAGGCCAGGTGCAAGCAGGCCCATCTCTGCCTTGAGAGTGAGTCCAGAGAAAGCTTGCAAGCTGCTTCAGGAAGGGTGAGGGCGTGGGTGGCCCTTCCACTTCAGACTGGCTTTCAGCAGCCAGGGCTGGGTGCACAGCATGTAAAGATGATGAAAGGGCACTGGTTCTTGTTGATGCCAAAGAGTGTGGGAGACACTGAGGCCCAGAGGTCAAGGTCCGAGACCACTTGGGGGTGGGCAAGGTTTCAGTTGGCCAAGTTCCTGTTAGTGTATGAAACATTCATGTATGCCAAGCCCTGTGCCAGACACCAAGTGTGCCTTGTCCCACGAGAGTGGAGCTTGGGATAGAAGTGTGGAGGTTGGTAGATGAAATTTGGGCTGTCATTGATTTCCCAGAAGGGATAGACAGGAGAGTGAAGGAGCGAAAAGTGTTGGGGGCAGACTTGTGGGTAGGGCCAGTTGAGATCAGCCAATCCAGAACTGGGTGTGGTAGCATATGCTACTTGGGAGGCCAAGGCCAGAGGACTGCATGAGGCCAGCCTGGGCAACGTAGGGAAACCTTGTCTCTGACAAAAAACAAACTGATAAGGATAATCTGAGAAGCACCGATGCTTGAAGAACTGCTGACTGTGGGTGAAAGTAGTAAGAATCTGACCTTCTGGCCTGAGAGCTGCTCCCTCTACTGCCTCCACTCTGCACTTGGGAAGCACGGAGGTTCCACTGGGACAGGGCAGCCGCAGGACCTGCAGTTTCCTTGCTGCCTTGGAAGGGGTTACTCCATTTAGAGCAGTGGGCAGTGGCCTTGCCCACCAGCATCCTCAGTGGAGGGAAGGAAAAAAGGCCAAGAGGTCGGCTAGAATGAAGCGCAGGTTGGGAGCAGCTGTGATCTAGCCAGAGACATGCAGCAGAGACCGGAGAGCACTCCAGCTGCCGCCCAGTGCTGACCAGCCCAGTGCTGACCAGCCCTGAGGATGCAGCTGTGTGAAATGGCCTTGCAGAAAATAGAAGCCGCCGCAGATGCGAATCAAGCCTGAACTTTCAGTGTGCTCCCTGTCCACACACATCCATGGGCCAAGGAAGCCTTACTGTGGCTTGAGGTATTTCAGCCCAGCCTCTTTCCAGTGCTGGCTAATTGCTAAGCTGTGCAGACACGGTGGTGACTCCTAGGAAGCCAAGGTTGAAAATTAAAATAGGCTTATGGGAAAGAATAGGGGTGGCCATAAGCTGTGAGGGAGATAGATTTCACAGACAACCAGACAGGCCTCGATGGTAACAACTAAAGGGAAAACTTAGAATCCAGAACTGCTACAAATGGATCATCTAAAATACAAAGAAGTATGACAGTGTGACCCGTATTGAAGAAGATCATCAGTAGAAACTGTCTGAGTGTCCAGATGTTGAATTTAGTAAAGGCTTGGAAACAGCCTGTCTATGGAGCAGCAGAAATTATCCATTCTGAAGAACAGAGAGAAAAAACAAGAAAAATGAACAGAGCCTCAGAAACCTGTGGTACAACATCTGCTGTGCCGAAACACGTCCAATGGGGGTTCCAGGAGAGAGGAAATACATTTTTTACAATAATGGTTAAAAACTTCCCAAATTTGAATTTAAAAAAAAATCTGCACATTGAAGAGCGCAGGAAGTTTGAACTAGAATAAATACAAAGTCACATCATAGTCAAACTGGCGAAAGCCAAAGACAAAATGTTGAAAAGCCTCAGAGAAGAATGACCAATCCCATGAAAGTGGAGCTTCAATACCGCCAGCCGCTGACTTCTTAGAAACAATGGAGGCCAGAAGGCAGTGGAGTGGCGCACTCAAACTGCTCAAAGAGAAGAACCGTCAGCCAGGAATCAAAACGGTTCTACCCAAGTGAAAGGGATTGAAAGACAGCATTCCCTGAGAAGCAAAGACTGGTGAAATTCATTGTTGGTGAGACCTGCCTTAAAGGAAATACTAAAGGAAGACCTTCAAGTTGAATGGAAATGACACCAGACGGTAACTTGAATCCTCAGGAAGGAAGGACAGGCGCTGCAGATAGCAAGTGTAGGTTGACATCAATATCCAAAAATATCTCTCCTCATATGTTAGGTTTTACTGGAACTACGGTTGTATAAAATAATTACACGGTGTTGTCATGGCATATAACAAATGAACTGCACAAAGAAGAGAGAATGAAGCTGTATTACAACAGTTTTATATTTTACTGGAATTCAGCTAGTATTGTGAGGCATACTGTGATCTCTAGAGCAGCCACTAAGAAAACAACTTTTTAGAAATTACAAATAACAGATTAAAATGGTATGGTATGCTAAACATATGTAATTTAAAATCAAAAAGGGAAGAATAAAAAAGACACGGAGCAAAGCAAAAACAGTAAATCCAAGCGTGTGTGTAATTAATGACATGTGAAAGGTCTGTGCCCCACACAGACAGGGCCGATTATCAGATAGAAAACCAAGATCTAACTGTATGCTGTCTCCTAGAGAACGGGAAAAGGGGCAGTGTAGAAACATTAGCTCTCATAGGAGAGCTTGAATGGCTGTACTCATACCAGATAAAACATATGTTAAGAAATATTAGAAACCACCCTGGCCAACATGGTGAAACCCCGTCTCTACTAAAAATACAAAAATCAACTGGGTGTGGTGGCGCATGCCTGTAATCCCAGCTCCTCGGGAGGCGCAGTTATGAGAATCACTTGAACTAGTGAGATGGAGCTTGCAGTGAGCTGAGATTGTGCCACTGCACTCCAGTCTGGGCGACAGAGCAAGACCCTGTCTCAAAAAAAAAAAAAAGCTAGAAACAACAAGGAGCAAGGACTTCACAGCCACAAAAAGGCCAATGCAGCAGGAAGAAGCAGCAGTGACACGTGCGAAGGCATCTAACCACAGAGCCCAAAATCCGTGAAGCAAACACTGATCGAATGGAAAGAAATCCATCATTTATTAATTAGAGTTGGAAATGTCAGCCAGGCACAGTGGCTCGTGCCTGCAAACCCAGCACTTTGGGAGGCCAAGGTGGGCAGATCATCTGAGATCAGGAGCTCGAGACCAGCCTGGCCAACATGGTAAAACCCCATCTCTACTAAAAGTGCAAAAATTAGCCAAGGATGCTGCCGGGCACCTGTAACACCAGCTACTCGGGAGGCTGAGGCAGGCGAATTGCTTGAACCTGGGAGGGGGAGGTTGCAGTGAGCCGAGATTGTGCCATTGCACTACAAAAGAATTAAATTAGAAATTAACAACAGAAAGAAACCTGGGGAAATCTTCAAACGTTAGGAAATCTAACAACACGATTCTGAATAACCCATGGCTCATAGAAATAATTATAAGGAAAACAGAAAATATTTTGGAGTAAATAAAATTGAAAACAATGTGGCCAGGCGCAGTGGCTCACGCCTGTAATCCCAACACTTAGGGAGGCCGAGGTAGGCAGATCATGAGGTCAGATCAAGACCATCCTGGCTAGCACAGTGAAACCCTGTCTCTACTAAAAATACAAAAAATTAGCCGGGCGTAGTGGCAGGCAGCTGTAGTCCCAGCCACTCAGGAGGCTGAGGCAGGAGAATGGCGTGAACCCGGGAGGCGGAGCTTGCAGTGAGTAGAGATCAGGCCACTGCACTGCAGCCTGGGTGACAAAGCAAGACTCTGTCAAGAAAAAAAAAGAAAAGAAAGTGTCAAAATTTAGAGATGCAGCTACAGCAATGCTTAGAGAAGGCACTTACATCAAAAAAGGAGGTTATTACATTAACCAAGGCTTTCTTCACCCGAAGAGATGAGAAGGAAGGAAAGCAGCAGACCCTGCCGTGCAGAAGCTGTACAGACGGCGGAACAGTCGCCCGGAGTGCTGGGTCCTGGACTACAGGTGCCCATGAGGAACGGGGTTGGTGATGGAAATGCCGAAAACTGGCTCGTGGTGACTGATGGTTGCAGAACTTCATCAATTTGCTGGAAATCATTGGATTCAGTGGTCGAATTTCATTTGTCAGCTTTTACTTTGAAGTAGTTGAGGATTCACGAGAATTTGAAAGTAGCACCTGGAATCCTGGAAGCCTCCATCCAGCCTCCTCCAGCGGTGACATCCGCTGTAGACCAGCGTTGGCACAGTACTGTGCACTGCTAGACTGGAGGCCTTTTTCCATTGTTCCCATTTCTTAGGCGTGTTCATTTCTCTGTGTGTATAGTGATACTTTTTTCTAAAAGCGTATTTTTCATATTGTATCTGGGCTTAACTCTAGAAGAACACGAAAAATTGATTCTCACGGATCAATGTTAGTTATTTGGCTGCTTTATGATGCAGCCAACTGCAGATACTCGGTCACTCATAGCTCCTACATTCCCAATGACGCCTTTTTAGGGAGCTTCCCCTGCCCCTCCCTTATCACGTTCGTGCCCACATAGGTGGGAAGTGGTCTGGGGTCCATGTGCCCAGACAATCCATTGAGTCACGGTCAGCACCGGGGCCTCGGCCTGAGTCTGTGGCCTCATCCCCACTATTCCTAACAGGCTTTTCTGCCGGGGGTTTTGTTTTGTTTTGTTTTGTTTTTAGCCTGTGCAGATTTATCTCATAGTTAGTTTGGGTTTAAATTTGGTTGTCATACATACTGAAGGAAATGCTCGTGTTTTAGAGCTGCTAAACAGAAATATGCCAGAACCAGTGGGGTGTCTTTTTGTTTTTCGAGACAAGGTCTCACTCCTGGTCAAGCAGTCCTCTCACCTCGGCCTCCTGAGTAGTTGGGATCAGCGGTGCACACCACCGTGCCCAGCTAGTTTTCTGATTTTTGTAGAGACGGGGTTTCGCTACATCTCCCAGACTACTCGTGTGACTCACTGGGGACAGAGCTCTCAGAATGTGTATATTGGCGGGCAAAGTGGCTCATGCCTGTAATCGCAGCACTGTGGGAGGCAGAGGCAGGAGGATCACTTGAGGCCAGGAGTTCAAGACCCTATCTCTACTAAAAATGCAAAAATTAGCCTTGTGTGGTAACACACGCCTGTAATTCCAGCAACTCGGGTGGATGAGACACGAGAATCGCTTGAACCCAGGAGGCGGAGGCTGCAGTGAGCCGAGATCGTGCCACCGCACTCCAGCCTGGGCAACTGAGTAAGACACTGTCTCAAAAAAAAAAAAAGAAAAGAAAAGCGGCCGGGCGCGGTGGCTCACACCTGTAATCCCAGCACTTTGAAAGGCTGAGGCGGGTGGATCATGTGTCAGGAGATCGCGACCATTCTGGTCAACACGGCAAAACCCCGTCTCTACTAAAAATGCGAAAATTAGCTGGGAGTGGTGGGCACCTGTAGTCCCAGCTACTCCGGAGGCTGAGGCAGGAGAATCGCTGGGACCCGGAAGGCGGAGGTTGCCGAGATTGCGCCACCGCACTCCAGCCTGGGGGACAGAGCGAGACTCCGTCCCAAAAAAGAAGGAAAGTAAAAGAAAAACTCTCCGTGTATCGAACTGCACAGAAAGCCAGTTTACAAATTTGGGCAAAAACGCGATAGCAAGCTCTCTGTTTAGAGGGAATGATGGCGCGTGCCTCTTCCAGGGACCGCCTGGAGCAGTTAGAAAGGAAGCGGGAGCGGGAGCGCAAGATGCGGGAGCAGCAGAAGGAGCAGCGGGAGCAGAAGGAGCGCGAGCGGCGGGCGGAGGAGCGGCGCAAGGAGCGGGAGGCCCGCAGGGAAGGTAGGCGGCGCGGCGGCGGCTGCGCTCGGCGGACGCGTGTCTGCTGCCCCCTGGTGTCGGGCACTTGCTCTCACAGGCGGGTGCTTGGTCCCTGTGCTCGGTTTTGCCCCCGCCTTTTTTTGGGAGAGTTTTGCTCTTGTCACCCAAATTGAAGTGCAATGGCGCGATCTCGGCTCCCTGCAACCTCTGCCTCCTGGGTTCACGTGATTCTGCCTCAGCCTCCCGAGTAGCAGGGATGACAGGCACCCGCCACCATGTTCAGCTCATTTTTTGTATTTTTAGTAGAGACAGGGTTTCACCATGTTGACCAGGCTTGTCTCGAACTCTAGACCTCAAGTGATCCACTGCCTCGGCCTCCCAAAGTGTTGGGATCACAGGCCTGCCCCTGCCTTTTTATTTTTTTTTAAGACGGAGTCTCGCTCTGTCACCCAAGCTGGAGCCCCGTGGTACTATCTCGGCTCACTGCAACCTCCACCTCCAGGGTTCAAGCAATCCTCCTGCCTCAGCCTGTGGAGTAGCTGGGTTTACAGGCGCCCGCCAGCACGCCCAGCTAATTTTTTATTTTTCGTGGAGACAGGGTTTCGCCATATTGGCCAGGCTGGTCGCAAACTCCTGACATCAAGTGATCCGCCTGCCTCTACCTCTCCAAGTGCTAGGATTACAGGCATGAGCCACCGCAGCTGGCCACCCCTTCCTTTTTTATTTCCCCAGTTTTTAGAAACTGTGATAAAACATGTATATTGTAAAATGTACCATCTTCACTATTTCAAGTGTAGAATTCAGTGGTATTAATGCATTCACAGTGTTGTGCAACCATCTATCCACAGAACTCTCTTCTTGTAGAATTAACACCATCCCCATCAAACAGCAATTTCCTGTCCCCAGTCCCGGCACCCACCATCCCACTTTCTTTCAGTTTGGCTGCTCGGGATGCCGCTTGTGAATGGAATCGCAGTCATTGTCCTTTTGTGACCGGCTCACTCAGCAAAGTCCTCGGGGCGTCGTGCTGTGGTGGGGGTCGGCGGGCCCTTCCTTCTGCACCCTTGGAGGAGGAGGAGGAGGTGGCGGTGGCAGCCAGCCGCCTCACCGGGCTTTGTTACCTCTTGGCCTTACTGCCTCCCCCTCATTTTCCACATAATTGTCTTGTGTTCAGTTGAGTTTTTGGTAGAGAAATGTTTAAATTCCTCTCTCATTTATGTTTTATATCTCTCGACTTTCTGATTACAGTAACGATTACACTGAACATCCTGCAGTTATAATGCACTAGTTCGAATTGAATGCCAAGTTAACTGCAGTAAAATACAAAAACTTGACTCGGGGAGTGTATATTCAGGGCAACTTAAATCTATGCTCCCAGGCTGCAGCCCTTTGAAATAAAAACACAATGAAGAAAACAAAAAACAAACTGCTTCTTTAGCAGTTCCACTCCCACTTCCTGTCGACATCACTAGATCACATTTATACATTGTCCATAAATGATGACATCTTTATGCATTGTCCACAAACGTAATAATCCCTTTTTAAATGCATTAGCCTGTTAAACTATGTAGAAAACAAAAAGTGGAGTTAAAAATCATTGTCACAACAATGCTTTTTGATTAATAATTGCTGCTTTTTAAATGTGTTAATCTTTTAAGTTATATAGAAGATAAAAAGTAGAGTTCTAAAACACTGTTACAATAACACGAGCTTTTATAGTTACCCACGTCCTCACCTTAATGGAGATCTTTATTTCTTCACCCAGCTTCTGGTTTCTGTCTCGCGTCCTTTCATTACACCCCACACAACTCCCTGGAGCTTATTCTTCAGGGCAGGTCTAGGTCTAGCAGTAATGAACTCCCTCTGCTTTTGTTTATCTGGGAATATCTTCATTTCTGTCTCACCTTCGAAGGAAAGTTGCTGGATACGTGGTTCTTGGTTGATAATTTTTTTGTTGTTTTGAGACAGAGTCTTGTTCGGTTGTCCAGGATGGAGTGCAGTGGAGCAATCATAGCTCACTGCAACCTCGAACTCCTGGGCACAAGTAATCTTCCCACCTCAGCCTCCCACGTGGCTGGGACGACAGGCGTGTGGCACCACACTCGGCTCATTTTTCAGTAGAAACAAGGTCTCCCTGTATTGCCCAGGCTGCTCTTGAATTCCTGGGCTCAAGGAACCCTCATGCCTAGCTGACAGTTTTTCCTTTTCACTTACAATATTTCAGCCCATTGTCTTCTGGCCTCCAAAGTTTCTGGTGAGAAATCTGATGATCTTATTGAGGATCCCTTGGATGCTTTTAAGATTCTCTTTGGCTTTGGCTTTCAACTGTTTAATAATGGGTTTTCGTGTGGGTCTCTTGATTTCATCTACTTGGAGTTCATTGAGCCTCTCTAATGTTTATATTCATGTTTTTCATCAAATGTGGGGGGTTTTAAGTAATTCTTCAGATACCCTCTCTGTTCCTCTCCTGCTTCCTGGACTCCCACGTATCTGTTGGGGTCCCCGAGGCCCCTGAGCACTGCTCACTTTTCTTCAGTCTCTTCTGCTTTTTCCTCAGACAACGTGATTTTGTTGTATCTTCAGGCTCACCAATTATTTCCTCTGCCTGCTCCATCTGCTTGTGAGTTTCTATTGTGAATATTTACTTTTTAGTGTTTATTGTGAATATGTACTTATTAGCTCTGGAATTTCTCTCTGGTTTCTCGTTGAATCTTCTGTCTCTGTTGATATTTCCGGTGTGTTCACGCGTCATTTTCTTGACTTTCTCCACATCTTCCTTTTGTTCTCTGAGGAACTGAAGGTTAAGACAGTTCGTTAAGTCTTCGTCTGGGACATCTACCATCAGGTGATTTTCAGGAATGGTGTCTTGTTGGCTTATTTTTTTTCCCTCTGAATGGGACATACTCTCCTATTTCTTTGTTTCTCTTGTGTTTTTCTTAGTCAAAAAAATGGACATTTGAATCTCATGATGCGATTCTTCCTGGTCACCACTCAAGGCTGTGCACGTGCTGGTTTGGTCGTGCTGGGCTGTGTCTGGGGTCGGCCTGTTGTGGAAACTCGGGCTCTTCAGGGGTCTTTTCCGAGCCTGTGCCTTTCCCTGGTCATGTGCAGACACTCTTTAACGTTCCCGTCAATACAGCTGTTTTTAATGTTCTTGTCCTGAGGTGTCTGCCTCCTAAAGGGGGAAAAGAGAGAAATGAAGGGGGCAAAGGGGGATGTGGCGTTCATGCCCTGGAAGTACCTTCAGCCTGGGGGACAGCCGTGGCTGCTGCCTCTTCATGCCTCTGGGGTGGGACGCACAGTCATCACACCGACCTCGGGTGTGCGTGTCCGTCTGCCCACCTCGATCCGTCTACCCACGTGTGTCCGTCTGCCCTCCTGGGTCTGGCGAGCTGCATGCAGGCTGCTGCCTGCCACGGGGGGAGTGGGGTGGGAGCCACTAAATGTGTGAAGAGGTGACGTTGATTCATGAATCACAATTTACTCGCCAAGATTTCCCCTGAAGTTGCAAACCTTCAATAGACTACAGAGCACTTCGGTAGTTGCACAGGACTGATCCTGTGAAGCAACTGCTATCTAGGTGGGGAGACTGATTCCCAGCGCTTCCTACTCCATCTTTCCAGAATCTTCTCCCGCCCCTTCCTTTTTGACCAGTGAAGATCAGTCTAGAAGGTCCACCTGGGTCCTTGGGCTCACGGCCTCCAGGTTGGAGCTTTTTCTCCCTGGGCTTCTTAGCCTCTGACCCCGATGCCGTCAGCACCGTGTGTGCGCTGTGGGTGTGTCTGCCAGGTGTGGGTGTGGGAGACGAGGCAGCTGTGCCCAGGTGGGGCCTTTTGAGGAAGGCAGTGTTGCTAGTGCCATCTCCCTCTCTGCCCTGCACGCCAGTGTCCGCACATCACCGAACGATGAGAGAGGACTACGGCGACAAAGTGAAAGCCAGCCACTGGAGTCGAAGCCCGCCGCGGCCGCCGCGGGAGCGGTTCGAGTTGGGAGACAGCCGGAAGCCAGGTGAGGCCAGGCCGGCGCCTGCGCAGAAGGCAGCACAGTGTGAGTCTGTTTGGCATAAATTTGTAAGATTCATGGAATGAAAGCCCAGCTAAGTAATGTCTTCAGAAGAAAATGATAGATGTGCTGGCTGAAGTCCTCTCGTGTTGTGAGAGAGACCGTGAGTGTCTGTGTGCGACCAGGACACAGGACGTGTGTGTATCCGCTGGGACCTTTGCCACTGGCCCCATTAGAGAAGTGACTTCCAGCATCTGTGGATAAGCTGGTTTCTTACCAAGCGAAGTTAATCATGCGAAAGGCACTAGTTTTGGGGTGGTGTTACCTTGTTTGTTTAAAAAGCATTTCCCCAAATTCACTTTTAATGGTTTATTTCATAAGTAAAAGAA
Source organism: Macaca nemestrina (assembly GCF_043159975.1). Taxonomy (NCBI): domain Eukaryota; kingdom Metazoa; phylum Chordata; class Mammalia; order Primates; family Cercopithecidae; genus Macaca; species Macaca nemestrina. The sequence goes on from NC_092125.1 coordinate 232,355,545, forward strand.
GAGAAAATGGAAGAAAGAGACCTGCTGTCCGACTTACAGGACATCAGCGACAGCGAGAGGAAGACCAGCTCAGCCGAGTCCTCATCAGGTACCTGGAACCGCCTGGCCAAGGCCTTGACCGCTGCTGCCAGGAAGGCCCAAGTTCACCCTCCGCTCTGCTGTCTTTCTACAGCGGAATCAGGCTCAGGTTCTGAGGAGGAAGAGGAGGAGGAGGAAGAGGAGGAGGAGGAAGGAAGCACCAGTGAAGAATCAGAGGAGGAGGAGGAGGAGGAGGAAGAGGAGGAGGAGGAGACCGGCAGCAACTCTGAGGAGGCGTCAGAGCAGTCTGCCGGTGAGTCACCACGATGACTGTGTGAGGTGTTGTGACTTCACTGTAGTGTTAGAAACTGCAGAGAAATAGCTGGTGGGCGGAGGAGTTGAAACTCCCTTCTATCTAGGACTTTCTCAGGACACCTCCACGTCGATTCTTTTGTTTGTTTTTTGAGACGGAATCTTGCTCTGTTGCCCAGGCTGGAGTGCAATGGCACGATCTCGGCTCACTGCAACCTCAGTCTCTCGGGTTCAAGTGATCCCTCCTGCCTCATCCTCCCAAGTAGCTGGGACTACAGGCGTGGGCCACCATACCCGGCTAATTTTTGTATTTTTAGTCGAGTCAGGGTTTCACCATGTTGGCTAGGCTGGTCTCGAACTCCTGACCTCAGGTGATCCACCCGCCTCGGCCTCCCAAAGTGCTGGGATTACAGGTGTGAGCCACCGCGTCCGGCCTCAGTGTCGATTCTTGGGAACACTTGTTGCTTAGCTGAAGCGGAGCCCGCATCCTGCCTGTGATGGCACTCACCCCAGTGCCGGTCTGAGCAGACGCCTCCTTTCTCTTGCAGAAGAAGTAAGTGAGGAAGAAATGAGTGAAGATGAAGAACGAGAAAATGAAAACCACCTCTTGGTTGGTAAGAGGCCTCCCTGGAGACAGAGCACCCTCCTTGTCTGTCTCCAAGTGCAGCGGCCCTCTCTTAAGACGGCCGGTCCTGCAAGGCATGGGGCACGCCAGGGACCGGGAGGCTGCCTGATTCATTGGCCGCTCCAGTCTGTGCCGGTGGGGCCCGAGTTCCTCAGTGAGGCACAGTGCTAACCAAGGACGTCCTGTGTGCCCAGCAGGGCCGAGGAGCTGGGAAGCCCAGGCCCAGTTCCCCACAGGGAAGGCCAGTCAGATGGTGGCTCGGCCTGTCCCTGCAGAGTGGAGGCCTGCCCTGGCCTCCGGCCGGCAGTGAGGCTGTGTCTTCCGCCTGGGGGACATGGATCCAGTCGTGTCCCCCGCAGGACACCGCGTACCTCCTCCCAGCTCAGCATCTGGGCGCTTTTTCAGTCGAGCCCGCCAGCGCTCCTAGGCCTCAGTGCCCTGGGTCCAGGGGGCGAGAGCCCAGCACCAGCACCTCCCAGCAGGACACAGGGCAGCCCTGCCACATGCTTCATGTCCCCGGGGCAGGAGGAGGTTCGTGATCTTTGCTTGTCTTAGCTTCATAATTAGGTTCACCTTTTCCAGTTCCAGAGTCACGGTTTGACCGAGATTCCGGGGAAAGTGAAGAAGCAGAGGAAGAAGTGGGTGAGGGGACGCCGCAGAGCAGCGCCCTGACAGAGGGCGACTACGTGCCCGACTCCCCGGCCTTGTCACCCATCGAGCTCAAGCAGGAGCTGCCCAAGTACCTGCCGGCCCTGCAGGTCAGGCCCTCCCCTCGCCCCGGGCCGCTCGCTGTCTGCATTGGCAGTTGGAGTTACCGCAGGGGCTGAGCAAAGCCTGGCCCCGTGTTGGCGTCTGTCTCCTCACAGGGCTGCTGGGCCCACCAGGGCAGTGAGGGGCAGGCACAGCCGCTGGCCCCTCGTGCTTCTGGGTCCCGCCTCTTTCTCGTGCTGGACGGAACTGGGTGGACAGGGAGGTGCCCGCAGCTTGGAAGGCAGGCAGCCTGGGCGTGCGGCTGCCCTGCTGTCACTGCCACCTGAGCTGTGTCCTCCTCCGCACTGGAGAACAGTGCCCTCCAGTTGACCCCTGCGTGGGTGGGTTATGTAGGCACCAAGGCCTTGTTACCAGCATCTGTGCAGGGCTTGGATGGTGGCTGCGGGAGTCAGTGCAGATGTGTGTGGCCAGAAGCCTTTTGTTCAGGCAGCTATCACTGAGGCAGGATATTGCTTGGAGCGATTTGGAAGGGACAGGCCTGAGAAGGTGCCAGTGGCCTTGGGGGCCTAGGAGACCGGCAGGGACTCGGCCCCTCCGTGGTGCCTGTGGGTGGAGAGGTTCTCTCTGGCACATGTGGCCTCTGTCGACTGCTCTATGCATTGTGAGCGCCTCTGCCCCTTAGTGTTCCTGAGCATGGGCGTTGGGCCACAGGCCACCCCGAGTATGTGACATCCGGCCTGGGCACCGGCCCCAAGGTACACCCAGGGGGAGGTGCCCTGGCATGGGGCGCCGTGCTGCACCTGGCAGGTAGTGCCCGTCCTCAGTGTCATCCTGGTACAAGCAGGGGACACACCCAGTTTGACAGGGACACTCTCTGGATGGCCTTTTTTTTTGGAGACTGGGTCTGGCTCTGTCACCCAGGCTGGAGTGGAGTGGCTTAATCATAGCTCACTGCAGCCTACACCTCCCAGGCTCAGACAATCCTCCCATCTCAGCCTCCTGAGTAGCTAGAACTACAGGCGCAATCTACCATGTCTGGCTAAGTTTTTAATTTTGTAGAACACAGTTTTGGCCGGGCACAGTGGCTCACGCCCATAATCCCAACACTTTGGGAGGCCGAGGTGGTGGGTGGATCATGAGGTCAGGAGTTTGAGACCAGCCTGACCAACATGGTGAAACCCCATCTCTACTAAAAATACAAAAATTAGGCCGGGCGCGGTGGCTCAAGCCTGTAATCCCAGCACTTTGGGAGGCCGAGACGGGCGGATCACGAGGTCAGGAGATCGAGACCATCCTGGCTAACACAGTGAAACCCCATCTCTACTAAAAATACAAAAAACTAGCTGGGCGAGGTGGTGGGCGCCTGTAGTCCCAGCTACTTGGGAGGCTGAGGCAGGAGAATGGCGTGAACCCGGGAGGCGGAGCTTGCAGTGAGCTAAGATCTGGCCACTGCACTCCAGCCTGGGCGACGGAGCGAGACTCCGTCTCAAAAAGAAAAAAAAATACAAAAATTAGCCAGGCGTGGTGGCGCGTGCCTGTAATCCCAGCTACTCAGGAGGCTGAGGCAGGAGAATCGCTTGAACCCAAGAGGTGGAGGTTGCAGTGAGCCGAGATCTCGCCACTGCACTCCAGCCTGGGTAACAGAGCGAGACTCCGTCTCAAAAAAGAAAAAAGAAAAGAAAACAGAGTCTTGCTGTGTTGGCGAGGCTGGTCTTGAACTCCTAGGCTCAAGCAATCCTCCTGCCTTGCCCTCCCGAAGTGCTGGAGTTACAGGCCTGAGCCCTCACACCCGGCTGGGATGGCCTTTTGTTCACACTGGTTTTGTTTCATAATAAAGTGTCACATGGTCTTGCAAGGAAACAGACTTTGAGAACTGAGCTGCTCCTGGCCCTACCCCCTGCCCAGTCCCACAGCTCTGCCCTGCACCCGCCCTGCGCCAGGTGTGCCGTGCCCGTGGACGCAGCCGCCCTCCTTCCAGCTGGCATGGCCACTGAGACCTCACATAGCCGCTCCCTCCCCAGGGCTGCCGGAGCGTCGAGGAGTTCCAGTGCCTGAACAGGATCGAGGAGGGCACCTATGGAGTGGTCTACAGAGCAAAAGATAAGAAAACAGGTGGGTGGAGTCCCGGCTCACCCCACAAAGACAAGGGGAAGTGGGGCAAGGCCTGGCCGCCCGAGAGGTCCTGCCTCACCTGAGCAGCTACTGGAGGTTGGACCTCTCAGCGTCTCTAGAAGCCAGAGGTCAGCCTGGCCCTGGGGCTTTGCCACTCCCTCGCAGTAGCAGGTGGCCTGCCCCACAGGGCCGAGACCCAGCGCGTGGAGTGGTCTGCGCCAGGGCTGGTCTGCAGGTTTGCATTCCCAGCGTCCCGCCCAGCAGGTGTGTGAGCCGGGGACTCTTGGGGAGTCAGCCACTGGGATCCCAGGTAAGGCCAGCTCTGTTGGGGAAGTTGACATGGAGTCAGTGTGGCCGCTGGGATCCCAGGTGGCTGTAGGTGGCTGTGGGTGTCCGTGGTGCGTTGAGAGTGTGGAAGCCGTTGGTCCGTTGGTGTTGCCATGACTTCGGCTGGGCGTTCTCCTGGTGCCCACGTGCCGCCACCTAGAACAAGACCCCCCTCCGTGAAATGCACTTTGGGCACTGCCTGTGATCCTCACTGAGCAAGTCCACAAAACCACTGTTGGTGCCGTGATTTTGAGAATGCCTCTCAGTGCCGTCTGTTTTCTTCACAGATGAAATTGTGGCTCTGAAGCGGCTGAAGATGGAGAAGGAGAAGGAGGGCTTCCCTATCACGTCGCTGAGGGAGATCAACACCATCCTCAAGGCCCAGCATCCCAACATCGTCACCGTTAGAGTGAGCATGGCCCCACCACGCACAGCCCTGGGTAGAAGGCTTTTCCCACGGCCCCATGTTGTCCTGGTGCTGTCCTGGGGCCAGGTGCTTCCCTGCACTTAGCGGAGCCCTTCACAGACCACACAGAAGCAAGCATTCGCCCCCCGGGTGGCACTGGAGGTCCTACTGTCCCTCAGCATCTGCGCCTGGGTTCAGGTGGTGGCAGGGGTTGGGGGGCCCTGAGGTGCCCACAGAGCCATGCCCTGCAGGAGATCGTGGTGGGCAGCAACATGGACAAGATCTACATCGTGATGAACTACGTGGAGCACGACCTCAAGAGCCTGATGGAGACCATGAAGCAGCCCTTCCTGCCAGGTACAGCGCCCCCAGGCCTCTTGGCACACAAGCGGGAGCAGTGTCCTGGTCACCCCTGCGGTGACACTGCTGCAGGGAGGGCCAGCTGCATCCACAGGGAAAGCCCTGAGAAGCCTCTGTTGCTGCTGAGGCGAGTGGGCCACCCTGAATGCCCTGGGCTGGGGGCGGTCGGGTCCACATGGGAGCCTGTCTCCCTCCCTCCCAGGGGAGGTGAAGACCCTGATGATCCAGCTGCTGCGGGGGGTGAAGCACCTGCACGACAACTGGATCCTGCACCGCGACCTCAAGACGTCCAACTTGCTGCTGAGCCACGCCGGCATCCTCAAGGTGAGCCTCCCCCACCACCCACCGAGCGGCCCATCCCGGGGAGACCTGCCCGGGCCCATCCACAGCCGCCCATCTGTCCTTGCAGGTGGGTGACTTCGGGTTGGCGCGGGAGTACGGATCTCCTCTGAAGGCCTACACCCCGGTCGTGGTGACCCTGTGGTACCGCGCCCCAGAGCTGCTGCTTGGTGCCAAGGTGAGTCCTGGGCATCTGAGAGCCTCCCCTGCCCCCCATGCAGTCTCCCACAGCTCCGCGGGCCCTGGCCCTCCTGAGCGCCTCTCCTGTGCTCGTAGGAATACTCCACGGCCGTCGACATGTGGTCGGTGGGCTGCATCTTCGGGGAGCTGCTGACTCAGAAGCCTCTGTTCCCAGGGAAGTCGGACATCGATCAGATCAACAAAGTGTTCAAGGCGGGTCTGGGCCCCGCTGCAGTTGTGCTGTGGGGTTGTGGAGGAGCCTCAGGAATGGGGCTGGGGGGCACACAGGTGCTGGGTTGAGATGGGGACCGGGGCCACCGAGAGCCCTCCTGGTGGTTTGTCTTCTCTACTGGGACACAGGTGCCAACACCGTGGGCCACGTGGCGTGGCTGTTGAAACGCCTCTGTCTTTCAGGACCTGGGGACCCCCAGTGAAAAAATCTGGCCCGGCTACAACGAGCTCCCCGCAGTGAAGAAGATGACCTTCAGCGAGTACCCCTACAACAACCTCCGCAAGCGCTTTGGGGCCCTGCTCTCAGACCAGGGCTTCGACCTCATGAACAAGTGAGCCCCGTGCAGCCGGGCAGCGGGAGGTCCCGAGCCATAGTGGTGGCTTCCCGGTCCCAGGCCCACCTGCTGGCTCAGCACTTTCCAGAACTGTTCTGGTGCCTGGTGCCCCATGCCCTGAGCCCTGTCCCAACACAGCCCATCTCTGGGGGACCCAGTGGAGCACTCGAGCACCTCCTGGGCCTCTGGTCCTCTCCCCCCAGGTTCCTGACCTACTTTCCCGGGAGAAGGATCAGCGCTGAGGATGGCCTCAAGCACGAGTATTTCCGCGAGACCCCCCTCCCCATCGATCCTTCCATGTTCCCCACGTGGCCCGCCAAGAGTGAGCAGCAGCGTGTGAAGCGGGGCACCAGCCCGAGGCCCCCTGAGGGAGGCCTGGGCTATAGCCAGCTGGTGAGGGGCCTGGCTGGTGGGGCGTGCCCAGAGGTGGGGCTGGCTTGGGCAGGGTCCTCACGGTAGCCGACTCGTCCTAGGGTGACGACGACCTGAAGGAGACGGGCTTCCACCTTACCACCACGAACCAGGGGGCCTCAGCCGCGGGCCCCGGCTTCAGCCTCAAGTTCTGAAGGTCACAGTAGACCCCGTCATGGGGAGAACTCAGCCGGGACCACAGGCGCGGCTACTGCGGCTGGAGCTGCCATGAGACTCAGAACTCCTCATCTTATTTCGTGCTCCACGTTTTGTTTTTGTATTTTGGTTTGTAAATTTGTAGAATTAAATCATTTTCCTTGTTGTGGAGGAAAGAGCTGTGTTTTCAGGTCTCCCTGACTTGCCCAGGGAGGAGAGGGTGGGCATCTGCGGGCACCTACTTGGGGCAGCACAAACCCCCACACGCCCTGTCCCACTCTCGACACACCGGGCTGGCTGGGCCGTGATTTGGAGCAGGTGGGGGTCGGGTCGATTGTTTCATCTTTGGAGCTGGAGACCTGTTTCTGTGTTGGGATGAGTGATGCTTTCCTGCCCCAACTCGCTCGTCCAGACCAGCCCTGTCCACACAGGCCCCCGGCCCCCAACCCCCAGCCCCAGGTATTCTGGCAGCCTCAGCAGGTTTTTATACAAGGTTGTTACGAGTTTTAAAATGTATTAAAATATTCTTGGAGGAAAGCTCCCCGTGTTCTTCTTTCAGTAGCCCGGGACCGTGTGTGGGAGGGCAGTCGCAGACCACCAGGCTCTAGGGGAAGAGGGTGGGGTGGGTGGCTGTGGCCTCTGACCCCACGTGGGCCAGTCTCTTCCCCAGGCAGGAGGGGTGCTCCTATCTCTGGGGGGCCTCCACTCTGGCAAGGTGGTCCCCCACCCTGTGCCAATCCTCCCAGCCCCCACCCACATCCCCTTGCAGAAGATCCTGGAGACCCATCCCAATCCCGAGCTTCCCTTCAGGAAGCTCCCCTTGCCTCCCTCCCCCATCTCTGAGCAAGCCCTAGACAGAACCCAGGCTTCCGGGGCTACCCCACGTGCTGTCCCCGGCACTGGGGCCTCCACTATCCCACTTTTCCAGGGGCCACCTTGGCAAAGCCTGTCCTGTCCTGTGCCGTATCTGTCGTCTGCTGTGCAGGAAAGCAGGGGGTGCCTGGCCCCAAGGACGCCCACCTCTTGGTGGACCAGGGGCTGGGGTGTCCACCTGCCCAGACTGCCCGCTGCCCTCCCAAGAATGAACGAGAGGACATAGAGAGAAAGTGCTTTATCAGCCGGGCTCAGCCCCGCACACGGACTCGCCAGGAGTAGGTGGTCAGCACGCGCTGCTGGCGGCGCACCACGCAGGTGTAGGTGCCCTCATTGACGGCGTTGGCAATGATGCTCAGGTGTGCCTCACCCAGGGCCAGGTAGCCGGGGTAGGAGAACTCCAGGGGCTCCTGGTCCTTGTACCAGCTGCAGGGGGGCGGGGTGTCTCCTGCAGGCACAGCCTCCACCCACTGCCTGCCCTGCACCCCTGCCCCAGGGCCCCAGGCTGCCCACCCTGAGGACCCGCCAGGGCACCCACTTACTACACTTTTCCTTTTTTGTGGAGAATCTTGTGGCCGCACCGGAAGGTCACGTTCCTGCCCTCAGGCACCAGCCTGGTTTTGGTCCTGGGGGGCGGTGGGGTGGTGGCCACCGTCGGGAAGGGGAATTCTGCGCCGGGTAAGGGAAGAGCCCCCTCAGCCCAGACCATAGCCAAGACCCAGCCCCCACGCAGCCCCGGCCCGGCCCGTGGGAGCCCAGACCATAGGCAAGACCCAGCTCCCACGCAGCCCTGTCCCGGCCCCTGGGCATCACCGTAGCAGAAGTCGCAGCTGCTGGGGCAAAGCCTCTTCATGAGGCGCCGGCGAGCGTCGCAGAAGCCCCTCCGTGCCCAGGACGCGCACACGAAAAGCCTGTCCAGGCATCCTGCCGGGAGCGTGGGAAGCACGGCCTGGCTCAGGACCGCCCGATCCCCGCCCTCCCGCCCGACAAGGGGACTCACCGTAGAGCCGGTGCAGCCCCCACAGCTCGTCCTGGGACAACGCCTTCCAGCCGCGCAGCGTGGCGTTCAGGTGCATGAGCGCCCGGCCGTGTTGTGAGTGCATCAGGCCCAGCGCGTGGCCGATCTCGTGGGCCGCCACGTGCACCAGGTCCGTGAGCCACACGCCTGCGGGCCCCGGGGATCAGCGCCTGGGAGCCCCGGGCCCAGCCCCGCCGCCCGTGGGCCAGCTCCCCAAGGCCCGGCACATCTGCTGGAGCGCAGCCGCGGAGCCGCCCTCCGCCGCAGCCACGGAAAGATAAGAATGTTCTGGGCCCAGGCGGTGAGCTCGGCCCCCAGGAATGCAGCTCCTGCTCCCGCTCCAGAGTCGCAGGGGGATGGGAAAGGGAGTTCAGGGCTGCCGGGACTGGGGGCTCCCACGGGCTCCCCTCCTTGCCTGCTCGACTCCAGTAGCAGCCACCACCCCGGAAGGTCCCTCCTGCCGTCTGCCCCAAAGCCCGACCGCGGCAGCCCACTGCGCTGCGGAGGAGAGGCCTCCAGGAGGCCAGCCTGGACGGTCACCTTTCTTCCAGCTGTAGCGCGTGGGGCCCAGCACCCAGTACTCGCTGTCGTCGAAGTGGATGCCGCCGTGCGGGGGGAAGAAGGCATGGGCCAGCTCCCCCGTGGGGCCATCGAAGCAGTGGTGCAGCGCGGAGACCAGGCAGTCCGTGTGGTTGATCGGGTAGAAGCCTGAGGGGAGCACAGGGCTGAGAGGCCAGGCGCGCACGGCCGGGCCGGGGCGGGGTCGGGCGCCCACCTATCCGGAGGTCGCTGGGCTGCTCGGGGGCCACCTCTCGGAAGCTGAAGGGGGACACGTCGCTCCACATGCGGAAGGCGGCAGCCAGGGCCCGCCGCGTCTCCCGCGGGCTCAGCAGGTTCCGAGGGAAGGAGAGGATCCTGCAGGGAGAGCGAGCTCAGCGGGGGCCGGCCGCGCCCCCTTCCCCAGGGCCAAGCCAGGGCGCACCTGTAGGTGAGGTTGAAGTGGTCCCAGCGCAGCCTGGCTGGAGTCAGCGTGTAGCGGCGTCTGCGGGGGGCCAGTGGGCCCGGGACCCGGGTTGGGGGGACCCCCGAGAGGCCCAGCGCAGCGGCGTCTCCCTTCAGGGAAGAAAGCGTGCGTGGGAGGCATCGGTGAAGGTCCCCAGGGCCAAAAACTGCCTCGGAAAATGGACTGGAAGGAAACGGGGGTGGGGGTGCCCAGGGCTGGGAGCGGGCGTGGCGGGTCCTGTCTGCCTGTGGTTTCGGGTCTCCTAACCTGAGCGTCCTGTTGCATGTCCCTGGGAACGCGGCCCAGTGGAGGCGAAGGGGCTGAACAGCAGGGCGCGGCCTCCCACCCCTCCCAACAACTGGACACAGGAGATTCCGACCCTCCGACCTCGGGACGCACATCCGGACCCTCAAACACCCCACACACCCCGCACACGTCCTGCGGGCCCCCAGACAGACCAGACCCACAGACGTGAGAACCCCCACCCCGACACCTGGCTTCCCCGCCCGCCGCTCACCTGCGCTGCGCTCCAGGCCGGCACCGCCGGGGCCCCCAGCCGGGCCAGCAGCACCAGCACGGGGAGGAGGCACAGGGCGACCAGCGCGGCTCCAAGCCAGCGGCGCTCGACGCCAGCCCCCGGGGCCTCCGAGGGGACACGGGCCCCGCGGCCCATGGCGGACTTGCTGTGGGGCTCAGGGCCGCATGGGGCAGCACGGCGCGGGGGCCCGGGCCGCAGAGCCGCCGGGGAGGATCTGGAGGGGAGGCAGTGGCTGGGCGGCTCGGGTTACAGCCCCGTGGGTGGGGGGGGAGACGGGGCGGGAGAGGGGGCAAGGCTGCCCCTGAAGGGAACCAGCTGGCCCGACCGTTGGCCGAGCTGCCTGCTGCCTCCAGCCGGGGGCATGGGGACCCGCGTCCTGTGGGCCAGGGGCAGAGGCCTGGGCATGGCCTGCTGGGCGGGGTCCTCGGAAGGGGGGAGCGAAGAGGGCCCCAGGCAACCCGGGAAGGGCAGCGCCAAGGCTCCCGCTTAGGAAAGGGCAGCCAGTGGGGTCCCCGAGCCGGCCGGGCAGTGAATGACCTGGTGGCTTTTTTCCCAAATGGAATCCCCAACAATCCCCTGAGCCCCACAGGAGCGGAGTCTCCATCCTGGCCCAGGAGGCTGAGCTGGGCCGCAGGGGACGCGCCGCCCGCCTGACAGTGTCCCCGAGAGCTGGGAGGGGACGGCAGGATGGGGACGTGGCAGTGAGTACGGGGCGGCGGAGGGGGAGGCGGGGAGGGGGTGCGTGGGTAGGGAAGGGCCACGGAGGGTGCCAGGTTGCGGGTCGGAGGGAGGGAACTTGTCGGGGTCTCCCAGGGAGCCGGGAAGGGGCGGGCCCTGGCTCGGGGGAACCCCGTGGGCGGCGGCGCGGGAGGTGGAGGGTGTGTGGCTCCTGAATCCCCGGCTAGGCCCCAGTAAAGGGGAGAGGGAAACGGGAGGGGGAACGGGAAGCGGAGCCAGACGCCGGGCATAGAGGTCTGGACCGGTCCTGATTGGGGGTGGGGGCGGGGAGCTCGGAGGCCCAAAGGCTCGACGGGGCGGCCTGTGTCCAGACGCGAGCGGCTCGGGGCTGGGACCGAGACCCGGCACCGGCGTCCCGTGGGGCGGGGGTGGGGGATTGGGCAGAGAAGCAGGAGATTCCGAGCCAGACCGGCCTGTGTCCCGTCCCTCCCCGTTTTCCGCGCCGGCCTCGGGCCCAGGGTGACGGCAGCCCGGCCAACGGGGTCAGCGCCAAGCAGCTGGCGGCGGCCGCGGGCGGTTCTTGGAAAGCGCGAGCCGCTGGACCCGCCCGCGTATTTGCTTCGACACCGCCCCCCACCAGCTTGTCCCCCCCACCTGCGTGCGCCCAGTCCCTTCCCCAGGTCCCAGACCCTGCCTTGGACGCCCCCCAACTGCCTGCTGGGACGGGACCCCACAGCCCTGGGGAGCGTCGGGCCCCTTGGGTCAGAGCACGAGCCCCCACGGCCGCCCCCAGGACGGAGGAGCGAGGGGGGCCCGGGGGCGAACACAGGAGCCCCCGCCCCGTCGGACCCGGGCCCGGGTGGCGGGAGGCGGCCGTGCCCACGCCGGGAGGGTGTCCTGGCCCGGAGGCCGCAGTCTGGACGGGAGTCTAGACGCAAGAGCCTGGGGCGGGCGGGGCGCACCCCAGGGAAGGAGGGGCCCCCAGGCTGGCCCGCGTGTCCCGAGGGGAGGACCCCAGAGGCGCCCGGTCCCCCAGGCAGACAGCGGAGGCAACGTCCGAGAATCTTTTTATAAAACACAGGGCGGGGGCTCGCGAAGGCAGCTCGGGCGTGGCGGGCGGCGCGGCTCACACGAAGATCTGGATGCGGTCGCGGATGGGCTGGCGGCAGATCGGGCAGGCGCTGAGCGCGGAGCCGCAGGGGGCGCATGCGCCGTGGCCGCACTGGAACACGAGGCGGATGTGGCTGTCGATGCAGATGGGGCAGGTGATACGTTCCTCCATCTGCCGGTAGCGGCTCTGCAGCTCCTCCACCAGCTGGCGCGGCGGGCCGGGGGCGGGGGCGGCGCTCGCCACCTCAGAGCCGTCTGCGGGGTGAGGGACGGGTGTGAGCTGCGAGGCCGGTGGGGGAATGGGGGAGCGGGGAGCTGCAGGCGGGCAACGGGGGGCGAGGCTGGGGGCGGGGTGTCACCTGGGACGGGGTGTGACCTGGAAGGAGTTGGTGGAGTGGGTGTGACTTGGAGGCAGAGCTGGGGCCCGGCTGCGGGCAGGATGTGAACCGTGGAGATCAGGCGTAAGGTGGTGTGGGGGCTGGAGTCAGGGCCGCAGGTGGGGTGGGTGTGACCTGGGGCGGGGTGTGATGGGGAGGCGGTGCTCTGGGTGGGCGGTGATCTGGGGTGGGGCTATGGAGAGTGTGACCTGGGAGGGGCCGTGAAATCCAGCGGGGCTAGGGTGTGAGCTGGGGAGGAGGGTGTTACCTTGAGGCGGGGTTATGGGCAGGGTGTGGTCTGCAGCAGGCCGTGACCTCTGGCGGGGCTAGGGCCAGGGTATGAGCCTTGGGAGGGCGGGGCGCGACCTGGGGAAGGGCCATGGGCAGAAGTGTGGGAGGGGTGGCGGACAGGGACCCGGGGACCACCAGCTGAGCAGGAGGCGTGTCGGCGGCGCCGAGTCTCACCCACCTGCGCGTAGCTTCTTGCTGACGGCCACCTGGCACCTGATGCACTTCTTCATCCTGCGCGCGCACTCTGCAGAGAGGAGCGCGGTTGGCTGGGGCTAGACTACCCAGGCGCACCCCCCGGGGCCCCCCACTCACCCTCGCGCACTCTGCGAAGATGAGCGCCCGGTTGGCTGGGGCCGGACTACCCGGGATCCCCTCCCCGGGGCCCCCCCTCACCCTCGCACACTCTGCGGAGAAGAGCGCCCGGTTGGCTGGGGCCGGACTACCCGGGCTCCCCTCCCCGGGGCCCCCCCTCACCCTCGCACACGGTGCGGTGCTGGCATGGCGAGAACAGCACCAGCAGCGCCAGCTCGGAGCACACCAGGCACTCAGCAGCCTCGGGCCCCGGCGCGGCGCCCACGTGCAGGTTCGTCACGGTGTTGGGGGTCCCGAGCGCGTGCCTGGGGCCTGGGGCCGCGCCCCCGCCCGCCTGTCGCTCCCTGCAGGGGGAGGAGGCGGCTTGAGAGGGGCCCGGAGGCCGCAGGACCCCCTCCCCACCGCCCGCGGGCTCACCGGAAGCGCTGGGCGCAGCCTTGAAGGGCCTTGAGCACGCGGCCCTCGGCGGCCAGGTCCAGCGGGCTCCGGCCGCGGTGGTTGGTGTAGCTCACGTCGGCGCCCTCCAGCGCCAGGAAGCAGGCGACCGCCGCGCCCACCGTCAGCTCCGCGCTGCCGGGGAGGCCCGAGGCCTGTAGCTGGGCGGCAGGACAGACGCCGGTGAGGGCGGGCGCCGGGGCAGGCCCGAAGGAGGCATCTCCTGGCACCCGGCAGCCCCAGCAGCCGGCGCCCCAGGTCTAAAATAGAAGGCAGGGGCACCTCTTCCGGACCCCAGGTGGGACAGGCAAGAGGGGCACCCTGCTGGGTGAACTCTGAGACCCTAAGCCCCACCTCTCCCCACCCCATGGGCACCACCCCTCTCCCAGGCTGCCTAGGGGTGCAGGCTGAAGGATCACATAGAACTTGGTTCCGTCTGCTCCACCCCCAGAACGCCTGGCTCCCTGGGCCATCACTGGACACTTCCTCACCCTGGACATCAGCTGCAAGGGCCCTGGGTCCCCCCCGGCCCCATCAGCCACCAGGGGCAGCAGCTGATGACGCTGCAGCGCCACGTGCAGGGCTGTGTCCCCCTCCTCGTCCTCGGCGTTGACACTGCACCCAGCGTCCACCAGCAGTGGCACCAGCCCCACATGGGCCTGCTGCACGGCTAGATGCAGCGGGGACTGCAGCTTCCGGTTGCGCACATTCACGTCACAGCGGCCCTGGGGAGGGGTGGGCACGGGCTCAGACCAGGGACCCCAGTGGGCCTCCCGCTCCCTGGTCCTTGGGCAGGCCTGGGCCGCGCCCTCACCTCCCGGATGAGGATCTGGGCCACCTCACGGTGGTTGTTGAGGGCGGCCAGGTGGAGCGCCGTGAAGCCGTCCTCCTTCTTGGCGTCCACCAGCTGCCGTGCCCGAGCCAGAATCTTTCTCACAGCTCTGTGGGAGTAGGGAGGTTGGTCTGGGACCTGGGACTGTCCCTGGGCAGCACAGCAAGAGGCTGGCCGCAGCTGTGTGCCCACTCCACACTCACAGCGAGTGGCCTTTGAGGGAGGCATGGTGCAGCAAGGTGAAACCCTGGCTGTTGGTGGCGGTGACATCGATGTTTGGCACCTCCGTGAGGACCTCGACGATGCCACTGGCGCCAGTGCCCGCCGAGATGGCGGAGTGCAGGGGCGTGTCCGAGTGGGCATCCTGCTGGGCAGAGTCCGTGGTCACTTGGGGTGACTTCTGCTTGGGTCAAGAGCCAGGGCACCCAGGGAGCAGCGCTCGCGGGCAGGGGGCAGCCGGGGAGCAGCGCTCGTGGGCAGGCGGCACCCGGGGAGCAGCGCTCGCGGGCAGGGGGCACCCGGGGAGCAGCGCTCGCGGGCAGGCGGCATCCGGGGAGCAGCGCTCGTGGGCAGGCGGCACCCAGGCCAGGTGGAAGCAGAACTCACAGGCAGGTTGACGTCACAGCCATGCTCACACAGGGCCCGCACCACCTCCAGGAAACCCCTCTGCACGGCCACGTGCAGCGCTGTGCTCTGGGTGCTGTTGATGGCATCTGCCCGGCACCCAGCATTCAGGAGCACCCTGCCGACCTCAGGCTGGTTCCTGACGGGAGAGGACGTGAGAGGGAGGGCGTCGTGCCCACTGGTTGGACACACAGGCTCAGCCCTGCCAGGCCCCTCCCGGGCCCCTCCCAGACCTCACCCCAGGGCCGCGTAGTGCAGCGCCGTGTTGCCCTCATCGTCCGGCAGGTCCACGCCCGCCCTGGCTTGTAGCAGCAGCCGTACCAAGTCCACCTGACCCAGGTAGGCAGCCACTTGCAGAGCGGTCCTGCCTTGGTTCTTGGTGTCCACCTGCCAGGAGAGCCAGCAGGTGAGTCCCTGGCCTTCTGCCCCTCACCCTCAGACTGGACGGTGTGGGAGGACGGGGGCGGGAGCTCGCCTGCTCTGGACGCCTCCGCAGCAGGTCCAGAGCCCGGGCCATGTTACCCAGCGCCACCTCCACCACCAGCCTTCCCGGGTGCTCCGGGTCACTCTTCTGGGCCCGAAGCTTGTCCAGGGCCACACTCAGTGAGCCTGGGGGGCAGGGCTGAGGTTAGCAGTGGCCAGGGGCAGCCCCACCGCCCACGGCCGCCTGAGCTGTGCCGCACTTTTGTTCTCCCGGGCGCGCTCAGCCACGTCCAGGTTGGCATCCTCCTCGGGCCGGTAGGCCACCAGGCAGGAGGGGCTGAAGGTCCACCGCTGACCAGCGACTGCTACACGCAAGTTCCCGTCTCCAAACACTTTCACCACTTTCCCGACGCGGCCCAGGGCCTGTGGGGAGGGGAGGGGGTCACAGCAGGCTGCAGGTGTGGGGGGCAGCGGCTCTAGCGGCGGGGGCGGCAAGGGGACTCACAGGGGCCATGTCGTCCGTCCACTCGCCATGCCCAGCCTGCAGCCGCTTCACCGTGTCAAGGTCGCCGATGACCCGGACCACGTCGCCCACCCAGAAGGAGTGGTGCTGAGCAACAGAGAGGGGCGTGAGGGGCCCCCCAGCTGTGTGTGGCTGCCCAGGCTCATGGAGCACAGGAGGGCAACCCGCTGAGCTCCACAAGACAGGCAGGCCCGACTCGGCCCCCGCCCCGGTCCCGGCCCCGACCCCGACCCCGACCCCAAGCACTGCCAGAGGCTCTGGCTGGACGAGAGCCCCAGGTGTCCAAGGCAGCCCTGGGTGTTCCCAGCCCCAGAGCCATGGGAGGAGTGTCCAGGCAGATACAAGCCAGCTCTGGGCAGGTGTGAAGCCGAGGTGGCCGGCCGTGGGGAGCTATACGCTGACCAGCAGCAGGCAGCATGGCCAGGGCCCCGTGAGCCAGTGTGGGGGTGGGGCCCCAGGACATTGGGGTGCAGGGCGGGCCCACTCTGCCCCACCTGAGCCCTCATATGCAGGGAACTCACTCTACAAGCCCATCTCATGACTCCCCTTGGCGCTTCCTCAAAGGTGCCTGGTATCCAGGACCCCAGATCCAGATTTGAGCTCTGACGCTTTGTCCTGGGCCTGCCCCTCCCAGGGCCATCCAAGCTGCCACCGCCACCACCTCCAGCCCCTTCCCTGACAAACTGCTTCCCAGGCAGCCCTCACTACCTCCCACACCACTAGGGTGGTGGGGACCGCCACCCTAGGCCAAACGTGCACCTCCCTGTCCTCACCAGCCACCCCCATCGGCCCCCATACAGCACTAACCAGGAGCGTCTCAGCCCAGCTGCCTCCCTCCCGCCCACGAAGCTGTCCTGCCTTCCTGGTGTCCTGGAACCGAGGGAGGCCCTAACCTGCCCATATCAGCCACGCCAGCTCCCAGAGACATACCCTCCTCTGGGTTCCTTCACACCCAACCCCCTCTTCTCCTTGACCTCACCCACCAGTCCCTACCCTTCCTTCAGGGCTGGGGACTCGTGGGTACAGCTGGCACCCTAGTCCTGCCTGACCCCCTGAGGCCGAGTGGATACATGGAAGGGGTTACAGAAGCAAACAGATGGGGTGCAGCCCAGCCCCCCAGGCACCTTGGTGAGCGCCCCGGGGTGGAAGGTCCAGCGCGTCTCGTGGTTGAACTGCACGCGCACGTCCCCGCGGTCCGTGATGCGATGCACGGTGCCCGTCTGTCCGATAAACTGTGGCGGGTCATGGAGCTGTGGCTGGGTCGGGCTGGACGCTTGGGGAGGAAGGGGCTGGGGGTCCGCAGGGCTGGGAGGGCGGGGCACACAGGGCTCCACGGTGGGGCGGCTCACCTCCGCCATCCTGGGGTTCCAGCCGCCGTGGCCTTCCTGCATCTCCCGCAGGACGTCAGTGTCCAGCAGACATTTGACCTTGTCCCCGTGCTGGAAGGGCTGACCGTCAGCACTCACCCTGCGCTGCAGCTCGGCCGGCTTGCCTGGGGGAGGGTGGCAGGCCTCAGGCAGCAGTCCCTCCCCTCTGGGACTTCAGCCAGGGTAGGAGGGCTGATGGGGTCAGTGGGACAGCCTCATACCAAGCCTTGGGAGGTGGTCCTTGTAGTAGAAGCCGCCCGCTGCCTCGCCCACACACTTGAGGTCCACCTTGCCCTTGTGGCCCACACGGTACACGTTCGTGGTACCATCAGCCCACGTCACGCTGGCCACACTCCGGCCTGTCTCCACATCCCAGCCACGGATGTCCACCACACGGCCTGGTTTCCCTTCTCCTCCTGGGGAAAGAGTCCCCGCCAGCAGGCTAAGGCTGTGCCTTGAGACTGAGCCATGAGCCAGCCACAGCCGGGCCCTGCCCTCTGCCCGTCTGCCTCCACTCACCATCCTGTGAGCCCCACTCCCAGTCGGGGCCTCGCACCACCTTCGCGCCCTGGAAGATGCCCCTTAGTGGGATCCTCAGGAGGCCCTGGCGGGGACTCAGCGTGACACTGCAAGAGGGTTCACAAATAAAGCTCTCGGAAGAAAACTGCCGTCTCTTCCCATCCTGAGCCACTCGGGAGAGCCTGGGAATGGCCGGCCCAGCAGGTCAGCATCCTCCACACGCTGCGAGGAAATGCCCCCGGGCTCAGGGGCCTGGAGCGAACCTGCGGACCACGTTCTTCCAGGGACTTCCCTGATGCCAGGCTGGGAAGGCACCCAGGCCCACCCTTGGCAAGACCTCTGGGTGCGGTCGCTTTATGCCTGCTGCCTCCCGGTGAGCTGGGGCACAGCCAGGCCCAGAGGTGGGCTCAGCATGTGGTAAGGGAGGAATGAGGCCAACAGCACTCCCCAGTCGCCCACAGCTCCCCCCACATGCAGGGAGGGCCAGAGACAAGGGTGACATGCAGGAGACGGGGTGGCATCTCTGGCTGCCTTTGCCCCAAGCAGGCTAGATTCTCCCCCAGCTGATGCCCTCGGACCAGAGCGCAGCAGCCCCCAAGGCAGCCCAGGGGCTGGCTCCAGGTGTGGACAGTCCTCGCGGAGGTCTCATGCCTCCCTGGGGGATGCTGGCTGCCTGATGGCCACTGCTGCCTGTAGAGCCACCCAGAGGCCACCCTCTGTGCCCCGCCCATGGCAACACCGCTTAAGGCCATTGCCCTGGAGAGACTTGCTCCATCTCCCTGGGAGTGGTTGGGAGCCTCCCCGAAGGCCGAGGCCCCCATGGCAAGGCCTGGGTATCCGCCGCACAGGAGCTGGTGCGGCCCGGGACTCACGGGCGTGAGTGGGCTGTCTCGTAGCGGTCGAAGGCGTGGGCAAGCTCGTGCTTGTTGTGCATGTAGCACTGCGTGCAGAGGTCGTAGTCCAGGCACACGCGGCACTTCCAGCGCATCCCCCGCAGCCCGTGCTTCTTGCAGCAGTCACAGATGATGTTGGGGTGCCGGACGCCTGGGGGTGGGGTGGGGTCAGAGGGGGCGTTCCCGCCCCCGGGTCCTGCCCGTCCCGCCTGCCCTTGGCGCACCAATCTGGGCGTTGTCGTAGAGCAGCAGGTCGTGCGCGCCCTGGTAGCCGGCGCGGTAGTTGGTGCGTGTGCCCTGGTCCCACTGCACGACCACCGTGCGGTCGGGTGTCGAGGGGCTGCCGTGGCGGCCAAGCTCCACCACCGTGCCCACGCCGCCCTCGCCGCCGTCCTGCTGGCCCCACTTCCAGTCCACGCCGCGCACCACCCGCATGCCCACCTGCACGCCCGCCTGGGGGTCTGGGTCCATGTTGGGCGGGGCTGCTCGGGACCTGTGGGCAGAGGGGTCCATGGTGGGCCGGGCTGCTCGGGACCTGTGGGCAGAGGGTATTCTCAGGCCACCACGGGACACTCCCGGTCAGAGCAGGCTCCACGGGAGAGCAGAGGAGAGGCCCAAAGGGGCAGGTGGGCTGGTTCAAGCCCTAGGGCCCGAGGAGGCAGCAAGGAGGCCCACAGTCTGGCACCAGCGAGGCTGGTGGGGAAGGTGGGTGCCATGCCAACCTGGCGCGGGACCGGCAGGGTGGTCTGGGCCCAGGGGGCTTCGTGAAAGGTTCACAAATAAAGTTCTAGGAAGAAAATTGCCATCTCCTCCCGCAGCCAATTAATGAGCTGGACGCTGGAGTTCACTAAAGAAAGAGCTGCCGTCCCCTAAGACACTCACATGGTTGGACGGGCAGCAGCATGTGAGCAGACACCGTGACATGCGTCCCTCAGAGGACTTGTGTCCACACACACACAGGGTGAGGAACTCCTGCGATCCACATGAAAACGTCAGACAACGCAACAGAAAAATGGCAAACACGACGCAGGCACCATACAAGACCAGCAGGCACTGGCCAGCAAGGACCTGGGGGCGTCTCTGTCCCCAGACACTGCTCCTGGGTGATGCCAGCTTTGGACCCTGCGCGTCAGGGACAGTGCAGCGAGGCCAGACAGCACCCCGGAGCCTTCTCTGGAAAAGTGGCCCCGGCCACGCCACGCACCCACAACAGAGGCCAGACACTTGAGCACAGGCAGGTCCCTGGGTCCTCAGTGGCCACGGGGTCCTGAAGCGGGGTTGAGTCCCAACCAAGCAGGGACCCACTCACCACAAAAAGTACGGGCCAGAGGTCACCAGCAGATGGAGGGAAGTAGCCAAGTGCAAATGCCAGGTGGCTCCATTTACACAGAGGTGCACATTCCAGGCTGCTGGAAGCAGGGATGGAGCCAGCCACAGGGCTCGAGGCCCAGGACTGCTAATCCCGAATCTGGGTGCTGACCCCCGAGAGCTCACTCTGCAGATGTGAGTCACCGTGGGCTGCCCTCTCCACCGTGCTGGGCTTCAGCACAGTCTCGTTAACAAGAAGAATGGATGTGAACGTTAAGAGGGCAAATCAGAAGGTAGAGGCTACAGCTGGCTGTGATCGCATCACTGCACTCCAGCCTGGCGGGCAAAGCAAGACCCTGTCTGGGGGAGGGGAGGGCCCCTACTCACTTCTCATTAAACCACTAGGACCCCATGGCCGGGGAAGGAGGCAGCCCAGGAGCACTGCCTGAAGCAGAGGTGGGGGACACGGCAGTCCCAGGAGGCTGGAGGGACCCCTGAGGCTGGGTGGATGTGGCTGAGGATGGAAGGGGGCCCTGCCAACTCCAGGACACAGGCCAGCCTGGGCCTCACATGTCAGCCTTCCACCTGGGCTGCGCTGCAGCCCAGCACTTTGCATCTCAGGCCAGTTCAGGAGACACCCTGGCCCAGGGGAGGCTGCAGATGGGCAGTGAGGAGGGGCCACAGCAAAGCCCCCGACTCCTGCTCTGGCTCAGGGGCCTGAGTCCCACAGGTTGTCCCCCGAGCAAGGCCCGGTGAGGAGCCCAGCCCCACTCCAGAGACTGAGTCCAGCGCAAGGGCTCGCCTGCAGGGCTGGGCTCCTCACCGTGCCCCAGCTGCATGTGAGCACGGGACTCCCTCTAATTCTCAGGGGCACAAACCTGGCCAGCTTGGCCTCTACAGTTCTCTCTCCTCAACTTGCCCAGAACCGCCAGGGCTTCCACAGGACGGGGGGATGTTTTAAAAGCACAGCTCTCCCTGTCAGTGACGAAGAGGAGCCCCCACCCCGCAGCCAGGCTCTGCTTCTTCAGGGAAACCCCACGTGGCCTCATCTGTCCAGAGGCCTCACCTGTTGGGTGACACTGCCCCCCTCACCTGGGGCGAGATTCTGCCAAGATGTGCACCAAGGCCTGGGCCAGGGCTGCTTTTTCCTGTGGCACCAGTGAGCCCCAGACAAGGAGACGGGTCCCGTGGGCAGCTCCACAGCCATCAGGGAAGGTGGCTGGCTCTGCCCTCCCCACGGCCTTCTGCAGCCTCCTGGCTGGGCCTCTGCATGGTCAGCTTCCACAGGTGGCAGCCAGAGCGGCCCCACCTTGCCCTCAGAGGCCCCGCGGAGCCAGGAGCCCAGCCACCAGCCAGGGTGACCCACAGGCCCTCCCCATGGCCTCTGTGGCACTGTTCCCCTGGGCGGGCCTCTGAGGGCAGCCCCCAGGTGGTGC
Source organism: Macaca nemestrina (assembly GCF_043159975.1). Classification (NCBI taxonomy): domain Eukaryota; kingdom Metazoa; phylum Chordata; class Mammalia; order Primates; family Cercopithecidae; genus Macaca; species Macaca nemestrina. Next base: position 232,376,628 of record NC_092125.1, read on the forward strand.
ACTGCCGCGTCCTATGTTTGGCCAGGACCCCACCAGCTGCAGCTTTGACTGAATGGCTGCGTGAGTGAACAAAACGTAAGAACCAGAGAGAATCTGTGCCAGGCTTCTGTGATAGCGGCAGCCCCCGTGTCCCGAGGACCCGCCCAGCAGATGCCACTTCCAGCCATCCCAGCACTGACTACGCCTCACCCAGAGCATGTCCAGGGGGACACAGTTCCACCGGCCAGCCCAGCTCCGCGGCCCCACCCTGGCCATGACCCTTGACTCTCCAGATCCCTGCAGACCCCACGGGGGCTGTCTTGGAGGTCACCCCTCCTGCCCCAGCAGCTCCCCACTGCCTGCTCTGCCACCAGCTGGGGGCAGGCTCTGCAGGGTTCCTGCTCCCAGGATCCACACACTGTCCTCAGCTTTTGCCCATGGAGTGCCCAAGAAGGGTGAGGCGTGGCCTGGGCTGAGCTCCCCCACTCCAGCCTCCTCTACACAGGGACCTTCCCCGCAGAATGGCACAGCCGGGGAGGCCGACGCAGCAGTCAGATGGCGGGGGGACGAGTGACAGGGGTACTGCTCCTTAGGGGTGCGGGCCCCACCCCCTGCCAGGCCATCCACCTCCACCAGATCCACATGCAACCTCCTCCTTGCCAGGATCCCCCCAGAATTGGCCACAGCTGGCGTCACGCTAAGCTGGGGCCTCCTCCCTGCCAGACACCTCCATTGAGCCGGAGCGGGACCCATCACAGGCAGCCGCAGAACCGACACTGAGCCGGAGCGGGACCCATCACAGGCAGCCGCAGAACCGACACTGAGCCGGAGCGGGACCCATCACAGGCAGCCGCAGAACTGACCGGAGGTCTTTGCTAGCAGGGGACACGCATCTGCCGAGCCCTGAGATGGGCCTGGCAACCGAGATGAAAGACTTGGGACCGCGAAAAAGTCAATGCCATGAGCCCACACTGTGATCCTTCTGCAGCATGGGGGGTGCCCTCTGTCTCTGCGCCCAGACTCTCAGCCAGAGCCAGCCTAGCCCACAGTGATCCTTCTGCAGCAGGGACGCCCTGTCTCTGCGCCCAGACTCTCAGCCAGAGCCAGCTTAGCCCAGGCCAGCGGCCACACCTGCCCGACCCGCAGGCATGGACCCCAGCCATATGCCACTGGACCTTTCCAACAAGACAGGGGCAGGGCGCCCCATGCGTGAACCAGAGTGTCCTGTGCCCAGCCTTGCCCTTGGGGGGATGGGCAAAGGGCAGAGGTGTCAGGGAGGTCACCAGCAGGACCTCTGGGAATCAAGACCAAGCCTCAGTGGCCCCCACCTCACAGGCGCAGCGGGGTGGGGTGCCAAGGCCATCAGCCTGAGACAGGGTGGCCCGTGCCCCAGACGGGCACCTGTCTGCAGCATGCCCAGTATTTTTAGCACAGCCAGGCAGCTCTCCAGCTCTGGCCCACAAAGCCCCACCCTCCCAGAGGCTGTCCCTCATGGAAGCCCACCAGAGTTGGGGCACAACTGGGCTGAACACGGGCAGGGCTTCCTCCCCGGCCTCACTTCTCGTGCCTGGAACCAGCCTCCCACTTGCTGAGGGTTGCCCCAACAAGGGAGAGGAGCCCGGACAGGGGAGTTGGGTGTGCCTGCCCACTCCGCGCCTCTCCCCGGGCGCTGGGATGTGAGCATACAGGGGCCTATAGCCCTGGCACCTGCTCATGGCTCCCCTGCAGGGCCCCCACCCCAAGGTTCTGGGGTGTGTCACGCTGCCAAGGCAGCCCCTTCTGTCCAGCGTGGCACTGCCCCGGCGTGGCCGCCTCATCTGAGCGGGGTCTCCGGCCATGCCTGCCTCCCGCCGACCCTTCTGTGGCGCCAGTGTGCAGACACACCCCGTGCAGGCAGCTCCCAGGAGCTCAACATCCGGGACCCTCTGAAGGGGCCAGCAGCTTTTTAGGCTCTGCCGCCTTTCTCCTCAGCTCCTTCCTGCAGCCGCCTGCCTGTCTTCCTCACCACTGCCCAGGGCCAGCAGTCACCCAAGACCACCTGCCACTGGCCTTCCGGCCCCCGGCCCCGGGGCTCAGTACCTGCCTCCGAAGGCCTCTCTAGGGGGTGTTTGTGGTGGGGGCAGGAGGCAAGAGTGAGACCCCCACAGGCAGGGAGGAAGAGCACCCCAGCCAGGACCCGGCACTTGTATCCCTCCATCTGGGAGGTCTCTCCTCAAAGGGGACAGAGTGTACCTGCTTAGGGGCCACCAGCGAGGGGCCTGCCCCATCCCCACTGTTCATGAGAGTTGGGGGCTGTGGGGCCGCACACACAGCCTGGCCACCTCAGAGGGAAGCTTGTGGACAAAAGGGCTCATCCCCTGGGCTTCCCTGACCATCTTGTCCTCCTGAGGCCATGGGAGAGGCTCTGGGCCAGGACTGGGTCAAGCCGACCCCAAGGGCACTAGCTGCAGGCCCCATGCTCTGGGCAGGGGTGGGAGCAGGTGATGTGGGGCCAGCACTTGGCACACCCGCTGCAGACCTCAGGTGAGGACTTCCCGGAGGCGTGCAGGTGGGGAACGCCAGATTAGGGGTAGGAGTGGGGTGGGCGGTCCTGGAGATCAAGCCCTCTAGGACAGATGTTCCCCCAAGGGCCCCTCACTCTGTCTGCCTCCACCCTGGACCTGCCCAGCACCCATCCCTTTCTGGAGATCAGGAGGCCTCTCTTGGGTTGCCCCCTCCTATTTTTCTGTTCTAAACCCACAAGGCCCCAGGTGCAGAGGAGGGGACCAATGAGCCCTGATCACCCTGATCACCTGCCCACAGCGGGTGAGCTCTGGGCCAGAGGCTGCTATGGAAAGTGCAAATGTCCAAGGCTGGCCCTGCCCTCATGCCAACCTGGCCAAGGTTTCCCAGAAAGACAAACCAGAGACAGCCACAGCCACAGCCCAGCACTGGTGGAGGGGCTCCAGGGAGCAGACCAGAGCTGCGGCCATGCAGCCCCTGGCGTACATGGTTGTGGCCGGTCCTGCTCCTTCTCTTGTAAACATACAGCCCAGGCTTCCGCTGTATGTGAGGATGCTGCCTCACAATGAGTGTCTTCACCTCAGTCAGAAATTTACCCAGAGAGTCACCAAATGTTTTTCCTTTGCTAGAAATGCTAGACTTTGCCATCTACCCAGAGTTCACAGGCTGTGCCCCTGGCTGGCATCTGAACCTCGCCGCAGGCAACTGCTCCCGATGTTTAAAATGATGGAGGCAGTCAGGGCGTGAAGACTCGGGCGACAGATGTGCTTTGGCAAATCGGAACTTACCTCAGAGCACACACCAGCCTTGAGGCAGCATCCCAGGTGTTTAATTGCTACTTCCCGGGTCACAGATTTCCTGTTGGAAGCTAAAGCCACTGGAGACACAACACAGCAAACCAGACGGGCAGCCAGCAAGCCAGGCTGGAGAAAACGGTTTATAAAGGCAGTTTCACACATTCAGCATTTGCCATCTTAACCACGCAAGCAGCCACCAGGTCTGTTCTACTGCTTCTTAGTTTCTCTTTTTCACAAGAAACTGCCAGCTCTCAGAGGGCAGGAGGATTTCCGAACCATCAATCAGGAGAGTGTAGGAGGAGAGGCTTCCCTTATTGCAAGTATTTTATTGGATAAGCTTTGAAAGCCATAGAGACCAAATCCTATTTAGCGAGGAAGTTAGCAAATTGCCTTTATTCAGAAGAAGCAAGTTACATAGAACTGGGACTGGACATGAGGCTGCCCTCCTCCTTGCACCTCCAGCTGTGCCTAATGACACTGAAATGCTGCTGTGTGTGGCACGCCACGGGCCATGGAGTAGCTCCAGCTAATGCAGATGGACATCCCGGGTGCCCCAGGGAGATGAGGCCCACTGAGTGGGATGAAGCCCTGAGCCTGGCCAGCACGGAGACACCTGCTAGGGGAAAGCCCACGAGCGCTGTGGCCACCTCCAATCCTGCCCATCTGGGTGGAGACCCACAGGCACCCTGCAGGCTGGGGTGTCAACCCACTCACTGCCCAGGGCTGCCCTCGGCCAGGAGAGAGCCACATTCAGACACTTGTTGCATGTGAAGCAACAGGCCAGGGTGGAACCGGACAGAGGGGGCCTTCCGGGAAAGGCTAGGCTTGCCGGCGCTCCTGCGCTGCGGCCACTCTGCCCCAATCCTGCAGGTGCCTATCAGGGGCCTGTCTGGCACCTCTGCTTATTTCTTCCATGGGTATCGAACCTAGAGGGGAGACGCGGGATTACTCACCACTTCCCTCCACTCACACGCATGTTCAGACACAAACACAGCCCTTCTGACGTGGCTTCCACGGAGCCCCAAGGTGGAAGCGCCAAGTGCAAACTACCAGGCTGCGGACGGTCAAGAGCTCACCTGTCCGGCCGTCCAGTCGCCCGCCCGGCCGCCTTGAGGCTCTTGGGCTGCAGCCCTGATGCCTGGAGACTTTGGGACTGGCCTCTAGCCTCGCTGGGCTTCCAACCCTGTGGCCGAGGGGAGATGCCAAGATGCACAGTTAGCACTTCGGCCTGTGGCTGGGTCGCCTGTCTGCCCCCGGGGCTGCCCGCCGGCTCCAGGTCCACTCGGGCCCACGGCCGCGACACCCAGGGCCGCCGCCTGCCTGGATAGGCTCCCTGGGGTCTGGGGCGCGCAGGAGCCGCCAGCGCCGGGCCCGTAATTGGGTGCGCCCGGGGTCTGGCGGCCGCGGCTCGCAGACGTCAGGAGGCTCCGGGACGCGCACGGGCGCCGGCGCAGAGGAACAGGCGGGCCGGGGGCGGGCACGGCGGGCACCCCACCCGGAGCTCGCCCCGCCCCTGTCATTCGTGCTGAAGGCTCGCAGAGGCCGCCCGGCCCCGTCCGCTGCCAGACCTTGCCAGGGCCGCGCAGTACCCGCCGACCCCAACTTGCCCGGACGTTTCCGTCCCGCCTGCTCTGCTCGGGGGCGCGGGGCTGCCGGCCAGTCCGTCTGTCAGTCTGTCCTGGCGTGCGAGGCCGCCCACCGGCCCCGACTGCTCAGAGGCGGCCAGGCCAGGCCAGAGCGCCCGCCGCGCGCCGCAGCCCACCGGGCCCAGACGATGACCCCAGCGCCGACCCCAGCGCCACGGGCCCCGGGCCGCGCGAGGCCTGCCGGGAGCTGGAGTCCCGCGCGGGCGGCCAGACCACAACTCCCAGAAGGCCCCGCGGCGGCGCTGCGCGCGCAGCCCCAGCCCATCGCGAGCGGACCCTGCCGGCCCGGTGCGGCTGGGCCAGCGGGAGCGGGACCGGGACGGCGCTCGCGTTCTGCCAGAGCGGAGCACGACTCGGGGACGGTGCGGAGGGCCAGGGGAGGAGATCCGCGCCTGCACGCACCATCAGCCGAGAGAACGGCCTGCATCGTGCCAGTGACCCAGGAGCGACTCGGGGACGGCCTCGGGCTCCCAGGCCCTCCCGGGCCACCGGGCACTGAGGAGAGGGGCGGCTAGAAACTGTGGGACCCCGACAGCGGGAGCCCAGGGCCAGCCCCCGCCGGAGCGCCGCGGCCACGGCCACGCCCTCGCCGCAGGGATGGGCGGGGCAGGCGCCGGAAGTGCGTCAGCGCGGGAGGGTCGGCTTCGCCGGCCCTGCGTGGCGCAGCTGGGGGCCGAGCGGCTTAGCCTCTGGGCGCCTGCGCAATGGCGGTCCCGGAGACGCACTCGGTTGCCATAGAGACGGGGGCTCGGGACCGACGTCGCGCTCGCGGGCACTGGCGGGACTTGCCGCGCGGCAGCCACCTCTTTCCGACTCCACCAGAGTGGACCCGGTCCGGGCTTTTGAGTCACGCAGACCTGCACACAGCAAGAAACGGCAGTCCGGGCCCGTCCTCCCGTCCCCGGTTCTGCACCCTAGAGGCGGACGCTTGTTTCTCGCTTTCTCCTCAGAGAAGTCTCCGCCTTTCTAAACAATGCACTGCTACTTTCTCATTTCTTTTTTTTTGAGGCGGAGCCTCTCCCTATCTCCCAGGCTGGAGTGCAATGTCGCGATCTCGGCTCACTGCAACCTCCGCCTCCCGGGTTTAAATGATTCTTCTGTTTCAGCCTCCCGAGCAGCTGGGACTACAGGCTTGCGCCACCACGCACACCTAATTTTTGTATTTTTAGTCGAGACGGGGTTTCACCATGTTGTCCAGGCTGGTCTCGAACTCCTGACCTCGTGATCTGCCCGCCTAGGGCTCCCAACGTGCTGGGATTATAGACATAAGCCACAGCCCCCGGCCTCTCATTTCTTTTTTTTTTTTTTTTTTTTTTGAGATGGAGTCTGGCTCTGTCGCCCGGGCTGGAGTGCAGTGTCCGGATCTCAGCTCACTGCAAGCTCCGCCCCCCGGGTTTACGCCATTCTCCTGTCTCAGCCTCCCGAGTAGCTGGGACTACAGGCGCCCGCCACCTCGCCCGGCTAGTTTTTCGTATTTTTTAGTAGAGACGGGGTTTCACCGTGTTAGCCAGGATGGTCTCGATCTCCTGACCTCGTGATCCGCCCGTCTCGGCCTCCCAAAGTGCTGGGATTACAGGCTTGAGCCACCGCGCCCGGCCCTCTCATTTCTTAATTGTAGACATTGCGTACTTCCGGAGAAGGTCCCTGAGAACCTGGCTGATCTTCCCCGCTGCACCCCTCAGGTGGTCCTGTTAGCTCCCAAACTGTCAACCTGAAAGGAAACCCAGAGGCAGGCTCTCCAGGACAAGTGAGTTAATCTGGGCATCGCAGGGGGTTGCAGCCTAGGGTGTTCGTGCCATGACTGATCATAGGCCTATCCGAGGGGGCCAGGAGAAGGGGAAAATATAGATGAGCTCACAAAAGTCGTTTTGTAACAAAAACCACTGGCCGTGGGCGCTTGCTGCAGGAGTGGGCGTTAGCTCGTTGTTGGAGAGAGAGCCTTACCAGGCCCAAGTCCTCGTGCAAGCTGCTTATCTGGAATACTGCAGTCCTGAGGAATTTCCCTGCAGTAAGTCTGGTTACAGGCAAACGTGCAGGACGTGCGGGAGCGTGTTCTGAGGAGGCCTGCTGCACGTATCCCCGCGTGAGAGCTCCCCCTTCGTGGCCTCTCCACTCCATTTGTTTAGGGATTGGTAGAAGTAGTTCCATTTTGGTACCTGCAACTGTCACAGCTGTGGTAATGAAACCAGGCTTATCTCTTCACGACTGAGTACCTGCTGTTCACTGCTACTGTATAAAACCATGCCACAATTCCTGTACAACCTTTTTTTTCTTTTAATAGTTACCTAATATTTTCACATACCTAGCTTTTTACTAACCCATGGCCAGTTTTTTTTTTTCAAGTGTCCCAACGTTTTTGCCACATGCCTAATAATAACATTTTCCAAAGGCTCAAACACATCCGCTGTGTCTGATCCTCCTGTTCGGACCTAGACCGATCGCCTCCTGACCGTGCTGCACAGTTCTTATCTTGAGCTTTTCTCTGCTCTCATCCTTGAGACTCACTTTGCCTGTCTCCTTTCTTGGATTCCCTATGTAAACGAAAAATAAAATCCTGAGCCCTCTACCAACTGTTTTATGTTTTGTTTTGTATTTGAGACAGGGTCTTGCTCTGTTGCCCAGACTGGAGTGCAGTGGCACTGTCTTGGTTCACTGCAGCCTCTGCTTCCTGGATTCAAGTGATCCTCCCATCTCAGCCTCTTGAGTAGCTAGGACCACAGACACGCACCACCATGCTGGTTATTTTTAAATTTTTAGTAGAGACGGGGTGTTACCATGTTGCCTAGGCTAGTCTCAAACTCCTAGGCGAAGCTATTTGCTCACCTCTGCCTTCTGAAGTGCCGGAATTGGCTGGGCACGGTGGCTCACGCCTGTAATTTCAGCACTTTGGGAGGCCGAGGAGGGCGGATCACTTGGGGTCAAGAGTTCATGACCAGTCTGACCAACATGTTGAAACCCCATCTCTACTAAAAATACAAAAATACAGTGTGTGTGTGTGTGTGTGTGTGTGTGTATATATATGTGTGTGTGTATATATATATATATATATTAGCCAGGCATGGTGGTGCACGCCTGTACTCCCAGCTACTTGGGAGCCTGAGGCAGGAGAATTGCTTGAACCTGGGAGGTGGAGGTTGCAGTGAGCTGAGATCATGACACTGCACTCCAGCCTGGGGAACAGAGCAAGAATTTGCCTCAAAAAAGAAAAAAAAAAAGGAAAAACCGGCTAGGTACAGTGGCCTACACCTGTAATCCCAGCACTTTGTGAGGCCGAGGTGGGAGGATCACCTGAGGCCAGGAGTTGGAGACCAGCCTGGCCAGCATGGCGAAACCCCATCTCTACTAAAAATACAAAAATTAGCCGGGGATGGTGGTACTTGCCTGTAGTCCCAGCTACTCGGGAGGCTGAGGTGGGAGAATCGCTTGAACCCAGGAGGCGAATGCTACAGTGAGCCAAGATCTGGCCACTGCACTCCAGCCTGGGTGACAGAGTGAGACTCCGTCTCAAAAAAAAAAAAAAAAAAAAGAAAAAGAAAAGTGCTGGGATGACAGGTGTGAGCCACTGCTCCCAGCCAGCCTTCCACCAATTGAACAGATTCCCTCTTGGCCAAGGGGACCCCAGAGAAATTTTTAAAACAGTTTCCGGCCGGGTGGATCCACCTATAACCTATAAGCCCCCACTTCAAGATATCCTACCTTTTTAGGCCAAACCTACATATACTTTCCATGTATGTATTTATGTCTTTGCTTGTAACTCCTGCCTTTCTAAAGTGTACAAAACCAAACTGTAAACCAACCACTTCAGAACCACTTACTCAAGGCTTCTCGGATGTGTGTTTTCCTGGGAACCCCAGTCATTCATATCGGCTCAAAGTAAACCTCTTGAAAGTATTTTGTGAAGCTGGGCATGGTGGCTTATGCCTGTAATGCCAGCCCTCTGGGAGGCTGAGGTGATTGGATCACTTGAGCCCAGGACTTAGAGACCATCCTGGGCCACATGTTGAAATCCCATCTCTACAAAATACACAAAAATTAACTGGGTGTGGTGGCACACGCCCGTGGTCCCAGCTACTCTGCGAGGATCGCTTGAGCCTGGGAGGCAGAGGCTGCAGTGAGCTGAGGTCGCACCACTGCACTCTAACCTGAGCAACAGAATGAAGCCCTCTTTAAAAAAAGAAGAGCCCGGGCACAGTGGCTCACGCCTGTAATTCCAGCACTTTGGGAGGCTGAGGCGGGTGGATCACGAGGTCAGGAGTTTCAGACCAGCCTGGACAACATGGTGAAACCCCATCTCTACTAAAACTACAAAAATTAGGCTGGGCGCGGTGGCTCATGCCTGTAATCCCAGCACTTTGGGAGGCCGAGGCAGGCAGATCACGAGGTCAGGGGTTTGAGATCAGCCTGACCAACATGGTGAAGCCATCTCTTACTAAAAACACAAAAATTAGCCGGGCGTGGTGGCACACGCCTATAATCCCAGCTACTCAGGAGGTGAGGCAGGAGAATCACTTGAATCCGGGAGGCGGAGGTTGCCGTGAGCGGAGATCGCGCCGCTGCACTCCAGTCCGGGCAACGAGCAAAACTCTGTCTCAAAAAAAAAAAAAAAGAAGAAGGAGGAAAAAGTGTCTTCTTCAGAGTCTGGCTTTTCTGTTAACAGCTGTTTCCTGGAATCTGCATCCTCCTCCTTCTGGCTTTACTCCCTTACTTTGCTGCAGTAAGACCCCTAGTAACTTCCTGGGAAGGGCCCATGTCTGGCCAGTTTCCTCTTCTACTGGAAGGTTCCCCACAACCCCTGCTTTCTCTCTGTGTCCTGCCTGAGAAGCACAGAGCCTGGGCCACTGCATATTTTCCCTGCAGGCTTGAAGCTCGGCCAGGACCTTGAGTATTCTGTTACTGATGAACTAGGTTGTTGCCTGAGACACTGAAAGATCAAACATGTTGCTAAATATGTGGAAACGAGAGCCACACGAATTAAATCCTCCTGTAAAACTCTCCACTCTAGCCCCTGGGTGCAGGCTTCCTAGGTGGAACCTCTCCATCTCTTGCTGTCGGCCCGAGGATGTGCTTCCTCCCTCTGTACATAAGTTCCCCGAACAAATGCTTTGGGCTTATCACCCTGGCATTTGCTGCTGCTTTTCTTTGGGACCAACCAGCTCCACCTCAGGACGGTTTGGGGCAGTCCCTTGCTGGAACTTGCCTGCTACCACTTTTGGGGTGACTCTAGCCATGGGCTGGAGGGATGAAACAGCAGAGTCAGCAGGATTCCAAAGAAACGGGCTGGGGGAACCAGTAGCAATGGGGAGACCCCCGGACGGCCGCAGGATCCCTGCAGCCTGCTTGCTTCACGCTGTCTCCTTGTACAGCAGCCTGAGGATTAAAACTCTTTCTGCTGCAACCCGTGGTGTCGGTGTAGTGATGTTCCATGCATCAGGAAACGGGCCCGCGATGGCCCCAACAAGAGAGATGCCTCTCCAAAGGGTTTCTCCAGGAATGACGGGGAATTGCAGTTTGGGATATGCATGCTACAGCAGACCACAGGCACATCCAGAGAGGCTGGGACGGGAAGCTTCTAAAACACAGAAAGGAGAAGCCCACCTAAGCTGCTTTGAAACAAAGAGCACAGGTGACACGGCCTTTGTGTTAGTCCATTCTCACGGTGTTACAAAGAACTGCCTGAGACTGGGTAATTTATAGAGGAAAGAGGTTTAACTGACCCACAGTTCCACATGGCTGCAGGAGAGAGATGTGCTGAGCAGAGGAGAAAAGCCCCTTATACAACTACCAGATGTCCGGAGAACTCACTGTCACGAGAACAGCATGGGGGTAACTGCCCCCATGATTCAATTACCTCCCACCGGGTCCCTCCCACAACACGTGGGGATTATGGGAACTACAAGAGGAGATTTGGGTGGGGACACAGCCAAACCGTATCAGGCTTGTTGCAGGAGTTGGCATTCGTTTGGAGGTGAAGACGGCCCTTGTTAGGCAAGCGTCCTTATGCAAGCAGCTTAGCGGCAGTACTGTGGTTTTGAGTTAATTCCTTAGTTTCTTTCCTGGCACACCTGGGAGAGCCCTTCCTTTGTGGCCTCCTGGCTCCATTTTTCAGGGTTTGACATAAGTGACTCCATTTTGGTAGTGGCCACTTTCACACTGGATATCCACAGATAATGTCTTCCAGGCTCAGGTCCATCACCCCCGCATGTGCAAGGCTGAGCTAACTGCCATGTGTGTGGCCTTAGGCCCCTTGGCAGCCAGGACAATATGTTTTTTTCTCTTTTTTTTTTTTTTTTTGAGACAGAGTCTCATTCTGTCGCCCGGGCTGGGGTACTATGGCGCAATCTCAGCTCACTGCAAGCTCCGCCTCCTGGGTTCAAGTGTTTCTCCTGCCTCAGCCTCCTGAGGAGCTGAGATTACAGGCACAGACCACCACGCCCGGCTAATTTTTATATTTTTTTAGTAGAGACAGGTTGGCCAGGCTGGTCTCAAACTCCTGACCTCAGGTGATCCACCCGCCTCGGCCCCCCAAAGTGATGGAATTACAGGCATGAGCCACCATGCCCAGCCTCCTTTCTTTTTTGAGACAGGCTCTCTGTTGCCCAGGCTGGAGTGCGGTACAGTGATCACAGCTCACTGCAGTCGCGACCTCCTGGGCCCAAGCCATCCTCCTACCTCCGCTTCCTGAGTAGCTGGGACTACAGCTGTGTGCCACCACACCCAGTTAATTTTTGTATTTTTTTTTATAGTGATGGGGTTTTGCCCCGTTGCTAAGGCTGGTCTTGAACTCCTGGGCTCAAGTGATCTGCCCGCCTTGGCCTCTCAAAGTGCTGGGATTACAGGCTTGAGGCACTGCACTCGGCTGACAATGGTCTCGCTCTGTCACCCAGGCTGCAGTGCAGTGGAGAGATCTCAGCTCACTGCAATCTGTGCCTCCTGGGTTCAAACAATTCTCCTGCCTTAGCCTTCCTAGTAGCTGGGATTATAGGCATGTGCCACCACACCCAGCTCATTTTCTCTTTTCTTTTCTTTTTGCTTTTGAGACAGAGTTTCCTTCTTGTTGCCCAGGCTGGATTGCAGTAGCACAATCTTGGCTCACTACAACCTCCACCTCCTGGGTTTCAGTGATTCTCCTGCCTCAGCCTCCCAAGTAGCTGGGACTACAGGTGTGTGCCACCACAACCAGCTAATTTTTGAATTTTAGTAGAGATGGGGGTTTCACTATGTTGGTCAGGCTGGTCTTGAACTCCTGACCTCAAGTGATCCACCTGCCTTGGCCTCCCTAAGTGCTGGGATTACAGACGTAAGCCACTATGCCTGGCTGGTACCTACTTTTTTTCTTTTCTTTTTTTCTTTCTTTTTTTTTTTTTTTTTTTTGAGACGGAGTCTTGCTGTGCCCCAGGCTGGAGTGCAGTGGCGCGAGATCTCGGCTCACTGCAAGCTACGCCCCGCCGGTTTCACGCCATTCTCCTGCCTCAGCCTCCCAAGTAGCTGGGACTACAGGCGCCCGCCACCTCACCCGGCTAATTTTCTTGTATTTTTAGTAGAGACGGGGTTTCACCGGGTTAGCCAGGATGGTCTCGATCTCCTGACCTCGTGATCCGCCCATCTCGGCCTCCCAAAGTGCTGGGATTACAGGCTTGAGCCACCGCGCCCGGCCTCTTTTTTTCTTTTTTTTTTTTTGAGACAGAGTCTTACTCTGGAGCAATGGCACAATCTCAGCTCACTGCAACCTCCACCTCCCAGGTTCAAGCAATTCTTCTGCCTCAGCCTCCAGAGTAGCTGGGATTACAGATGTGTGCCAGCACGCCTGGCTAATTTTTTGTATTTTTGTACCAGAGACGGGGTTTCACCATGTTGGCCAGGCTGTTCTTGAACTCCTGACCTCAAGTGATCCACCTGTCTCGGCCTCCCAACGTGCTGGGATTACAGGTGTGAGCCACTGTGCCTGGCCGGTACCTACTTTTTTTTTTTCTTTTTTTTTGAGACAGAGTCTTTTTTTTTTTTTTTTTTTTTGAGACGGAGTCTTGCTCTGTTGCCCAGGCTGGAATGCAGTGGCACGATCTCGGCTCGCTGCAAGTTCCGCCTCCCAGGTTCATGCCATTCTCCTGCCTCAGCCTCCCGAGTAGCTGGGACTACAGCTGCCCACCACCACGCTCAGCTAATTTTTTTTTTTTTTGTATTTTTTTAGAGATGGGGCTTCACCATGTTAGCCAGGCTGGTCTTGATCTCCTGACCTCGTGATCCACCCGCCTCGGCTGCCCAAAGTGCTGGGATTACAGGCGTGAGCCACCGTGCCTGGCCGTAGTTACCTACTTTGGTAATGTATTTGTGGACCAGGTTTGGCCCCTGCATGAAAATCAAATGATTAAGTAAATCAATGACTATTTTCAGCAATACGGTAAATCAGGTCACCTGAAAGATCTTCTCAATGAAACAATAAAAGATCTGTATAATGTATTTTATTGGTATTATTATTATTATTTTTGAGACAGGGTCTCACTCTGTCACCCAGGCGGGAGTGCAGTGGCGCAATCACAGCTCACTGCAACCTTGACCTCCCGGGCTCAAGTGATTCTCCTTCCTCAGCCTCCTGAGTAGCTGGGATTATAGGCTCGTGCCACCACACCCAGCTAATTTGCTTTTTTGGTACATTTTGTAGAGACAGGGGTCTCACTGTGCTGCCCAGACTAGTCTCCAACTCCTGACCTCAAGCGATCTGCCTGTCTCAGCCTCCCAAAGTGCAGGAATTACAGGCATGAGCTGCCGCACCCAGCCTATTTTTTTTTTTTTTTTTTTTTTTTGAGACGGAGTCTCGCTCTGTCACCCAGGCTGGAGTGCAGTGGCGCGATCTCCGCTCACTGCAAGCTCCGCCGCCTCCCAGGTTCACGCCATTCTCCTGCCTCAGCCTCCCTAGAAGCTGGGACTACAGGCGCCCACCACCACGCCTGGCTAATTTTTTTGTATTTTTAGTAGAGACGGGGTTTCACCGTGTTAGCCAGGATGGTCTCGATCTCCTGACCTCGTGATCCGCCTGCCTCGGCCTCCCAAAGTGCTGGGATTACAGGCGTGAGCCACCGCGCCCGGCAACCCGGCCTATTTTTTTTTTTTTTTTTTTTTTTGAGACGGAGTCTCGCTCTGTCGCCCAGGCTGGAGTGCAGTGGCCGGATCTCAGCTCACTGCAAGCTCCGCCTCCCGGGTTCCCGCCATTCTCCTGCCTCAGCCTCCGGAGTAGCCGGGACTACAGGCGCCCGCCACCTCCCCCGGCTAGTTTTTGTATTTTTTAGTAGAGACGGGGTTTCACCGTGTTAGCCAGGATGGTCTCGATCTCCTGACCTCGTGATCCGCCCGTCTCGGCCTCCCAAAGTGCTGGGATTACAGGCTTGAGCCACCGCGCCCGGCCCTATTTTTAAATTATTTTTAAGAGATGGGGGTCTTGCTCTGTTCCCCAGGCTGGAGTGCAGTGGTGTGATCATAGCTAACTGCAGCCTCAAACTCCTAGGCTCAAGGGATCCTCCCGCCTCAGCCTCCCAAGTAGTTGGGACGATGAGTGTGAGCCACTGTGCCTGGCAAACAATCTGTATAAAATATCGAAAGCACAGGAGGCTGAGGCAGGAGAACTGCTTGAACCCAGGAGGCAGAGGCTGCAGTGAGCTGAGATCACACCACTGCACTCCAGCCTGGGTGACAGAGCAAGACTCCATGTCAAACAAACAAACGAACAAACAAGCAAAATATATATATATATGCATCGTTTAAAATCCATGACTGAGCTGACATACAGTAAGGAAGTAAACAGCAGCCTTGAAATAGAAAACCTGGAGCACAGGAGGAGGAGGGGGCCTGAGGGGATTGTACCCCCGGCTTGGACTCATGAAGGGATCCATATTCTCCCCCATCTCTCCACCTGGCAGGGCCTCGACATTTTTGACTAACTGTATGACATGTGAGTGAATTCTGCATATTGATGCATTCAGCATGCATTGTGGCTGTGCAGTGGCTTCCGAGATGCAGCTCTGAAGGCAGCTTTGCAGAGGTGCCGGGGAACAGCAAGACTGCTGCCTGCCACAGGGGGGAGAGATGGGAAGGGATGCCAGCCACAGGTGCTCAGGAAGGCCCAGGCAGCACTGGTGTGGACAGACTCAACTCTGCTTAAAAAGGAAATCAAGGGCCGGGCGCGGTGGCTCAAGCCTGTAATCCCAGCACTTTGGGAGGCCGAGACGGGCGGATCACGAGGTCAGGAGATCGAGACCATCCTGGCTAACACGGTGAAACCCCGTCTCTACTAAAAAATACAAAAACTAGCCGGGCGAGGTGGCGGGCGCCTGTAGTCCCAGCTACTCGGGAGGCTGAGGCAGGAGAATGGCGGGAACCCGGGAGGCGGAGCTTGCAGTGAGCTGAGATCCGGCCACAGCACTCCAGCCTGGGCTACAGAGTGAGACTCCGCCTCAAAAAAAAAAAAAAAAAAAAAAAAGGAAATCAAGGCCGGGCACAGTGGCTCACGCCTGTAATCCCAGCACTTTGGGAGGCTGAGGTGGGCAGATCACCTGAGGTCAGGAATTTAAGACCAGCCTGGTCAACATGGTGAAACCCTGTCTCTACTACAAATACAAAATCAGCCAGCTGTGGTGGCAGGTGCCTGTAATCCCAGCTACTTGGGAGGCTGAAGCAGGAGAATCACTTGAACCCAGGAGGCGGAGGCCGTAGTGAGCCGAGATCGCGCCACTGCACTCCAACCCAGGCAACAGAGTGAGACTCCGTCTCAACAAGAACAAAAAAAAAAAATGGAAATCAACAACATCATGACAGTTAGTGTAACTTTGCACCAAAGGAGAAGGGGAAGTTCCAGAACTTTCTTCCAGCTTCACAGATAAGTCGCACACAGGCCTTTCAGGAGAGAGGTCACATTGGGGATGTTCAGGACAGGACGTTGCCAGTGGCAGAGACTGCTCCGAGTGCTGGCGTTAGCACATGGCAGGTCCCACCTCAGAAGTCCAGCTGTGTAGAAAGCTCCTCTGAGCAACGGGCAGGCCCAAGCATAGTTTAACAACATCAGAAAAGACAGCAAGACGGGCTCCTCCAAATTCTCTGCTCCAGGTGGAGAGGGGGACCCTGTGAGTGTGCTTGGTGACCCCCGTGGAGACGTGGACAGCAGGGGCCACTCACCGTCCTCCAGCAGCCGGTCACTAAGTAGGCTGGAGGCTGGAAGTTCCTGTTAATCTTCTAGAAAGATGGGCCTCCCTGAACTGGCAGGTTCCTGAAAAGAAAATAATGTTTTAAGAAAAAGAAAATAAAAATAGACGGGCCTACAGAGCTCAAGCACACCAAAGATTAGGTAGTAGGTGGAATAGAGCTTTTCCAAAGGAGAACAGGATATGGTACCTGTGGCGGAAAAGAGGACGTAATGACACGTGCAGCGGGAACGGGAACAGGAGCACCACGGATGTTCTGACCCCACGCCTGACCAGCTGACCCTGCGCCGGAGCAGCCCAGCCCACTACACGCCTGACCAGCCCGCCCCACACCTGACCAGCCCACCCCACTCCTGACCAACCCACTCCACACCTGACCAGCCCACCCACACCTGACCAGCCCACCCCCCCCCACCTGACCAGCCCACCCCACACCTGACCAGCCCACCCCCCCCCCACCTGACCAGCCCACCCCACACCTGACCAGCCCACCCCACACCTGACCAACCCACCCCACACCTGACCAACCCACCCCCCCCACCTGACCAGCCCAGCCCCCACCTGACCAGCCCACCCCACACCTGACCAGCCCACCCCCCCCACCTGACCAGCCCAGCCCCCCCCCCACCTGACCAGCCCACCCCACACCTGACCAGCCCACCCCACACCTGACCAACCCACCCCACACCTGACCAACCCACCCCCCCCACCTGACCAGCCCAGCCCCCACCTGACCAGCCCACCCCACACCTGACCAGCCCACCCCCCCCACCTGACCAGCCCAGCCCCCCCCCCACCTGACCAGCCCACCCCACTCCTGACCAGCCCACCCCACACCTGACCAGCCCACCCCACGCCTGACCAGCCCACCCCACACCTGACCAGCCCACCCCACACCTGACCAGCCCACCCCACACCTGACCAGCCCACCCCACACCTGACCAGCCCACCCCACACCTGACCAGCCCACCCCACACCTGACCAGCCCACCCCACGCCTGACCAGCCCACCCCACGCCTGACCAGCCCACCCCACGCCTGACCAGCCCACCCCACACCTGACCAGCCCACCCCACACCTGACCAGCCCACCCCACACCTGACCAGCCCACCCCACTCCTGACCAGCCCACCCCCCCCCACCTGACCAGCCCAGCCCCCACCTGACCAGCCCACCCCACACCTGACCAGCCCACCCCCCCCCACCTGACCAGCCCAGCCCCCCCCCCACCTGACCAGCCCACCCCACACCTGACCAGCCCACCCCACACCTGACCAACCCACCCCACACCTGACCAACCCACCCCCCCCCACCTGACCAGCCCACCCCACACCTGACCAGCCCACCCCACGCCTGACCAGCCCACCCCACACCTGACCAGCCCACCCCACACCTGACCAGCCCACCCCCCCCCACCTGACCAGCCCAGCCCCCACCTGACCAGCCCACCCCACACCTGACCAGCCCACCCCCCCCACCTGACCAGCCCAGCCCCCCCCCCACCTGACCAGCCCACCCCACTCCTGACCAGCCCACCCCCCCCACCTGACCAGCCCAGCCCACACCTGACCAGCCCACCCCACACCTGACCAGCCCACCCCACTCCTGACCAGCCCACCCCACACCTGACCAGCCCACCCCCCCACCTGACCAGCCCACCCCCCCACCTGACCAGCCCAGCCCACACCTGACCAGCCCACCCCCCCCCACCTGACCAGCCCACCCCACTCCTGACCAGCCCACCCCCCCCCACCTGACCAGCCCAGCCCACACCTGACCAGCCCACCCCCCCCCCACCTGACCAGCCCACCCCCCCCCCACCTGACCAGCCCACCCCACACCTGACCAGCCCACCCCACACCTGACCAGCCCACCCCACACCTGACCAGCCCACCCCACTCCTGACCAGCCCACCCCACACCTGACCAGCCCACCCCACACCTGACCAGCCCACCCCCACACCTGACCAGCCCACCCCCCCACCTGACCAGCCCACCCCCCCCCACCTGACCAGCCCACCCCACTCCTGACCAGCCCACACCCCCCCACCTGACCAGCCCACCCCACACCTGACCAGCCCACCCCACACCTGACCAGCCCACCCCACACCTGACCAGCCCACCCCCACACCTGACCAGCCCACCCCCCCACCTGACCAGCCCACCCCCCCCCACCTGACCAGCCCACCCCACTCCTGACCAGCCCACACCCCCCCACCTGACCAGCCCACCCCACACCTGACCAGCCCACCCCCCCCCCCACCTGACCAGCCCACCCCACACCTGACCAACCCACCCCCCCCCCACCTGACCAGCCCACCCCACACCTGACCAGCCCACCCCACACCTGACCAACCCACCCCACACCTGACCAACCCACCCCCCCCCACCTGACCAGCCCACCCCACACCTGACCAGCCCACCCCACACCTGACCAACCCACCCCACACCTGACCAACCCACCCCCCCCCCACCTGACCAGCCCACCCCACACCTGACCAGCCCACCCCACACCTGACCAGCCCACCCCCCCCCACCTGACCAGCCCAGCCCCCACCTGACCAGCCCACCCCACACCTGACCAGCCCACCCCCCCCCCACCTGACCAGCCCAGCCCCCCCCCCACCTGACCAGCCCACCCCACTCCTGACCAGCCCACCCCCCCCCACCTGACCAGCCCAGCCCACACCTGACCAGCCCACCCCCCCACCTGACCAGCCCAGCCCCCACCTGACCAGCCCAGCCCACACCTGACCAGCCCAGCCCACACCTGACCAGCCCACCCCCCCACCTGACCAGCCCAGCCCACACCTGACCAGCCGACCCCCCTACACTGACCAGCTGACCCCACACCTGACCAGCCCACCCCCCCACCTGACCAGCCCACCCCCCCACCTGACCAGCCCAGCCCACACCTGACCAGCCGACCCCCCTACACTGACCAGCTGACCCCACACCTGACCAGCCCACCCTGCGCCTGGCCAGCCCACCCTAGGCCAGCCAGCTGACCCTGTGCTGAGCAGCAGGGCCCAATCCTCACCTGCCTTCCCCATGGCCCTCCTTGTCACTGGCTCCATATGGGGTCTTTATACGAGAGCAGAAACAGACAGAACCTGGGTGAGCTTCACATGTGCCTTCTCGCTGATCCTTGGAAACAAGCAGATTCTACTCTGTTCACCACTCTTTCTGCTCAGTTTGATGCATTTTAGGCAAAAGCTGCCATCTTGCCAAGGCTCAGCCTCCTGGGCATTGGGAGGGCTGGAAGATGGCAAGCCCCTGGGGGGATACGGGGCACGTGCAGGTCCCTCCACTTCCAGGTGCCCTCCACAGGGTCTTGGGGCAGCAGAAGCCCCTCGGTGGGACCTGACTCTACTTCCTGGCCTCATGGGCCCTCTAAGCCTCAGTTTTCCTCTCTGCACCAGAGGACAGCCAGTGGTCAGTGGCCCTTTGGGCTTGGCTGCTGCCCCTCACCTGCTGACTCGCTGCCCGTCTGTACTAGGGGTCAGGTAGTCAAGGGGCAGGTTCCAGGTTAGGCTCACCTTCCTATGTGACCTGGTCACCACAAGGCATAGCTCCTTTCCTAAGAGGAAAGTATCTGAGCACCTGAGGGTCCACCATGAGCCCCAAGGGTCCACCATGAGTGCTGAGGGTCTGCTGTGAGTCCCGAGGGTCCACTGTGCTACAGCCCACTTGGGTCTAACGGAACCATTGGACCTGGAGAAACTGCCCAACCCCCATTGCTCAGAACGGAGTGGGCTGGGCTTCCTCAGGGGGACCCTGGAGCCGGGGCTGCTCCATCCCTGCTCTACCAGGGAGAAAACAGAGGCCTGGGTGGTGGGGCCGTGGCTTCTGGTCTGCTGACCACCTGCCCTAGAGACATGCTTCAAAATGCTGCAGGCCAGGCTCATGCCTGTAATCCCAGCACTTTGGAAGGCCAAGGCAGGAAAATCACTTGAGGCCAGGAGTGTGCAACCAGCCTGGGCAACACAGGAGACTCTGTCTCTACAAAAAAAAAAAAAAAAAAAAAAAGAAAGGCCCAAAGGATGGGGGGTTACTTGGACGAAGGCTCTGGCAAGCACAAGCTCAGCTGTGGGTTACCTGTCAGTCTCACTGTAACAAGCAGCCAGCACTGCAGGAAACGGACAGCTGCTGGGACAGAGTCGTCTCCACCCTCCCTGAAGCCCCTGGAGGATGAGGCTCCTCCCAGCTCTTGCAGCCACCGAGCCCTGGGGTCTGTGGGGTCCCTCAGCTCCACCCCTTCACTGGCAGCGCCGCTGTGGATGCTCTTGGGATAGGACCCAGGAGGCCACCTCCTTCCCCAGCTCCGGCCACAGAGATGCCCGGGTCACGGTGCCATCTGCTTCAGTGGTTGGGCTGAGGCACCTGCAGGGACTGGGCCCGCCATCCTGCGAGAGCCCAGGGAGTCTGAGGACAGCACTTGAGAAAGTCACCCCAGAGAGGGACTTTCAGGTCTGGATCCCACTGAGGTCAGCATTTGGCCCAGGCTCGGAGCCCAGGATCTGGTGAGAATGGGGCATCCACTGAAGGTCACTCCTCCCTGGCAGCAGCAGAGCAGTGTTGGGGGGGGCACCCGCCTCTCCACCAGGGGCTCTGTCCCCTCCCTGGGGGGGCACCCGCCTCTCCACCAGGGGCTCTGTCCCCTCCCTGGAATTTTGGAGGCATGACCAGAGGTGGTGAAGGGCTCACAGGGGCACACGTTTCTGGAAGAGAAAACAGTCACTGCTGCTGGAGAAACAGGAGACCCACAGGGGCAGGGAAGGGTGGCTCCTGGGAGCCCTAAAGGAGAAGTGTGTGCCAGGATGCTGAAACTGGCACTCAGCTCCCAGCGTAAAGGGGCTGAGGGTCATGGGGGCCATGAGAAGCGGTGGCTGCTGCCCTGGAGCTCTCGTTCTCACAGCTCCTAAGCATCGAAGCCATTCCCCAGGTCCCCAGGGACCCACTTGCTCACGTCCCAGCAGGCCCCGTGCCAGCCACAAGGCTCCCTCAAGGCCATGGCCAGGAGGACACCTCGTCCGGAAGCTCCCCTGCCCCCGTGTCTCCACTGTTGCTGGAGACTTCCATTGTTACTGGTCCAGCCTTCCCCTGCCAGGCAAAAGCATGTTCAGCCCATCCTGGGGCTGGGGCAGTTGGAAAGAAGAGGGGTTCCCAGAGGGCGGCCTGCCGAGAGGGCAGCAGCTTCCCTGCTACAGTGAGGACTCAGCCCTGGCTAGGGCTGCCCACGAGCCCCCGTGGCCCAGTCACCTGTGTGGGGAGGAGATCAGGAGTGGCTGGGTGGGACCTCTGAGGGGTCCCCTGGACAGACACCCCTCTGGGGGCAGAAGTAGGGTCTGAGAGAACAGGGGAAGCACTTCCTCAAGCAGGGACCCCCTGGGTGGGGCTCAAGCTGTGGCAGAGGATGGGCCAACCTGGGGAGCAGAGGGACAGCCTTTCAGAGACCGTCTGATGCTTCCACGCACAACAAGAAACCAAGAACGTCTGATAGTTATTTTTCTGACACCTTCTATTTATGGAAGTGATACTTACTATTTGCGATCATGATCTGCTTTTAGAAAGCACTCTAAGTGAAAAAGTGAACTCATTTAAAGAAAACATTTAGTGACTATCAGGATGCTAGCGTGTGTACAAACAGCATTGGAGACGGTGCTGCAGGCGGGGAAGCCTGTGCGTGTGAAAGGCCACCGCTGCCCAAGTGCAGGCGCTAAGCAGAGGTCACTCCCTCCCCCTCCTCCTCGCCCCTCCCTGTCCCCTTCCCTCCTTCCTTCCTTAGGGTTGGCCCCAGCTGTTCTTCGCAATACCCAGATCCCCATAGCTCAGCAGGAGGCCTCGGGAAGCAATGTTTTCCTCTCACAGACTCGGTTTCTGCTGCTCTGCTGGCCGCCCGAGGCTCCACCCTTTTCTCTGCTGGTCCCTCTTCCCTCGCTGCTGGCCTCTCACTAGGAGCTCAGTCCCAGGACTAAGTCTGCAACCACAGTCCCTGGCTAGAGGTCTGATGCAAGGCGGGCAGGACTAGCTTCATAGCAGTCTGCAGGGTCTGCAGCCACGACATCCGGGTACCCTCGGTTGCAATGGTCAGAAACCCTGTTTTGGTGTTGACAATGACTTTGCAGTCCAGGAGGTAGCTGGCTTCAGGTGAGGCTGGATCCAGATGCTGGAAGCAGCTGGGCCAGGCCGGCGTCCTGCCTCTCCCAAGGCTGGCTTCATTCTCCCGTTCTTCCCACCACCCACCTTCAGGGCCACAGCAGCTGGAATCCAACACCTGTCAGGGGCAGTCGCCCCTTTCACAAGAGCTTCAGCAAAGGCCTTGAGACTAAGGGGTCCAGTCTGGCTGGCCGGGCCCAGGTCACCTGCCAACTCCTAGGCAGGGGAGTGTCAGCCCCACCCAAGCTCCCCATGATCTGAGGATGGATAAAGGGGGCTGCCCAGAGGGAAATGGAGGTGCTGCAACACGAAGCTGGAATGGTCACAGCACAGGGTGAAGGCCCCAGCTGTCCTCAGGCCAACATGCCAAGGTAGTGAGGGGCCCCCCACCCCATACACCGTCATCCAGGCTCCTGCCCTGCCCCACTGCCCATACCCTCACAAGGGGCTTCCACTGAAAACTGGTGCAGTAGACCGGCTGAACCCCTGAGGAGTTCTGGGCAAGGACATGGGGGTCCCCTGAGTCACCATCACTCTCTGCTTTGCTGGCGCAGCCCCTGAGTCGCCTCACAACGATGGGGCAAGAGTCAGAGCCCAGGGTCTGCCCTTCCTAAGCAGAGGTGGGAGCTGGGGGCAGGGGGCAAGAAGCGCCTCTCCCAAGGTGTCTGCCCCCAACCTCTCTGTGCCAGGTGCAGAGGCCTCAGCAGATCCTGCCAGGGGCCCAACAGGTTGGAGAAGTGGTGTAGGCGGTCAGGGCCCTCCATGCTGGGGACAGAGGTGCACTGTGACCGCAGTTGGTGGAGGCCTGACCGCTGGGCCTGGGCTCTGGCTGAGCCTCTGAGATCCTGTGGGGGCCTGACCACTACCCTGGGTTTTTCAAGATGACCAGGAGTTCGTGAGGCTGGGTGGGGACTCCGTGGGGGGCGGGGACATGGCCATCCAGAGGTCAGGAACAGAAGAGCCAGTCTCTCCTCGCTCTCCCCCCAGGCAAGAGGAGCACAGAAACGGGTTGCAGGAGCTCAGGGTCCAGTTGCCAGAGACCCCTCCCCACCCCTGCAGACCCAGAGCTGGCTCAGCGGAGGTGCCAGCCCAGCCTTAGGTGCACAGCTTGGCCTCCTTTCCAGTTAGGGCAGGCCGGCCAGACCCAGCCATGTCTGCATACAGTCCCTGGCTATAGCCCTGGCCCTGGAGGGGTGTCCTGGTTGCTGGGTGATCTATGCAGGGATGGGATTAAGGGGCCGGGGTCTTGGGGCGCGTCCCGCCTTCCCCTCCCCATCGGTGCCACCTACCCAGTGCACCAGGTGGGCTTTCTGAATTCCCTTTGTCCAGCCCTGACCTCCCTGCAACCATCAGGAGGGCCCCCCAGAGCGCATCTGGCGGGAGAGGTGGGGCGATGAGGCTGAGAAGGTCGGCGCCCTGCAGCTGCCCCAGCTGCGTGGGGAGCGAAGGGAGTTCTCACCTTGCGAAGTCTCGTCTGTCAGGCTTTCCTCCGGGTGGGCGCTGTCCGTCTCGAAAGGAACAGAAGCCGCGGGGCCAAGGAAAGGCTCCGTGGTGGTCCCCAGCCCATCGGTATGGGCAGGTACCCTGACTGTGCGGGTCCCCGCCGCGGGTCCAGGGCGGCCAGCGCGAGGGTTCGAGGCCCGGGGTCCTGCGTGTGCCAGGCCACTGCGCCCCCATCGTAAAGCACGAAGTCCCCGAATGGTGTGGCCACGGGCGGTCGCGGAACTGCACTACACGAAACGAAGCCGGCCACAGCCCGTGAGCTTCGGCTCGGAAAGGCCGCAGCTGTCCAAGGTGCGCTCACTAGGCGGGAAGCCGGGGGAGAGGCGGCCCTGCCCGCACCCGGCCCCTGCCCGCACCCCGCGCCCCTGCACGCACCCCAGCCCCACCTGCACTTCGGCCGCCTTACTGCGCCCCCCTCCTCCCCCCGCCCGCCCCGGATCCCTTGCACCCGCAGGCCGCGGCCCGGCGAGGGTTAAGAGGGGCGGGGCGAGGGGCGGCCCCGCCTCCGCCGCCGCGCCGGGTCCGAGCGCGCACGGGGCGCGGGGGCGGGTCGGAGCGGGCGGCGGCGGAGGGCGCGGCGCGCCGGGGATCGCGGGGAGCGGGCAGCGGGGACGGCGGCGGCGCGGCCCGCGTGACCCAGCGCCGCGCCCCGTGGCCCCGCCGCGCCCGGCCCAGCCGCAGGATGCGCGCCCCGCCGCTGCTGCTGCTGCTGGCCGCCTGCGCGCCGCCGCCCTGCGCCGCGGCCGCCCCGACGCCGCCGGGCTGGGAGCCGGCCCCCGACGCGCCCTGGTGCCCCTACAAGGTGCTGCCCGAGGGCCCCGAGGCGGGCGGCGGGCGCCTGTGCTTCCGCAGCCCCGCGCGCGGCTTCCGCTGCCAGGCTCCGGCCTGCACGCTGCACGCCCCGGCCGGCCGCTCCCTGCGCGCCAGCGTCCTGCGCAACCGCAGCGTCCTCCTGCAGTGGCGCCTGGCCCCGGCCGCCGCGCGCCGCGTGCGCGCCTTCGCGCTCAACTGCTCATGGCGCGGCGCCTACACGCGCTTCCCGTGCGAGCGCGTGCTCCTCGGGGCCTCCTGCCGCGACTACCTGCTGCCCGACGTGCACGACGGCGTCCTCTACCGCCTGTGCCTGCAGCCGCTGCCGCTGCGCGCTGGGCCCGCCGCCCCCGCGCCAGAGCCCCCCGAGCCCGCCGAGTGCGTAGAGTTCACCGCCGAGCCGGCCGGCATGCAGGACATCGTGGTGGCCATGACGGCGGTGGGCGGCTCCATCTGCGTCATGCTGGTGGTCATCTGCCTGCTGGTGGCCTACATCACCGAGAACCTCATGCGCCCGGCCCTCGCGCGCCCCGGCCTGCGCAGACACCCCTGAAGCGCGAGGCCGCCAGCCCACCTGGGCGCCGCCTGCCCGAGGGCGCCTGAGCTCCCAGGTCCTCCGCCCGCTCTCCTCTCCTCATTCCTGCTGCTTCCTTAAGATCCCCGCGGAGGAGGACCTGCCGGCGACGGCTCCGGCACCTTGGCATCGTCACACGCCCTTCCCAGCCGGGCGTCAGACTCCCAGACTCTGGCTCTGGATTGGCCCCTGAGCCTGCGCTGCTGTGCCGGCCGCATCCAGGGCTCTCCCCGCTCACCACAGGCCTTCATGGAGGCGACCAGGGCATGGAGCCCCTTCCAGCAAGAGCCATGGGCACTCCGGATCACCCCGCACCTCCATCCTGTGCCAAATTGTCCCAGATAGACCGTCGCCCTTGCTAGGTCACTGTGCTTTGCAGGCCTGGGACGCAGCTCTCCAAGCCTGTCCTCCCCCGCCCCACCCCACTGGGCTTAGGTTAGCTTCGTGCCTTAGTATCTCGGGCCCACACTGCAGGAGCCAACACCCCCTGCTGTCCAGGGGGGTCTGTGGCCCTAAGATTGGCCGGCCCCTCCATGCACCTGGCCAGCGTCCCCTTGGAGACACCCCCACCTTCAAGCGCTGCAGAAGCATGAGGTGAGGGCCTGCAACGCTCTGTACCGTTTAGGGTGTTGGACCAGCCGGGAGCCATGACATGGCAGGCCTGGCCCAGCGGCCAGGGTGAGTGTTCTCAGACCCGGGGCGGCTGGTGGTTCTCCAGGGCCGGGTACCCCTTTTGTGTGTGCGGCCTCTGACTAGGACTTCCTGTGGAAATGGGGGCAGATGGTGGCCATCACCACTGGGTCCCAGGGCAGAAGCTTAGATACCAGCCTTGAGCAGTCCGACCTTCCACCGCGGCCTGAATCCCAAGCCTCAGCCAACCCAGGGGACCTCAGCAGCGACAGTGTGACTGACAGCACCACCCCTAGCCTTTGCATGCCCAGGGGTCCAGAGCCAGGATCTGGCCCGGCAATGCCACCCGCCATGGAAGAAAAGCTGACCCTGCCCACCTGCTGCAGACCCGGGCCCCGGGCTAAGGTTGCTTTCTGTGATGGCTGCCTGGTGACATTGGACACCAGGAGGGGTATGGCACTGCCCTCCCCTCCTGGAGCCCCTGGCACTGACCTCCTGGACTTGACCTGACTCCTGGTCACTGGCCAAACACCCACCTTCACCCCAGCCACCCCAGGCCCTGGCTGGTGCCCCATGATACCTGCAGCCCACCTCTGTGTCTTTGCTCCACCCACCCCTGCGTGGCGCTGGTCAGGCGCAAACCTGGCGCCAATGTCTAAATGTCCATCCTCAGATCAACAGTGCTGTCTGTGTGTTATTTGGGAGGTGGGAGGGAAGAAAAAGGTGGATTCCCCTTCTCCCCAGCTGCCCTAGGACCCTTGGGTATTGGCCGGTGGCTGGCCCCGAACCCTCTCCTGGCCCGGGTGGCATTGGCCCCGGGTGGCGTTGGCGCCGGCAGCGTGTGCGGCACACTGCCTTACATTTCCTGCCAGGACAGGCAGGGTGCCCAGTGCTTGTCTCTGCGCCTTCTTGTCGTGGGCCAGCTGTTGGCGGGGGATGGGGGAGGCAGTACCTGCCGCGCTTAGAAATAACCCATTCCCATGGCTACCCACTTGAGCTGTGACGGCCACGATTAGGCTGCTCCAGAGGGGCTCCCCACCCTGTCTGGACCTCCCTGTGCAGAGCTAGAGCTGGGGTGGGAACGGTGGACAGAGGACAGCCTGGGGCTCCTGTGTGTATCCTGTGCTGAATGCCATCCTCCCTCCCCCACAGCCTCTTCCAGGGTGTCCTTGAGGCACCTGCAGCCAGCGGTGACCCTGAGGAAGCAAAAACAGGCGGGGGCGGGGGGAGCCCAGCTCTGAGGAGTGACTCATCCCCAGAGGGGCGTGCAGCGATGTGTCTAGACAGCCTGGCGGGATTAGGGGGCTTCCCGTTCCAGCCACCTTCTGCCCTGGCCACTGGCAAGGGTGTTGCCATGTCTTCTACCAGCAAAGGCAGAGTCCAGGGAGCTGGGGCAGCATGGCTCCTTGGGGATCGATCGGGAAGTTTCAGAGGCTCCCTGGCCTGCGGCAGGATTCTGGCTTGTTTGTGAGCTTAGGCTCACACCGGCTACAGCCACAGGCCTGTCCCGTCAGTTCCGGGAGTTTCTCAGAGGCCTGGAGTCCAGCTGAGGAGTCCAGCTGAGCGTTTGCAGAGGTGGGGCTTCAGCAGCCTGTGGGGCCCAGGGGACAAGCCTTGGCCTGGGAGCAGGCGTTCCTGCTGGGGTGGGGGGGTGTCTGCATCTGAGCTCGTGGTCACTTGCACAGACTGCTCGTTCCCTAGCTGGCCACCTTCCCAGCTGGCCCCATTATCCTCCCAGAGGCATGGGGACCCCCCAACCTCTCCCTCTGACCTGGTGCACCTGAAAGATCGGTGGTGCAGCTTCCAGTCCCACCCAGAAGGTTCTTTCCTTCTGCTCCACCTGGAGGAGCCTCCCCTCCCTCTCTCTGTCTCTCCATTCTTTCTCTCTCTCTCTCTCCCCTTCCTCTCCCTCTATCTCTGTCTTCCCATGTATCTCTGTCTCTGTCACTCTCTGTCTCTGGCTCTCTGTCTCTCTCCATCTCTCTCTGTCCCTATTTCTGTGTCTCTGTCTCCATCTCCCTCCATCTCTCTCTGTCTTTGTCTCTCTCTGCCTCTCGTCTCCATCTCTCTGACTTTCTCTCTGCCTCTCTCTGTGTCTGTCTCTGTCGCTCTCCATCTCTCTCTGTCCCTATCTCTCTGCCTCCATCTCTCTCTCCCTCTCTCTGTCTCTCTCTTTTTGTCTCTGTCTCTCTGCCTCCGTCTCCATCTGTCTCTGTCTCTCTGCCTCTCTCTGTATGTCTCTCTCCATCTCTCTCTGTCCCTCTCTCTTTCTGTCTCTCTGTCTCTGTCTCTCTCTATTCCTCTCTCTGCCTCTCTGTCTCTCTCCACCTCTGCCTCTGTCTCCATCTCTCTCTGTCTCTGTCTCTCTGCCTCTCTCCATCTGTCTCTCTCTGCCTGTCTCTCTCTGTCTCTCTCCATCTCTCTCTGTCCTCTCTCTGTGTCTTTCTGTCTCTCTGTCTCTGTCTCTGTCTCTGTGTCTCTCTGTCCCTCCCCACCCTCTTCTCTCTGGACCATGGCTCTCTGCTCTTCTTCAGACTTGGTGGCCCAGGCTGGGGTGGGGGAAGCTCTCAGTGTAGCAACCGCCATGTGCTGTGGAGCTGGAGGGCAGACGGCTCCACCTGACCTTTCTCACTGGTGCTTGGAGGTATACGCTTTTCCAGTGTGAGCGGAAGGGACCTGCCCTGCCTCGGAAGCTGCCCCGACTTCATCCTGGCTCACCCGTGCCTGCCCTTCAGGAGGCACGAGTCTTTCAGTGCCTCCACTGTGGAATGGAAACAGCCAGGTAGAGATGAGAACTGGAGCCATTGTTACCACAGCTTGAACTGCCCTGGGCCGAGACCCCTGGAGCCTCGTCCCAGCCAACCCTGCCGAGACCAGAGGCCCTTCTTGAAGTTTTCACTTTGATCACTCGGGCCTCTCACCCCTTCTGTGTCCAAAAGAGAACGCTATGCCTCCCTGCTCACCTCCGTAGCCTGGCCCACAGCGATGGCCCCATCTTAGCAAACCGCAGGACCCACAGCCATGCTGAGTACAGGAGCTGGAGGCCCAGCGTGGTCTGGATGCAGGGAGCCAGGCCCTGCTTTCTCCCCAGGTGCCCCAGGAGGGGTGGGTTCCAGGCCTCCTGGGAGGAACAGAGGACTGTGAGGCTGGTGGTTCCCTGTTCGCTTCGGACGGGGGTCTCTACTACTGGACAGGGGGCTCGGGAACGGCCAGGAGCTGCTGGAGACCCTGGCCTGGCAGGTGCAAGATTTGGCCAGTCTAGCAAGTCCTGGGTACCTGGCACCAGGGCCTCCCGCCTTGACTCAAAGAAGGGAGCCCTTAGATGGCGTGAGGGGGCCCCCACCTTCCAATGGGCCGAAAGCCTGAAGGGTGGCAAGCACCTCCACTTTCTTTCCAGACAGGACTGTGGCCCCTCCCAGGACTGTGGTGCCCCTCCCTCAGGCTTTCCTTTTCCTTTGGACTTTATGGATGTTTACTAAGTGTTACCTTTTTTTTCTTTTTTTTTTTCTTTTTTTCTTTCCTTTTTTTTTTTTTTTTAAGAGATGGGAGATATCATTGTGTTGCCCAGGCTGGTCTTGAACTCCTGGACTCAAGTGATCCCCCCACCTCAGCCTCCCAAACTGCTGGGATACAGGCCTTTTTTTTTTTTTTTTTTTTTGTGATGGAGTCTCACTCTGTCGCCCAGGCTGGCGTCAGTGGTGTGATCTTGGCTCACTGCAACCTCCGCCTCCCAGGTTCAAGCAATTCTCCTGCCTCAGCCTCTTGCGTAGCTGGCATTACAGGTGCGTGTCACCATGCCCAGTTAATTTTGTATTTTTAGTAGAGACAGGGTTTCATCATGTTGGTCAGGCTGGTCTCGAACTCCCGACCTCAGGTGATCCACCCACCTTGGCCTCCCAAAGTGCTGGGATTACAAGAGTGAGCCACCACGCCCAGCCGACTTTTCTTTTTTTTTTTTTTTTTTTTTTTTTTTGAGACGGAGTCTCGCTCTGTCGCCCAGGCTGGAGTGCAGTGGCCGGATCTCAGCTCACTGCAAGCTCCGCCTCCCGGGTTTACGCCATTCTCCCGCCTCAGCCTCCCGAGTAGCTGGGACTACAGGCGCCCGCCACCTCGCCCGGCTAGTTTTTTGTACTTCTTTTTAGTAGAGACGGGGTTTCACCGTGTTAGCCAGGATGGTCTCGATCTCCTGACCTCGTGATCCGCCCGTCTCGGCCTCCCAAAGTGCTGGGATTACAGGCGTGAGCCACCGTGCCCGGCCCAGCCGACTTTTCTTTTTCTTTTTTTTCCTTTTTTTTCTTTTTCTTTTTTTTTTTTTTTTTTTTTTTTTTTTTTTTGAGGCGGAGTCTCGCTCTGTCGCCCAGGCTGGAGTGCAGTGGCGCGATCTCGGCTCACTGCAAGCTCCGCCTCCCGGGTTCCCGCCATTCTCCTGCCTCAGCCTCCCTAGTAGCTGGGACTACAGGCGCCGCCACCACGCCCGGCTAATTTTTTTGTATTTTTTAGTGGAGACGGGGTTTCATTGTGTTAGCCAGGATGGTCTCGATCTCCTGACCTCGTGATCCGCCCGTCTCGGCCTCCCAAAGTGCTGGGATTACAGGCTTGAGCCACCGCGCCCGGCCCCTTTTTTTTTCTTTGAGATGAATTTTTGCTCTTTTTGCCCAGGCTGGAGTGCAGTGGAACCATCTCAGCTCACTGCAACCTCTGCCTCCCGGATTCAAGCAATTCTTTTGTCTCAGCCTCCTGAGTAGCTGGGATTACAGGTATGTGCCATCATGCCTGGCTAATTTTTGTATTTTTAGTAGAGTTGGGATTTTACCACGTTGGCCAGGGTGGTCTCGATCTCCTGACTTCAGGTGATCTGCCCGCCTCAGCCTCCCAAAGTGCTGGGATTACAGGTGTGAAACATTGCCACCAGCCTGGATAATTTTTCTACCTCCCTTTAGCTTACTATGAAATATTTGGTTCAATGTTCATCTGTTTTCTGGGCATGCCTTCCTGGTATACCTTCTTTGCAGGAATGTTACAATGTTTATTGTTTTCTTTCCTTTTTTTTTTTTTTCTTTTTTTTTGAGACAGAATCTCGCTCTGTCCCCCAGACTGGAGTTCAGTGGCAGGATCTCGGCTCACTGCAAACTCCACCTCCCGGGTTCATGCCATTCTCCTGCCTCAGCCTCCTGAGTAGCTGGGACTACAGGTGCCCGCCACCATGCCCAGTAATTTATTTATTTATTTATTTTTTTTTTTTGAGACGGAGTCTCGCTCTGTCGCCCAGGCTGGAGTGCAGTGGCCGGATCTCAGCTCACTGCAAGCTCCACCTCCTGGGTTTACGCCATTCTCTTGCCTCAGCCTCCCGAGTAGCTGGGACTACAGGCGCCGCCACCTCGCCCGGCTAGTTTTTGTATTTTTTAGTAGAGACGGGGTTTTACCGTGTTAGCCAGGATGGTCTCGATCTCCTGACCTCGTGATCCGCCCGTCTCGGCCTCCCAAAGTGCTGGGATTACAGGCTTGAGCCACCGTGCCCGGCCAGTAATTCATTTTTTAAATTTTAAAAAATTTTTTTATTTTTGGTAGAGATGGGCTTTCACCGTGTTATCCAGGATGGTCTTGATCTCTTGACCTCGTGATCCGCCCACCTTGTCCTCCCAAAGTGCTGGGATTACAGGCGTGAGCCACCGCGCCCGGCCCCTATTGTTTTCTTTTTCTTACAGAAATGCTCTATGGGATTCGATCACTCTCCCTTTCTGTCAGCCACATTTAACTAAATGGGTGCTCCTGTGCTCCCAGGAGGCGCGTGGGTCCCTGAAGTCCCTCTAGGTGCCCCTGCTGTTGTCCCTGAGCATTAAATATGCGGCCTTGGGCTAGACGGGTCTCTTTCCTTTGGTGTCTTTATTTTGCTTATTTTTGGTTCTTCTCTGGCCCATTCCCTTCCTTCTCATTGGCCACCATCCTTGGCCACATTGGGGGTTTTTGTTTGTTTGTTTCTTTTTTTTTAATTGAGATGGAGTCTGGCTCTGTTGCCAGGCTGGAGTGCAGTGGTGCCATCTTGGCTCACTGCAAGCTCCACCTCTCGGTTTCCAGTGATTCTCCTGCCTCAGCCTCCCGAGTAGCTGGGACTACAGGCCCGCGCCACCACACCCGGCTAAGTTTTTGTATTTTAGTAGAGACAGGGTTTCACCATGTTGGCCAGGCTGGTCTCGATCTCCTGACCTCATGATCCACCTGCCTCGGCCTCCCAAAGTGCTGGGATTACAGGTGTGAGCCACCGCGCCCGGCCAGCTTCTCTTGGTGATCCTTGGGTTGTAGATGCATCAGCCCAGTCTCTGCCTCCGTCCTCACAGGGTGATCTCTCTGCCTGTCTCCACTGTCTCTGTGTCCAGATCTCTCCCTTTCTTTTATAAAGATACCTGTAATATTGGGAAAAACAAAGAGCTACTTTCCTCTTCTCTCACTCAGCAGTCCACACTGCTGTGTCCCAGGAGCGTGGGGTTTCCCACACCAAGGAGTTCTGTTTTTTGTTGAGGCGGAGTCTTGCTCTGTCGCCCAGGCTGGAGTGCAGTGGCACCATCTCAGCTCACTGCAAGCTCCGCCTCCCAGGTTCACGCCATTCTCCTGCCTCAGCCTCCTGAGTAGCTGGGACTACAGGTGCCCGCCACCACCCCCGGCTCATCCAAGCATTTTAGGAGCTGTGTGTCATGAAACAGGGAGGAAGAGCAATGCATGTTTCCCTATAGCACAGCACCATTGATGGCAGGAGGGCCCACACTAATTCAACACGACCTCATTTCATTTGATTACGCCTGCAAAGATCCCTATTTCCACATAAGGTTACATTCATAGTTAATGGGCCAGGACCTCATCATACCCTGTGGAAGGACACAGGAGCTACGAGTCACTGTGTACACCGTGTCTGGGGACGGCTACGAGTCGCTGTGGACACCGTGTCTGGGGGCGGCCACGAGTCGCTGTGGACGGTGTGTCTGGGGACGGCCACGAGTCACTGTGGACGGTGTGTCTTGGGGCGGCCGCGAGTCGCTGTGGACACCGTGTCTCGGGACAGCAACAACTGCTTGGGCCAGCGGCACGGGGTAAAAGAATTTACCATCAACCAGGCGCAGTGGTTCACGCCTGTAATCCCTGCACTTTGGGAGGCCAAGGCACGCAGATCACGAGGTCAGGAGATCAAGACGAGCCTGGCCAACATGGTGAAACCCCGTCTCTACTAAAAATAAACAAATTAGCTGGGTGTGGTGGTGGGCGCCTATAGTCCCAGCTACTCGGGAGGCTGAGGCAGGAGAATCACTTGAACCCGGGAGGTGGAGGTTGCAGTGAGCTGAGATCACACCACCGCACTCCAGCCTGGGTGACCAAGTGACACTCCATCCCCCCGCAAAAAAAAAAGAATTTACCAAGACAGCTGTAGGTAGAGAAAGGCAGTTATGTTAGCGAAAGTAGGAAAATATGTTGCAAGGAGGCAATGGGTGGCCAGCAAGAGAGGCCAACGGCATGGAGACAAAGGCTTGCTGGGCATTTTGTAGGGTGGCTCCTGGGCTGACGGCCAATGCCAAGGCAGAAGGGAGCTTTACCTGCATTCTCCTGTCAGCCAGGGTGTTTGGTAATTTGAGGCTTTTGATGGCGAGCAGGAAGTTTGTGAGTAACATGCATTACTTGTTTAGGAGGGCCATACGGAAAGGCAGACCTACAGCCCATGTCCTTTCTGTCTCTGCTTTCCCCTACTCCCTCCAGCCCGACTCCTTTTCCCTAATTAGGGCCCCCACACGGGACACTTTAAATGCAGCTACTGTGACTGAGGACCTCCGTTCTATATTTTAGTTAAACTTTTTTTTTTTTTTGAGACAGAGTCTCACTCTGTCACCCAGGCTGGAGTGCAGTGGCGCGATCTCAGTTCACTGCAAGCTCCGCCTCCCGGGTTCACGCCATTCTCCTGCCTCAGCCTCCCGAGTAGCTGGGACTACAGGCGCCCGCCACCACGCCCGGCTAATTTTTTGTATTTTTAGTAGAGACGGGGTTTCACCGTGTTAGCCAGGATGGTCTCGATCTCCTGACCTCGTGATCCGCCTGCCTCAGCCTCCCAAAGTGCTGGGATGAGCCACCGCGCCCGGCCGTTAAACTTAAGTTTAAACAAATAACCTCTTATGTTTGGTGCACACTTTGTCAGATGGCACAGTTCTCAAAACTCTTTTTTTGGGGGAGAGGACAGAGTCTTCCCCCTGTCACCCAGGGTGGAGTGCAACGTCATGATCTCCGCTCACTGCAACCTCTGCCTCCTGGGTTCAAGCAATTCTCCTGCCTCAGTCTCCCGAGTAGTTCGGATTACAGGCAGCTGCCACCATGCCTAGCTAATTTTGGTATTTTTAGTAGAGACCAGATTTCACCATGATGGTCAGGCTGGTCTCGAACTCCTGACCTCAGGTGATCCGCCCGCCTCGGCCTCCCACAGTGTTGGGATCACAGGCGTGAGCCACTGTGCCTGGCCTGCTCCGGGGATAATTCTTGCCCTGCACTGGGATCTCCAGCTCGGTGCACAGAGTACTTTTTCACAGCCGCCATCCTTCATGTCTTCATTCTCAGCTCACCTAGTTCTGATTCAGAATCAAAGAGTCACTGTGGTTGAAAAAGAGGGGAAGGGAAGGGAAGAAGAGAAGCAAAGCAAAACAGGAGGCTACCCTGATAAATAGAGCTAAGGAAGGCTATTGAAAGGGGGGGTCTCAGGCCCGCATGCCTGAAAACTGTCACAAAGGATTCCAAAGACCACATACTTGCACAAAGTCCATGGCAACCTTGTACACACAAAACAACACTTCTGTGAAGACATCTGCCCAGGACTGCCTGTCCACCCTCAGGTAGTTGTCATTCTTGTTATTGATCTTTGTGGCCAAGGATAATTATTTCAAAACAAGTAATCCTTCTCATCTTTCCTTTAAAAAACTTTATCTTCTTCTAGGCATGGTGGCTCACGCCTGTAATCCCAGCACTTTGGGAGGCCGAGGCGGACAGATCACAAGGTCAGGAGATTGAGACCATCCTGGCTAACAGTGTGAAACCCTGTCTCTACTAAAAATACAACAGATTAGCCGGGTGTGGTGGTGGGCACCTGTACTCCCAGCTACTCAGGAGGCTGAGGCAGGAGAATCGCTTGAACTCACGAGGCAGAGGTTGCAGTGAGCCAAGATTGCGCCGCTGCACTCCAGCCTGGACCACAGAGTGAGATCCTGTCTCAAAACAAAACAAAACAACCCCGAAATTAACTGGGTCTGTGGCCACCATCTGAAACAGTGGTTCATGTGCTTGACACTTCCTGATAGGATCTATGGAATCTTCTCGCTCTTCAGAAAATAAGAAGACATGAAATGGGATTCCCAAACATTAAATCACAGCAGGTTTTTTGGGTCTCCAGCAGGCTATATTATGGCCCAACTTGGGCAAACTGTCTTTATTTATCTTTCTTTTTAATTTTTCTCAGCTTCTGTTCTGCTCTAACTTGGGCACATTTTAAAACTGATGGGCGGCCAGGCGCGGTGGCTCACGCCTGTAATCCCACCTTGGGAGGCCGAGGTGGGCAGATCACGAGGTCAGCAGTTTGAGACCATGCTGGCCAACATGGTGAAACCCCATCTCTGCTAAAAATACAAAAATTAGCTGGGCGTGGTGGCGGGCACCTGTAATTGCAACTAGTCAGGAGGCTGAGGCAGGAGAATTGCTTGAACCCCTGAGGCAGAGCTTGCAGCAGTGAGCCAAGATCGCACCACTGCACTCCAGCCTGGGCGACAGAGCAAGACTCCGTCTCAAAAAAAAAAAAAATTGGCTGGGCACGGTGGCTCACGCCTGTAATCTCAGCACTTTGGGAGGCCGAGGTGGGCAGATCACAACGTCAGGAGATCGAGACCATCCTGGCTAATCCATGAAACCCCATCTCTACTAAAAATACAAAAAATTAGCCAGGTGTGGTGGCGGCGCCTGTAGTCCCAGCTCCTCAGGAGGCTGAGGCAGGAGAATGGCGTGAATCTGGGAGGCAGAACTTGTGGTGAGCTGAGATCACACCACTGTGCTCTAGCCTGGGCGACAGAGTGAGACTCCATCTCAAAAAAATAAACCAGGCCGGGCGCAGTGGCTCAAGCCTGTAATCCCAGCACTTTGGGAGGCCGAGACGGGTGGATCACGAGGTCAGGAGATCGAGACCATCCTGGCTAACACGGTGAAACCCCGTCTCTACTAAAAATACAAAAAATTAGCTGGGCGTGGTGGTGCACGCCTGTAGTCCCAGCTACTCGGGAGGCTGGGACAGGAGAATGGCATGAACCTGGGAGGCGGAGCTTGCAGTGAGCTGAGATCTGGCCACTGCACTCCAGCCTGGGTGACAGAGCGAGACTCCATCTCTAAATAAATAAATAAATAAATAAATAAATAAAAATAAACCAAAACAAACAAACAAAAAACCCAAAACTGATGGGCATTGCCGGTGCGGTGGCTCACGCCTGTAATCCTAGCACTTTGGGAGGCCAAGGTGGGCAAATCATGTGAGGTCTGGAGATCGAGACCAGCCTGGGCAACATGGTGAAACCCCGTCTCTACTAAAAACACAACAGTTAGCTGGGCGTGGTGGCGCACACCTGTAGTCCCAACTACTGGGGAGGCTGAGGCATGAAAATCACTTGAACCCGGGACATGGAGGCTGCAGTGAACCGAAATCGCACCACTGCACTCCAGCCTGGGCAACGGAGTGAGACTCTGCTCAAAAAACACAACGCAACAAAACAAAACAACTGACAGGCAAATCCCGTGAAGGAGAACTCGGAGCTCATGTGGCATTATTCTCCAAGAAAAGTTGCAGCTCGAGAGTTTGCAGGTAGACTAGGCCGGGTGTGGTGGCTCATGCCTGTAATCCCAGCACTTTGGGAGGCCGAGACGGGCGGATCACAAGGTCAGGAGATCGAGACCATCCTGGCTAACACAGTGAAACCCCGTCTCTACTAAAAATACAAAAACTTAGCCGGGCGAGGTGGCAGGTGCCTGTAGTCCCAGCTACTCGGGAGGCTGAGGTAGGAGAATGGCGTGAACCCGGGAGGCGGAGCTTGCAGTGAGCTGAGATCCGGCCACTGCACTCCAGCCTGGGTGACAGAGCGAGACTCCGTCTCAAAAAAAAAAAAAAAAAAAAGAGAGTTTGCAGGTAGAGCTTTTTCAGTTCTTGCCTGTTTCTTTCTGCCTACCGTGAAATGTACTGACTTTTCTGCTTGTGTTGAGATGAAGCTCACCGCTTCGGTGTTCTAGCCAAGATTAAGGGGGAAGAAAAGATTCAAAGGGCTTTAAAATTACTGGATTTACAAATTACAACAGCTCTGTGGTAACCAAAACTCTAGACGCAGTGAGCCGGAAATGTAACCCTAGGAAATGTAAATTTAAGTTTGACCGGGTATCAATGGCTTATGGTGACAAACAGTTAACTGAAGGATTGAAATACTTGAGGAAAAGGACCTAGAGAAATGTTTATTAAAGTTAGGCTCTGCCGGGGGCAGTGGCTCACGCCTGTAATCACAGCACTTTTGGGAGGCCAAGGCCGGTGGATCACTTGAGGTCAGGAGTTCAAGACCAGCCTGTCCAACATGGTGAAACACCGTCTCTACTAAAAATACAAAAGGTAGCTGGGTGTGGTGGCGGGCACCTGTAATCCCAGCTATTCGGGTGGCTATGGCAGGAGAATTGCTTGAACCCGGCAGGCAGAGGTTGCAGTGAGCCAAGATCACGCCACTGCATTCCAGCCCGGGGAACATAGTGAGACTCTGTCTCAAAATAAATAAAGTTAGGCTCTCAGGCTGGAAGTGGTGGCTCACGCCTATGGTCCCAGTTCCTGAGGAGGCTGATGTGGTAGGGATTGCTTAAACTTGGGAATTTGAGACTGCAGTGAGTCATGATCACAGCACTGCAGTCCTGCCTGGGCAACAAAGCCAGATCCTATCTCAAAAAAAAAAAAAAAAAAAAAAGCTTGGCCAGGTGCACTGGCTCACGCCTGTAATCCCAACACTTTTAGAGGCCAAGGCAGACTGATCCCTCAAGCCTGGGAGTTTGAGACCAGCCTGGGCAACATGGTAAGACTGTCTCTACAAAAAGTACAATAATTGGCCAGGTGTGGCGGCACACGCCTGTAGTTCCAGCTACTCGGGAGGCTGAGCTGGGAGCTGAGGTGGGAGGATGGCTTGAACTCAGGAGGTGGAGGTACAGCGAACTGTGATTGTGTCACTGCACTCCAGTCTGGCTGATAGTGGGGGACCCTGTCTCAGAAAGAAAAAAAAAAAAAAAAAAAAAAAAAAAAAAAGGTAGGCTGTCAGATTAAGCTGGTCAAAATCTTAAACTCAGAGTAGTTTTATGTTAGGTATCTCTAACATAAAAATTTTGTGGCCAGGTACGGTGGTTCACGCCTGTAATCCCAGCACTTTGGGAGGCTGAGGCAGGCGGATCTGAGGTCAGGAGTTCAAGACCAGTCTGACCAACACGGAGAAACCCCATCTCTACTAAAAATACAAAATTAATCGGGCATGGTGGCACATGCCTGTAATCCCAGCTACTGGGGAGACTGAAGCAGGAGAACTGCTTGAACTGGGGAGGCAGAGGTTGCGATGAGCTGAGATTGTACCATTGCACTCCAGCCTGGGCAACAAGAGCAAAACTCCATCTCAAAAATTTTTCTTTTTTTTTTGCTTTGGGGCAGTGGCAGTGGCAACGGGGCTGTGTGCAGGAGCGGCACCGGGTAGGGTGCATGTGGCTGGGGCAGCCCCGGGTCCCAGGCCCTGCAATGGTGAGCGGGGCGGGAGTGTCCACTTGGGCTGCATTACCCAGTGCACAGTGTGCCACTGAGCTGCTCATCTGGCTGCCGCCATCTGTGCCGGGCCGGCCGAGATGCAGAGCCTCGTGGACACAACCTGCGAAGAGCCAGACAGTCTGTCCCATCCATGTCTTCTGGATCAAAGGGGCCCAGGGTGGTGATTACTTCTAATCCTTTGGGGGCTGCTACTGGCAGCACGCAGCATACCAGTAGCTGCAGCAAGGGCCATCCTGGACAAGCTTGTGCAGTCCACCCTCTCGGACCTCAGGGTATACCTGGGGGCATCCACACCAGACTTGTAGGAGCAGTTCCCGTGGCACTGACCAACACTTCTAAGAGCTCAGGAGATACATCTGGCCTCCAGCAGGCTGGGCTGGCAGAAGGGATAGCTGAGGTGCATCCTTT
The DNA here is from genome assembly GCF_043159975.1 of Macaca nemestrina. NCBI lineage: Eukaryota > Metazoa > Chordata > Mammalia > Primates > Cercopithecidae > Macaca > Macaca nemestrina. Next base: position 232,415,648 of record NC_092125.1, read on the forward strand.
TTTTTTTTTTTTTTTTTTTTTTGAGACGGAGTCTTGCTCTGTTGCCCAGGCTGGAGTGCAGCGGCGCAATCTCCACTCACTGCAAGCTCCGCCCCCCGGGTTCACACCTTTCTCCTGCCTCAGCCTCCTTGGTAGCTGGGACTACAGGCCCACATCACCATGGGCAGCTAATTTTTTTTTGTATTTTTAGTAGAGATGAGGTTTCACTGTGTTTGCCAGGCTGGTCTCGATTTCCTGACCTCGTGATCCACCCACCTTGGCCTCCCAAAGTGCTGGGATTACAGGCATGAGCCACTGCGCCAGCAATTTTTGTATTTTTTTTTTTGAAGAGATGAGGTTTCACCATGTTGGCCAGGCTGGTCTCAATCTCCTGACCTCATGATCCACCCTCCTTGGCCTCCCAAAGTGCTGGGATGACAGGCATGGCCACCGTGCCCAGCCAAGGTGCATTCTTTTTGCACTCGGTGGGGAGGGTCTGATTCTAGGCACTTCCCCAACAGTAGGGAACAGAATTATTGTGGTTGAATAGACCAATTGTGTTCCATCTACTGAGACTGGCACAGTGCCCCTGAAATCAAGTGGGATCTCATTACCAAAGGTGAAATGAGGAACTGTGTATCAGTTAGCCTTTGCTGTGTAACAAACCATCCCAAAATCTGGCCAGGTCATGTATTTGTCCACAATTCTGTGGGTTGGCAATCTGCGCTGGGCTCACCTGGGGACCCTCATGGAGCTGTAGTCGGCTGTCACATCAGCTGCACCTGGGTGGGCTAGGACAGCCTGACTCGCTTGTCTGGCAGGCAACAGGTTGTTGGTCGGGGTGACCTGGTTCTCTTCCATGTGGCCTGTCTAGCAGGCTGCTTCAGCCTTAGGGCTCCAGGAGAGTGAGAGTGGAAGCTGCAAGATTTCTTGGGTTCTGGGCCTGGAACTGGGGCTGGGATGTCGATTCTGCTAAGTTCTTTTGATCAGAACAAATCAGAAGGCTTTGCCCCGATTCAAGGGATGAGAAAGAGACCACATGTCTTGATGAGAGGAACCACAAAGAATGTGTGGCCATTTTTCACCTAATGCAGATAACTTTGGGTGGGGAAATAACAATATTTCTGTCTCTCTTAGGGGACCTCACTCTGCCTAGTCTGAAGGTAAAGACACTGTCCTGGCCCTCGGGGTCTGGGGGAAGAGGTGTTGAGGCCGCGTGAGGCCGCTCCAAGGCTGGATCCACTACAGTAGGGGCACCTTGTTTTCTGCACCGGTGGGATGGGGTTTTACTGGGCGGGACGTTCCAGAGGAGCTTCTGAAAGCCAAGAGTCCTGGGGGAAAGGGAGGGGTGGAGAAACGTTTGAATACATAACCCCAAATCATTTGAAATGGGAAAAATGGTAAAATAAGGTTTTTCAAAATAATAAACCTCCTATAGAAACTGCTATCCCCCAAATTTTGGTCTGTATCCTTCATTAGATCACCTATTTGGGCGAATAAAGTTTAGCCATGTGAATGTGTCCCATTTTGTCAGAAATATAATTGGGATCCAATTATCTGTTTTTTTTGTTGTTGTTGTTGTTGTTTTGAGACAGAGTCTCACTCTGTCACCCAGGCTGGAGTGCACTGGCGCGATCTTGGCTCACTGCAACTTCCGTCTCCCAGGTTCAAGCGATTTTCAGCCTCCTGAGTAGCTGGGATCACAGGCACGTGCCACCACCACACCCGGCTACTTTTTGTATTTTTAGTAGACATAGGGTTTCACTGTGTTAGCCAGGATGGTCTCCTGATCGTGATCCGCCTGCCTCGGCCTCCAGGTGCTGGGATTATAGGCATGAGCCACTGCACTCAGCCCTCAGGCTGTGAGTCTTTAATAAATACGCTGGTTTTAAATTTGCTGTAAAATAAAAATAGAAATGGCATAAAAATTGGCAGCATACATTTTTGCCTGGGTTTACTCATCAGGCAGGATTGTATTTGACTCCATTAGATGTTTTGAGGTCATAAAACTATAAAATCAGCCTAAAATAGGATTTTTTTTTTTTTTTTTTTTTTTTTTTTTTTTTGAGATGGAGTCTCGCACCGTCGCCGGGCTGGAGTGCCATGGCGTGATCTCAGCTCACTGCAACCTCCACCTCCTGGGTTCATGTGATTCTCTTGCCTCAGCCTCCTGAATAGCTAGGATTACACATGCACACCACCACACCAGGCTAATTTTTTTTTTTTTTTTAATTTTTAGTAGAGACAGGGTTCCACCATGTTGGCCAGACTGATCTCGAACTCCTGACCTCATGATTCGCCCACTTCAGCCTCCCAAAGTGCTGGGATTACAGATGTGAGCCACTGTGCCTGGCCTTTTTTTTTTTTTTTTTTTTGAGATGGAGTCTCACTGTCGCCCAGGCTGGAGTGCAGTGGCATGATTTCAGCTCCTCCGTTTCCTGGGTTCAAGTGATTCTCCCACCTCAGCCTCCCAAGTAGCTGGGATTACAGGTGGCTGCCACCACGCCTGGCTAATTTCTGTATTTTTAGTAGAGACAGGGTTTCACTATGTTGGCCAGGCTGGTCTTGAACTCCTGACTTTAGGTGATCTGCCTGCCTCGGCCTCCCAAATTGCTGGGATTATAGGTGTGAGCCACCGCGTGCAGTCTTCGAATGATCTGTTTTTGTATGTAATTATTTGACGAATAAAACTAATTTGATATTGTTGGGTTAATGAAAAAGCTGTATTTTCTGAGTTATTGACAACATATAGATGCATTTAAAATTCTGATTTAGGCTGGGTATGGTGGCTCATACCTGTAATCCCAACACCTTGGGAGGCTGAGGTGGGAGGATCACTTGAGCCCAGGAGTTCAAGATGAGCCCTGGAAACATAGCAAGACCTTGTCTCTAATGAAAATAAAAAATTAGCCAGGCATAATGACTCATGGCTGGATTCCCAGCTACTTGAGAGGCTGAGGTGGGTGGATCACTTGAGCTTGGGAGTTTTGAGGCTGCAGTGAGCCATGATCCCACAACTGTACTCAAGCTTGGGCAACAGAGCAAGATCCTGTCTCAAAAAAAAATTTAATAGGCCGGGTGCAGTGGCTCATACCTGTAATCCCAGCACTTTGGGAGACAGAGGTGGGCAGATCACCTGAGGTCAGGAGTTTGAGACCAGCCTGGCCAAGATGGTGAAACCCTGTCTCTACTAAAAATACAAAAATTAGCCGGGTGTGGTGACAGGCGCCTGTGATCCCAGCTACTCAAGAGGCTGAGGCAGGAGAATTGCTTGAACCTGGGAGGCAAAGGTTGCAGTGAGCGGAGATCATGCCACTGCACTCCAGCCTGGGCGACAGAACAAGACTCCATTTAAAAAAAAAAAAAATTAATATCCTTTTAACAAACTCATGGCTGGGCACGGTGGCTCACGCCTGTAAGGAGGCCAAGGCAGGCAGATCACGAAGTCAAGAGATCCAGCCCATCCTGGCCAACATAGTGAAACCCCGTCTGTACTAAAAATACAAAAGTTAGCCGGGCATGGTGGCAGGCGCCTGTAATCCCAGCCACTCAGGAGGCTGAGGCAGGAGAATCACTTAAACCTGGGAAGTGGAAGTTGCAGTGAGCCGAGATCACACCACTGCACTCCAGCCTGGCGACACAGCAAGATTCCATCTCAAAAAAAAAAAAATCATTTACACACACACACGTGTGTGTATATATTACACATATGTATGTTATATATGTGTGTATATGTGTGTGTGTGTATGTATTTATATAATTTTTTTAAATAGAGAGGGATCTAGCTATATTGACCAGTTTGGTCTCAAATTCCTGGTCTCAAAAGATTCTCTCACATTGGCCTCCCAAAGTGTTGGGATTACAAACATGAGCCACTGTGCCAGGCCAAACTAGATACATCTTAAGGGACAAGTCTCATGCCTGATGCGTGGGTCCCACACAGTGTTCACCAAACTGCCTGATGCCCTAAGCAGAAACACCCAAACTTCAAACCTGGAGAAGCTGACGTTTTCATGCTACAGACAGCTTTTCCCAAGACTTCGGAACAAGACTGCATATTATAATGAGACTCTTTTTTTTTTTTTTTTTTTTTTTTGAGACGGAGTCTCGCTCTGTAGCCCAGGCTGGAGTGCAGTGGCCGGATCTCAGCTCACTGCAAGCTCCGCCTCCCGGGTTCACGCCATTCTCCGGCCTCAGCCTCCCGAGTAGCTGGGACTACAGGCGCTGCCACCTCGCCCGGCTATTTTTTGTATTTCTTAGTAGAGACGGGGTTTCACCGTGTTAGCCAGGATGGTCTCGATCTCCTGACCTCGTGATCCGCCCATCTCGGCCTCCCAAAGTGCTGGGATTACAGGCTTGAGCCACCGCGCCCGGCCTATAATGAGACTCTTACTCCCCTTTGATTCTACCTCTTTCACTGGGCAGGATAATGGCGTCACAGGATCCTTAGGGTGTAACTTTTCCAGCCAGAAACCTCTGGGGCTGGGGCGTCTTTGCCTGAGTTTTGCTTGGGCCCACTGGGCGCAATCCACCCACTCAGCCTGATAGGCTGCACTCAGCTGATGCTACTGGCCCAGATCCCACACCTCCAAGCATGGAGCGGCAGGGGGTGTGTGAGCAAGCACGGGGCTGTTCACTGTGCACAGCCAGGTATGCCAGCTGCAGTGGGGCAGGCAGCTCCAGGCACCACCACAGGTGCCAGCTCTGTGCAAGTCTGCAGCTGGACCAGGCGTACCAGAAGTGGCTTCCATTGAAGGCACTGGGGAACATGGTGGCTCCCAGAATCTTGGAGATGCAAGGAGCTGCAGAGCCCCAAAGAGGGTATCACAGACCTGGCTCAGGGAGCCCCCAAGTCTGGGCTCCCTGAAGGGCAACAGCTCTCTTCTCTCCTCCGCGTTGCCCGCAATGTGGCAAGCAGGGGGTGTGTTTCAGCCCTGTTCGTGTTACAGCTCTTTCAGTCCCACTATTCAGCAGGTCCCATGTTCTCATCCTGTGTCCAGGAAGAATGAGGTACGTGGATAACTGGAGGGTGAGCAAGAAAGAGAGGAGCTTCATTGAGCAACAACAGCTCTCAGGGGACCCAAAGTGAGTAGCTCCTTCCCACAGGAGGATTTGTCATCCCCACAAATCGAGGAGATCCCAAGTGGGTAGATCCTTCCCACAGGTGGTATTCCTGATGTCTGTGAGTATGGCTGAGTCTGGGGTTTTTACGGGCTTCAGAAGGGAGAAAGTGTATGCTGATCGATCCACAGGCAGCCATGGACAGGCCCAGAAAAAGCACCATAAATCTCACTCTGGGCAGCAGACTCCACCCAGAACTGGCAGCCCAGCCCCCACGTCTCAGGCTGTCCCTAGCTTGAAGGTGGGTCTTCACTGGACACCCACCCCTTTCCACCCAGGAGCCTGTGTGCCTCCTGCCGCCATCAATCATGTCGTCCACAGGGCTCAGGCTGTTCAGGTTGAGTGTTGCCTACAGGACTGGGCTGAGCTGCCCTCAGCCCCTCCTTGGCCTTACTCTCATGCTTGTGAGCACTCAAAGTCCAGAGGGGTCTAGGCAGCAAGAGGCTGGCATGCCAGCACTGCCTGGGTGTGTGCACACCTGGCTAGGTTGCAACAGCACCTAGGCTCGGCTTCAGCTTTGTCAGGAGTCAGGAGAGGCCGGGTGGAGGTGCAGGCACTTCTGAGCTTTCGGGGGTAGGCGGGGGTGGCATCTCAGCCCTGGGATGGCAGGGATACCTGGGTCCACAGCTGTGGCTGGGCAGATGCAGCTACTCCCAGAGAGTGGGGCTCCTGTCCTGCCAACTTGGAAGGGGGCAGGGCTCCCACACGCTCAGTGGAGCACACGGTCCCAGCTGAGCCTCCTCTGCTGCAGCCAGCATCTTCCCAGCAGCTACTCAAGAGAGGCTGCCACTGCCATCAATGGTATAATTGACATTTCACAGTCAATAGCTTCTGCTGGTAACATCACAAAAACCTGATCTAAGAGATCTTTAGTACCTATTGGTTACATAAGGTATCAAATAAGTATGTCAATACTATATGCTGTACATGGCGAAATTCCTCTGGGAACACTGAGACCCATCCACACAGAACAAGAAAACAGGCACAGTGCAGCCGGGCATGGTGGCTCACACCTGTAATCCCAGCACTTTGGGAGGCTGGGCGCGGTGGCTCACACCTGTAATCCCAGCACTTTGGGAGGCCGGGGTGGGCGGATCACGAGGTCAGGAGACTGAGACCATCCTGGATAACACGGTGAAACCCCATCTCTACTAAAAATACAACAACAAAAAAAATTAGCTGGGCGTGGTGGCCGGCACCTGTGGCCCCAGCTACTTGGGAGGCTGAAGCAGGAGAATGGCATGAACCCGGGAGGCAGAGTTTGCAGTGAGTGGAGATTTGCGCCACTGCGCTCCAGCCTGGGTGACAGAGCGAGACTCCGTCTCAAAAAAAAAAAAAAAAAAAAAAAGGCACATGGTTACAAGTCTCACCTAATTTCCTATGGTCATTTTATTTATTCAACTGGTTTCCTTTAATTTCTATGTTTCTGGTTTTGTTTTCTTTTTTTTTTTTTTTTTTTTTTGAGACGGAGTCTCGCTCTGCCGCCCAGGCTGGAGTGCAGTGGACGGATCTCAGCTCACTGCAAGCTCCGCCTCCCGGGTTTACGCCATTCTCCGGCCTCAGCCTCCCGAGTAGCTGGGACTACAGGCACCCGCCACCACGCCCGGCTAGTTTTTTTTGTATTTTTAGTAGAGACGGGGTTTCACTGTGTTAGCCAGGATGGTCTCGATCTCCTGACCTCGTGATCCGCCCGTCTCGGCCTCCCAAAGTGCTGGGATTACAGGCTTGAGCCACCGCGCCCGGCCTCTGGTTTTGTTTTCTAATTTTGTTTTTAATTGCTTTCCTTTAAGCCTGGGTTCGTGGGTCAAAACCAATATGCAAACTGGGATAGTAATATTACTATGAATTTTACCTTGTATTTTCCCCTTTTAAACTTATTCATTGCCATATTTTGCAAAAGTACAATTTCTTTTTTTTGAGACAGTCTTGCTCCGTTGCCAGGCTAGAGTGCAGTGGCACGAACTCAGCTCAGTGCAATCTCCACGTCCCGGGTTTAAGCAATTCTCCTTCCTCAGCCTCCTGAGTAGCTGGGACTACATGTGCGTGCCACCACGCCCAGCTAATTTTTGTATTTTTAGTAGAGACAGGGTTTCACCATGTTGGCCAGGATAGTCTTGATCTCTTGACCTCGTGATCCACACGCCTCGGCCTCTCCTGGGATTACAGGTGTAAGCCACCGTGCCTGACCTGAAAGTACAATTTCTAACAGAATAATGCTGACACAGCACTTTGAGAGGATAGAAAAAGACGACAGAAGCAACAAAAATTGAAGTTAATAATGGACTCTAGGTAGACTTAGCCTGAGAGCACACCCTTCAAACCTTTGATGCTCAAATATGGCAAAAAGGGTTTTGACAATAACTCCCAGCAGTCAGTCTCTCCAGTGTGGGAGCAGACCAGCTACCTGGAACAAGTTCATCCCAGCACGGGGACTATCAAAACTTAATTACAGGATGACTCATCAGTGATGCATTTGGAGAAAGATCTCAACCAAAAGGGGGAAAATATCCAAGTTGTCAAATAAAAGTCGCTCACTTATGTTTAAAAAATACCTTGACAAATACAGCTGGGAAAGGCCACGAAGGGCGAGTTCTCATGAATAAGTAATAAGAAAAACCATCACAAGATTCTGCAAAAACCACAACCTTGCACTAAGGCAACCTCACACAAAAAAATACTTCAGCAAGGACAGCTGCCCAGCAACTGCCTGTCCAACCCTGCATTGGGAGTACGCTTGTTACTGTTCTTTGTAGCCAAGGTTAATTATTTCCAAACCATTATCTTCCTCTTCATTTTTTCTTTAAAAACCGTTATTTCCTGAATGCGCAAATCGTTTACTATGGCAGGCATATTCGCCAACGTCCTATTCCCAAATAAATATTTTCAGTTAGAGAATTTTTTTTTTTTTTTTCTTTTTGAGACGGAGTCTCGCTGTGTCTCCCAGGCTGGAGTGCAGTGGCGAGATCTCGGCTCACTGCAACCTCTGACTCCCAAGTTCAAGCGATTCTCCTGCCTCAGCCTCCCGATTACCTGGGATTACTGGCATGCACCACCACGCCCAGCTAATTTTTGTATTTTTAGTAGAGACGGGGTTTCACCATCTTGGCCAGGATGGTCTCGATCTCCTGACCTCGTGATCCACCAGCCCCGGCTTCCCAAAGTGCTGGGATTACAGGCGTGAGCCACCGCGCCCGGCCGAGAGCCTGTTATTAGGTTGATAATCATTATAATTCCCTCTCCCGTCCGTGGCGCTCCCACAGGAAAACATCCACCCACTGCCCACCGTGAGGCCGCATCCAGGCAGACAGGCACCGCTGGGGGACAACACACTCGCGCTGACTGGACATACTGTAACTTGACCCACATCTCAGACCAGCCGGCGGCCTCTCCAAGGAAGCCCGAGGCGAGGAAGACCTTAGTCGACGTGCACTCCCAGCCAGGTCTCCACAGGTCGGCCCTCGCATTTAAACGTTAAATGTTGAAGGGCTTTCATAAAAGAGCGATGTGCTCCTGCTTGTATGAGCCGGGGCCGGAGGACGGTAACAGCGACACGGGACGGGAGCGAGCCTCAGAACTGGGAATGTCTGTGGCTCTTCGGGACAGCGGAGGGAGTAGATCTAGTGAAGCGCGACGACTCTGGGGTGGCAGAAGTGAGAACTATGGGCCCCACGGGGACCGAGGGAAAGCAAAAAATCGTCTCAGGACACAAGACGCCGGGCCGGGGAACGGTCCTCAATGCTCTCCCGGGTAAGCGCGGACCTTCGCATCATTCCCAAAGGCAGCGGCGACACCTTGTGACGTCTTGGCGTTCGGCGCGGCGCGCGTCACACTAGGCGCCGGCGCGGGGTGCTGACGTCAGGACGCCGGCGCTGAGCGCCGTGACGCTCAGCCGGTCCTTGTGGAGTGCGGGTCTCTGCTGCGGACGCCGGGGGCCGGCGCGGCGTTGGCCGCCCCCGGCCTCGCCGAGTGCAGCGCGCCCGAAGGCCAGTGCTTGCGCTCCGTCCGCGGCCCGGCGCCCGAGGTGGGCGGGGAGGCCGCCGCGCAGACGCCGCACGCTGCGCCGCCGCTTTCGCGTCGCCCGCTTCCGGCCGCGGCGGCCGCCATTTTGCTCGCGCGGAAGCGCCGCGGTGGGGTGGGAACCCAAGCGGGAGAGCCGCGGGCTGTGGGGCCGCAGCCATGCCGTCGTCCCCGCTGCGGGTGGCGGTGGTGTGCTCAAGCAACCAGAACCGGAGCATGGAGGCGCACAACATCCTCAGGTAGTTGGGCTCCGCCCTGGCCCCGCGCGCTCCGCTCCGGCGACCGGCCCGCCCTCCTCTCCGGTTCCCCCTGGCCCGCGCCGGGCGCCCTGAGAGGAGGCCGGGCTGCGCTCGAGGGTCTGCTGGTTGGGATGGCAGCTGGACAGCAGCGCGCGGCGCCCACACGCGGGTGGGCATCGCGGGGAATGCGGGTTCCGGGACGAGACGCCCGCTGTCCGGTGGTCCTTCGAGATCCCCGAGGCCGGGGGAGGGGTGCGAGGGTAGCGGCCAAGGTGAGGGGCTGCGTGGCGGCGGCCGATCGTGGTTATTTCGTGTGCGTCGTTGGCTACCTTTGCTGGAAACGCGCACAACATAACCTCGGCAAAGAACGATGTTGTAAATAAGAAAGCGATCTATTTTTTTAATACCATGGATTTGTGTGTTTGCTACTTCTTGTTTTCTTTTGCAAAAGATCCTCTCTTTCTTCCTGGAACGCCTCCAACCGGTAGTTTCTGGAATACAACGAGGATTTGGTTTGGCTCTGCTGGTTCAAATTCGCTGCTAACTGGTCTTCTGTGACTTTTGCGTAGCATCTGTCTAATGAAAGTTTATTTCTGCTTGATACAAGTAGTTTGTTCAGTTACATAGCAAACTGAAACTGACCACTTTACTTACAGTGAAAATTTGGTATAAGTGTCCACTTTGATAGTAAGACACAATTGAAACGGCTTTTCCCCCCCAAAGTTACCTACGTGAAGTTTAAACGAAAACAGTATCTCACTCCTCTTATCGCAGCCCAGCTATAACTTTCCTGAGCAACTTGGGAATCTTAGCAGTCCCTCTTTTTTTTTCTCTTTTTAACAGTGTCACGCGGGCCAGGCACAGTGGCTTACGCGTGTAATCCCAGCGCTTTGGGAGGCCGAGAGTTCGCGACCAACCCCCCCCCAAAAAAAAGTGTCAAGTGTTCGTGATCTGCTGATTCTCTTTCTTTTTTTTTTTTTTTTTCTGAGATAGAGTCTTGCTCTGTCGCCCAAGCTGGAGTGCAGTAGCGCGATCTCGGCTCACTGTAACCTCTGCCTCCCGAGTTCAAGCGATTCTCCCGCCTCAGCCTCCGGAGTGGCTGGGATTACAGGTGCGTGCTACCACGCCCGGCTAATTTTTTTGTTTTTTTTTGTTGTTTGTTTTTTTTTTTTTTTTTTTTTTTTGAGACGGAGTCTCACTCTGTCCCCCTTGCTGGAGTGCAGTGGCGCGATCTCAGCTCACTGCAAGCTCCGCCTCCCGGGTTCAGGCCATTCTCCTGCCTCAGCCTCCCGAGTAGCTGGGACTACAGGCGCCCGCCACCTCGCCCGGCTAGTTTTTTTGTATTTTTTAGTAGAGACGGGGTTTCACTGTGTTAGCCAGGATGGTCTCGATCTCCTGACCTCGTGATCCGCCCATCTCGGCCTCCCAAAGTGCTGGGATTACAGGCTTGAGCCACCGCGCCCGGCCTGTTGTTTTTTTTTTGAGACGGAGTCTCGCCCTGTCGCCTAGGCCGGAGTGCAGTGGCGCCATCTCGCCTCACTGCAAGCTCCGCCTCCCGGGTTCACGCCGTTCTCCTACCTCTGCCTCCCGAGTAGCTGAGACTACAGGCGCCGCCACCATGTCTGGCTAATTTTTTTTTTTTTTTTTTTTAGATGGAGTCTCGCGCAGTGAGGCTGGAGTGCAGTGGCGCGATCTCGGCTCGCTGCAAGCTCCGCCTCTCAGGTTCACGCCATTCTCCTGCCTCATCCTACCAAGTAGCTGGGACTACAGGCGCCCGCCGCCACGCCTGGCTAATTTTTTGCGTTTTTAGTAGAGACGGGGTTTCACCGTGTTAGCCAGGATGGTCTCGATCTCCTGACCTCGTGATCCGCCCGCCTCGTCCTCCCAAAGTACTGGGATTACAGGCGTGAGCCACCGCGCCCGGCCTTTTTTTTTTTGTATTTTTAGTAGAGACGGGGTTTCACCAGGTTAGCCAGGATGGTCTCGATCTCCTGACCTCGTGATCCATCTGCCTCAGCCTCCCAAAGTGCTGGGATTACAGACGTGAGCCACCGCGTCCGGCATTTTCTTTTTCTTTTTGGTAGAAACGGAGTTTCACCATGCTGGCCAGGCTGATCTCTAACTCTAGACCTCAGGTGATCCACCCGTCTCAGCCTCCCAAAGTGCTGGGATTACAGGCGTGAGCCACCACGCCCGGCCTGCTTGTTGCAGAAATTCTTACTGTAGAAAATGAAAGTGGTTCCTCAGAAGTACCATTTTGGTGTCCATCTGTCTCCCATGTGTTCACGCATGCATCAGGGAGATAAGCTCTGATTCTGTTGTCTGCTCCATAGTTAATATTAACATCATTAGTTTCCTTTTTTTGTCACGAGGTGCTTTATTTTCATTATTGATACAAATAATTTTCTATAATACCCCGGTCAAATGGGAGAATTTGGCAGTCCGATTTCGGGGGGGCGTTCCCCACAGAGACCCACAGGCTGGTGGCGTCGGTGCTGAGTGCCCAGGTTCACAGCACAGCTTGTGGCTTGTGTCCATCTTGCAGGTGGCTCTTCCTTGCACATCACGACTGGGGTCTCGAGTAAAGGGGGCAGGAAATCCTCCAGACTCTTAGGAAATTTCACTCCACTTCTCCTGCTCAATGGCCTCTGGTGGCCAGGGTGTGTTGTTCTGTGTCTCCGTTTTCTAGCTTGGCCTTATTGAAGTTGGAATTCATGTCTGTTGTCATTTTCACTTTTTTTTGTTTGTTTTCGAGCCAGGGTAAGGCTGGAGTGCAGTGTTGTGATCATAGGTCACCACTTCAACCTTGAATATCTGGGCTAAAACGATCCTCCTGCCTCAGCCCCCGAAAGTATTTGGATTACAGGTGTGAGGCACCGCACCCAGAGCATTTTTGCTTTTGGAAATTACCTATTTATGTCCTTTGCCTATGCCTGTTCGTTTGGGTTTATTTAGAAGGTTTTAATACTTATTTAGGAAATCTGTGTGATAGTGTTTTTCTGTTACAAGCTAGGAAAGCTTGTGAAAGTCAGATTTAGAGAGTCTTTTAGGTATTAAAAAATGATGTTTGTGAAAAGCTTCGAAAATGCTTATGATAAGTGAAAAAAGCAGGAAAATTGTATATGCGGTTGGGTAGGACTACATAAAACTGCACAGGAAAGCTGAAATAAAATTGTCAAAAGGAATTGTAGTTAACTGAACATGCACAGTAGCTAGTTGATCAGTGAACCTCGCCGCTTTTAAAAATTTTGGGCCTGGCGGCCGGGCACAGTGGCTCAAGCCTGTAATCCCAGCACTTTGGGAGGCCGAGACGGGCGGATCACGAGGTCAGGAGATCGAGACCATCCTGGCTAACACGGTGAAACCCCGTTTCTACTAAAAAAAAATACAAAAAGCTAGCCGGGCGAGGTGGCGGGCGCCTGTAGTCCCAGCTACTTCGGAGGCTGAGGCAGGAGAATGGCGTAAACCCGGGCGCAGAGCTTGCAGTGAGCTGAGATCCGGCCACTGCACTCCAGCCCAGGGGACAGAGCGAGACTCCGTCTCAAAAAAAAAAACAAAAAAAAAATTTTGGGCCTGGCAAGGTGGCTCTTCTGCCTATGGTCCCAGCACTTTGGGAGTCTGAGGGAGGAGGTTTGCTTGAGCCCAGGAGTTTGAGCCCCGGGCAACACCGTGAGACCCCCCATCATTACAAAACATTTAAAAAATTAGCCACATGTGGTTGCACATGCTAATAGTTCTGGCTACTTGGGAGACCAAGATCACTTGAGCCCAAGAGGTTGAGGCTGCAGTGAGCTATGACTGCGCCACTGAACTCCTGCGTGGACGACAGACCAAGTCCCTGTCTCTAAAAACAGAAACAGAAACAATTTCATCCTATTAAAAATCAGCGTGAACTCTATTTTCCTGATAAATCCAAGTGATAAGAAGTGTTGACATCAGTGTTCTCTGGGGTGATCATCTTTGATGTTTGAGACTAAATTGTTTCAAATACGAGTCCTGGGAGTCCTTATGTTTTCAGGCAGTGCAGGAAAACTCTGCCTCACGTTTCCACAGGGCCTCCTGCATTTTGTACTCCAAGGATTAAAGTGTCCCCTTAGAACCAGTTAGTTTTTTTGTTTGTTTATTTTTGTGGTTTTTTTGTTTGTTTGTTTTTTGAGACAGAGTCTCACTCTGTCTCCCAATGCAGTGGCGTGATCTCAGCTCACTAGCCTCTGCCTCCCGAGTTCAAGCAATTCTCCAGCCTCAACCTCCTGCATAGCTGGGACTACAGACATGTGCTACCACACCCAGCTAATTTTTTTGTATTTTTAGTAGAGACGGGGTTTCACCATGTTGGCCAGGCTGGTCTCGACCTCCTGACCTCAGGTGATCTGCCCACCTTGGCTTCCCAAAGTGCTGGGATTACAGGCATGAGCTACCGTGCCTGGTCTTATTTATTTATTTTTACAGACAGGGTCTTACTGTGTTGCCCAGGCTGATATTGAACTCCTGGCCTCCCAAGTAGCAGGGATTACAGGCATGCACCACCACGCCCAGCTAATTTTGTATTTTTAGTAGACAGGGTTTCTCCCTGTTGGTCAGGCTGGTCTCAAACGCCTGACCTCAGGTGATCCGTCCTCCTCCACCTCCCAAAGTGTTGGGATTACAGGCGTGAGCCACGGCGGCCCATCTGACAGCTTCTTTATGATAGTTTTTTGGGGTTTTTTTTGAGACAGAGTCTCACTTTGTCACCCAGGCTGGAGTGCAGTGGAACCATCACGGGGCCCACTGTGACCTCTGCCTCCCAGGTTCAAGCGATTCTCCAGCCTCAGCCTCCGGAGTAACTGGGATTATAGGCGTGCACCACCACGCCGGGCCTTTTTTTTTTTTTTTTTTTTTTTAAGTAGAAACGGGGTTTTGTCATGTTGGCCAGGCTGATCTCAAACTCCTGACCTGAAGTGATCCACCTGCTTGGTCTCAACAAAGTACTGGGATTACAGGCCCTGTGATAGGTTTTTGGTGCTTGTAAAGACAGTTACTTGGCATACCAGATAAATCCTCGTCTGGAAGATTAGTTTACAAAGGCATTGGCCCTTCAGGCGAAGCTTGCTGGTGTCAGGAGTGTTTTCCAAACTGTCCTTGCTTTGATGTAAGAAACACTGTTGAGGCGCAAGCTGGCTGCCCTGCCAGTTGCATTCGTTTAGGAGAACAGTTCTTCTGTTGCTAAATAGCCTTTTTGCCATTTGTGAACATTTTGTTGGGGGAGAAACAAACTGCATTTTGTTTTTGAAATAGGCTTTGCTGAAAGGAACGCCCAGCAGGTGGTGAGCTCCTGTCAGTGTTGTGAGACAGGCTGTCTTCTTTGGCTGCTGTGGTCACGCTCATCATGGGCTTGTTCATGCTTTTTTTTTTTTTTTTTTTTTTTTTTTGAGGCGGAGTCTCGCTCTGTCGCCCAGGCTGGAGTGCAGTGGAACAATCTCAGCTCACCGCAAGCTCCGCCTCCCAGGTTCACGCCATTCTCCTGCCTCAGCCTCCGAGTAGCTGGGATTACAGGAGCCCGCCACCACGCCCGGCTAATTTTTTGTATTTTTTAGTAGAGACGGGGTTTCACCATGTTGGCCAGGCTGGTGTCGAACTCCTGACCTCAAGTGAACCACCACGTCCGGCCCTTGTTTGTGCTTTGACGGAAAGTATTTCATTGTACGTTGTCTGAATTGGTAAGGAAGTCATTTTAGGCTTGTTCCTTCTCACGTGTGCTGCCTGTGGTGTACCCTGTGTCTGGGCCTCCGTCACCCTCTCAGTCACAGCCAACAGTTGACTTTATTGCTTTAGCCTCGCATTTCCATCAGGATCTGTGGTTATGACTGAATGTCGGGAATTTTAATTTTAGCATTTTCACGTTTATTTCACAGTCCGGGTGCCGTGGACACGGGTTTGTAGCCACGGATCGCTGCTGCCATTGTTCCACGTTTCTGGCCGTGTGTGGTAGATGTTTGGGGAGCCGGGTTGTGTAGCTCGGGACATCTAGGGATGTAAGGACTAACGCAACTGTCCTCAGCGTCGGGGGACTCAGGTGTTTCACATACACTAGACAAGCACGGCTTCTCGATGTGTGCGTAGGTGACGTGTGTGGTAGTGCAGCAGGGTGCTCTCGGGCTCTGTCGTTTCCTCTACTCATCCTTGGAGGTGTGTGTGGAGCCACACGGCCTGTCGTACCCCATGGATGGATGTTCAGCTTATCTGTTCGTCTGTGGCTGTGGAAGGCCAGCAGCGGACATCCTGGAGGCAGCCACGTTGCGAGGCACATGTGTGTTCATAGGGTAGGTTTCTAGAGGCCAGTGTCTGAGAAAGGCACAGGTGATTTTCACTTGCTGGGTGTTGCCCCATTATCCACACAGAGGCTGGTGACACTCCAGCAGCCCCTCTGCCTGAGGTTTTCCTCCCTTGTGACACTGTTACTCATTCAACAGTCAGTAAAAATTTTTTTTTTTTTTTTTTTGAGACAGGGTCTCGCTCTTGTTGCCCAGGCTGGAGTACAGTGGCGCGATCTCAGCTCACTGCAACCTCCGTCTCCCGGTTTCAAGCGATTCTCCTCCCTCAGCCTCCCAAGTAGCTGGGACTATACAGGCGCCTGCCACCTCGCCCAATTAATTTTTTGTATTTTTAGTAGAGACAGAGTTTCACCATGTTAGCCAGGATGGTCTTGATCTCCTGACCTCATGATCCCCGCTCCTTGGCCTCCCAAAGTGCTGGGATTATAGGCGTGAGTCACCATGCCCGGCCTTACTTTTCTTTTTTTAAAAATAATGTGGAACTCCTCATGCGTTTGTATGTCATTCTTGCTCAGGAGCGAAACAGCGGCACCTTTCTGAACAAGGATGACAGGCCTGTGAGAGGAGTTTAGTGTTAATGGAAGTGTGTGTGCGCCCTGCGCCAGGCAGATTCCTTCAGATGCAGACCTTTTTTGATTTATAAATAAAGCTAGGATGAGAAGTCTGTATTTTTTAGATAATTATAAGTATCAGTTGTGACTTTAAAAGAACACGTGTTCTGTACCAAACTAACTTTTTTTGTTGTTTTTTTGAGACAGAGTCTTGCTCTCTTGCCCAGGCTGGAGTGCAGTGACATGATCTTCAGTTTCTGCAACCTCTGCCTGCTGGGTTCAAGCGATTCTCCTGCTTCAGTCTTCTGAGTAGCTGGGGTTACAGGCGTGCACCACCACGCCCAGCTAAATTTTTTTTTTTTTTTTTTTTTTAGTAGAAATGGAGTTGGGGTTTTGCCTCTTGGCCAGGCTAGTCTGAAACTCCCGACCTCGGGTGATCCACTTGTCTCAGCCGCCCACAGAGCCTGGATTACAGGTGTGAACCACCGCGCCCGGCGCCAAGCTAACTTTTTTCATGCAACTTGTTGTGACAAACTTAAGTATGGTTGTCAGAGATGACGGAAGAATTTTCTGATCTTACCCGCACTCCATCAGCGTTTGGAGACGATCTTTCTCCTGGTGTGAACTGGAGCTCATTGCTGGCAGTTGACACGTTTCCTGTTCAGCTCTTTTCTCCAGTTGATTAGGAAAAGTATTTGGTCAGTTTCCTCACCTGTGACTAGGAAGCCCGAGGTGCGAGCGCCGTTGGACCCATTGCAGCGTCTCTTCTCTGCCTGCAGCACCCCTGAGCCTGTGTGACTCCTTTGGGTGTTGGGTGTCGGTTCCCATGGTGGCAGCATCGTGGGGGTGTCGGGAAACTGGGAGAGACAGTTTCCTGTGGTGGAGCGGGCAGTTGGACCTTTACAAGTCCCTTAGGAATCCTGTGAACTTGGATCCTCCAAAGCCAGGACGTTGGTCGATGGCCAACATGTTCTGATGAAATCTTCCCCAAGTCCACATCAGTTAGTCCTTTCAGTTTAAAGTAAAGCCTTAAACAAGCTCTGATGTTCAGATGTGGCTTTGTAATGGTCAGTTCTGGTTTGGTTGCTTTTGTGCAACTTGCTACAGAATTTTTATTTACTTATTTGAGACAAAGTCTTGCTCTGTCGTCCAGACTGGAGTGCAGTGACATGATCTCGGCTTACTATAGCCTGCTCGGGCTCAGGCAGTCCTCCCACCTCAGCCTCCTGAGTAGTTGGTACCACAGGCACATGCTACCATGCCTGGGTGATTTTTAAATTATTTGTAAGACAAGGTCTTGCTGTGTTGCCCAGGCTGGTCTCAAACTCCCGGGCTCAAGCGATTGTCCCACCTCGGCCTCCCAAAGTACTAGGATACATGCCTGGCCCAAAATATTTTAAATATTTAATTTGATTCAGTTTTTTGTTTTGTTTCGTTTTGTTTTTTTGAGATGGAGACTTGCTCCGTCACCCAGGCTGGATGCAATGGCGTGATCTCAGCTCACTGCAGCCTCCGCCTCCTGGGTTCAATTGATTTTCCTGCCTCAGCCTCCCAAGTAGCTGAGGTTGTAGGCAGTCACCACCACACCTAGCTGATTTTTATATTTTTAGTAGAGACAGCGTTTCACCGTGTTGGCCCGGCTGGTCTTTATCTCCTGACCTCGTGATCCGCCCGCCTCAGCCTCCTAAAGTGCTGGGATTACAGGCACGAGCCACCACGCCCAGCCTAGATTAAAAATTTTAAGATATGTTCTCTACTATGAGCCAATGAAATTACTTATTTTCTTTCTTTCCCATTTCCTATCCCTTGCTTTTGGAGTTTTGTGTCTTAGTGTGACTGTGACTCTTTCTCTCCTTTTGTCTTTCAGCAAACGGGGATTCAGCGTCCGATCCTTTGGAACAGGGACTCACGTGAAGCTTCCAGGACCAGCTCCCGACAAGCCCAATGTTTATGATTTCAAAACCACATATGACCAGATGTACAATGATCTTCTTAGGAAAGACAAAGAACTGTATCCCAGCGGGTTGCCCTTTAAAAACCCCCTGTGTGGTCCTTCCTGGAAGGTGTTACGTGTGGCTCGGGCACAGGAGGCGTGTCACCCTGTGCAGTGCACACACTGGCTCCTCCTGTCTTTGCGAGAACTTGGTTTCTATTCCTGGTGCACATCGGATCGTCCACGGGTTAGTTCCAGTGCCACCCATGGCGTTAGGCGTGGTGAGGCGCACAGACATGGTGTGGGGTTCACATTGACGTGGTCCAGCAGTGGGTTGTGACATAGCATGAACCAGGGATGCTTAGGTGAGGAGGTGGAACCCACAAAATCCCATTGCTTTTCACACTTCAGGGCTGCCCCGTTATTTCCTTTGCCAGGTAGGTGTGCGTGCATATGTGTGTGTGTGTGCATGCGTGCATGTCTGATACACACCGGGCTGCTTCACACATCTGGTGAGGTCCTTAGAGGGTCAGATAAAGAAGAGGGCCGAGCTTGCTACCCAAGCTGTTAGAAGAAATAATGGGAGAGAACGTTCCTTCATTTCGGGAGGACACAGAGCAGACTGGTCTGCCACTAAGACTCCTGTAGAGAGAAGAATATTCAAATAGATTCTGATGGATGCAACACCAGTTGCATAATGGTTATGACAATCAGTGCCCAGGTTTTTGACCAGGCATTTCATGGTCACCCCCATGCTAATGAAAAGTTTCTGGATCTCCTTTTGTTATAGTGAGTGATTTGTAGTTCTCACAACGGAGGCCATACGTGTTCCAAATGGAAAGAGAATGAGGCGTCAAATGCACAACCTTTTGTCTTCATGTTGGCACTGTTGCCATTCCTGCCCTCGCCCAACATTGTCTTCATATTGGCACTCTTGCCATCCCCACCCGTTCCCAAGAGGGTCTCACTCTCACCCCAGCTGGAGTGCAGTGGCGAGATCTTGGCTCACTGCAGACTCACTGCAGCATTCGCCTCCCAGGTTCCAGCAATTTTCCTGCCTCAGCCTCTCAGGTAGCTGGGATTACAGGTGCGTGCCACCACACCCGGCTAGTTTTTGTATTTTTAGTAGAGACGGGTTTCACCATGTTGGCCAGGCTGGTCTTGAACTCCTGACTTCAGGTGATCCACCCTTCTCAGCCTCCCAAAGTGCTGAGATTATAGGCGGGAGCCACCGCGCTTGGCCGTACTCTTGTTACCTTGTTTTTTTTTCTGTTTTTAAATGGAGTCTTACCCTGTTGCCCAAGCTGAAGTGCAGCGGCTTAATCTCGGCTCACTGCAGCGTCCCCCTCCCAAGTTCAAGCGATTCTCTGCCTCAGCCTCCCGTTGTAGTTGGGATTACAGGCACCCGCTATCATGCCTGGCTAATTTTTGTATTTTTAGTAGAGATAGGGTTTCACCAATTTGATCAGACTGGTCTTGAACTCTTGACCTCGTGATCCACCCGCCTCGGCCTCAAAGTGTTGGAATTACAGGCGTGAGCCACCGGGCCTGGCCTCTTGCAATTTTTAATAAGCTAAAAAAAAATTCTTATACACAGGTAGATTAATTACGTAGCCAGGAAGGGCCCCTGAAGGTCTTTCTAGCAAAACTTAGAACTGGATCCTAGCCGTCACTGCACCTTCTGCCCTCCCTGCTGTCCTCTGTCAGTTACAGTTAAAAGGTGGTGGGTGAGGACGCTGGGCAGAGTCCAGGGCATCTGCTGTCAGCTCCCAAGCCCGGCCTGCCTGCTGAGCCATCTGGGCGTGCCGCAGTGGAGAGTGTGGTGCTGGGAGCCATCCTGGTGGCAGACGTGGGCTCACTGTGAGTCGATGTAAGTCCTGGGGGACCGTCAGCAGCACCTCCTGCTGCCCCTGTCTCTGCAGAAGCCCTGGTGCCCTGCGTGTGGAGAAACCTCCCTGAGGATTTCTGAGGAACTGTCAGTAGGCCGTGTCCTCGTCCACCCCGTGTGGAGCACAGCTCCAATGTGGCTCTGCTCCCGTCGTGGGCTGAGGAGGACGGAGCAGGTCAGGCTGTGCCTCGGAAAGGAGGCTCTCCTGACATGCCCTTTGTGCGAGCTCCCGGTCCATGCTGTCTCCACTCCTGAGCCTTACGGCGATGGGTGACCACAGAGCCCTTTGCAAGAGTCTGGTTTAGGGCTGGGTCTTCCCGTCGCCCTGGCGGAGGCTTTTGTCTCATATCATGATTCACATTAAACTCTGATGTGCCATGAAGCTTACCCTGAGATCCTGTTTTTGAAAATTACTCTTCAGTTAGCACTGTTCATTTTTAAATTCTTGTATTCAGTAAGAGAAAGAAAAGCAGATAGTGATGGGCCGGGCGCGGTGGCTCAAGCCTGTAATCCCAGCAATTTGGGAGGCCGAGACGGGCAGATCACAAGGTCAGGAGATCGAGACCATCCTGGCTAACATGGTGAAACCCCGTCTCTACTAAAAATACAAAAAAACTAGCCGGGCGAGGTGGCGGGCGCCTGTAGTCCCAGCTACTCGGGAGGCTGAGGCAGGAGAATGGTGTAAACCCGGGAGGCGGAGCTTGCAGTGAGCTGAGATCCGGCCACTGCACTCCAGCCTGGGCGACAGAGCGAGACTCCGTCTCAAAAAAAAAAAAAAAAAAAGAAAAGCAAATAGTGATGCACGTCCTCACACTCCCTCGATTGGTGTAAGCTCAGCCCTTCATGTCAGCCCACTGTGACCTCCTGGGTTCTGGACCTGGGAAGTACTTGCCACGTTCTGCAAGGACTGAGTCCAGCTTCAGCAGACTCATCCGGAAGGACTTGCTATAGGGAGAGAATGAGCCTGTCTCTGGTCATTCTAGAAGAAGGAGCTGAGCCCAGTGTCCCAGAATTTGGAAGCTCCTCCTTTACAGAGGGACTGTAGGGGTTGGCGGTCTCCCAGGAAGCATCCGCCCAGAAGAGCCCCGCGTGCGTGCGTGTGCTCTAGGTGTGCAGTGGGGGAGGAGTGGCAGCGGGGGTGCTGTGGCCACGGGGGTGGTGCTGGGACATTGTCAGCCACAGGCTCTGCCTTGGGGACCTCTTGTGGGAAACCGTCGCCTGTGGTGGCCCCTGAGGAGGTGCTGGGAGGAGCGTGCCTTCGTCGCCTTGCTTACTTCGCTCAGGGGGCAAAAGGTGCAGAATGGTGAGCCTGCCACTTAGCTAAAGCTCTTCCACATGCTGCCCTCGGCCTGGAAAGGAGTGAAGTCCCCAGGCTGTTCCCTGTGGACATCAGCACGATGCCGGGTAGGGCCTCAGGGGTATTGAGATACGCAGGTCGGGAGGACCCCGATAGCGTTTCCTGGTTAGTGATGGGGGCAGAGGGCCTGCGGGAAGTAACTGTTGCAAGTGAGAGCCCCAAAGCAAATCTGCCCCCCAGCAGCCAGCGTGTTGGCAGAAGTCATGGCTGTAGACTGCAGTGGAAGCAAGAGGGGGTTTCACACTGCAGTGGAAGCAAGAGGGGGTTTCAAACTGCAGTGGAAGCAGATCTTGAGGTCAGAAGTTTGAGACCAGCCTGGCCAGCATAGTGAAACCCCGTTTCTACTAAAAATACAAAAATTAGCCAGGCATGGTGGCGACGCCTGTAGTCCCAGCTACTCCGGAGACTGAGGCAGAATTGCTTGAACCTGGGAGGCGGAGGTTGCAGTGAGCTGTGATTGCGCCGTTGCGCTCTAGCCTGGGCAACAGAGTGACACTCTGTCTCCAAAAAAAAAAAAAAGGATGATGTGACTTGGGAGGAAAATGCTGCTTGTTCAGAGGCAGGGCCGGGGTCGAAGGGGACCCTACCACCTCTGCCATCTGCCTACTTGCCTCGTGGCCAGGGCCTGGGTTTCTCTATGTGTACCAACCTCACAGAATTTCTGATAATTAAATTAGGAGATGTACACACACAGCCTGAGACAGAGTGTTTTAAAGTCCTCAATAAATTTTGGCCAGTTGTCCTATTAGTATTGTAATACTTAATTTATTTTATTTATTTTTTTAGATACGGGTCTTGCTGTGTTACCCAGGTTTGTCTCGAACTCCTGGCCTCGAGTGATCCTCACACCTTAGCCTTCCAGAGTACTTGGATTATAGGCATGAGCCACTGTTCTCAGCTTTCATTTCTTAATGAAAATCTCCTTGACTTTCTGTGAGGTTACCTGCTGGCCCATGCTAAAGTCAAAAATCCTACAATGAACCGGAGTAAGTTAGAGACTGTCTGTATTTGGCTATAGATAGCTGATTGTTTTTTTCCCCACAAGCCAGAAGTGAGCCTGAGGGGTTGAGGGACTTGCTGCCTCCGAAACCTCCCTTGGGGATTGTCGAGGGCGCGAGTCTAGGTTTGCAGCACCGGAATGCGAACCCTCTGTAAAGTTAAATGAGGCCCTGCGCAGGGGCCACGCCTGCAATCCCAGCCTAGGGAGACCCAGGCAGGAGGCTCACTTGAGCCCAGGAGCCAGAGGCCAGCCTGGGCAACATAGCAAGCCTCCATCTCTACCAAAAACACAGAATTGAAGTGGGTGTGGTGGACACTCCTCTGGTCTCACAGCCTCTCAGAAAGCCGAGGCAGCAGACCACTTGAGCCCAGCAGGCTTCATTGAGCTGTGATTGCGCCGCTGCACTCCATCCAGCCTGAGGAAGAGAATAAGACTGTCTCTTTTTAAAAAGTTTCGTATCGACATTTTCTTTTTTTCTTTTTTTTGAGACAGTCTTGCTCTGTCGGCCAGGCTGGAGTGCAGTGGTGCAATCTCCGCTCACTGCAAGCTCTGCCTCCCGGGTTCACGCCATTCTCCTGCCTCAGCCTCCTGAGTAGCTGGGACTACAGGCGCCGCCACCACGCCCGGCTAGTTTTTTGTATTTTTAGTAGAGACAGGGTTTCACCGTGTTAGCCAGGATGGTGTCAATCTCCTGACCTCGTGATCTGCCCGCCTCGGCCTCCCAAAGTGCTGGGATTACAGGCGTGAGCCACCACACCTGGCCTGTATCGACATTTCCTTTTGAGAATTAATAGTATATATACATGGGACTGGATGCAGTGGCTTACACCTGTAATCCCAATGCTGGGAGACCAAGGCAGGTGGATCACCGGAGTTCAGGAGTTTGAGACTAACCTGGCCAACAGGGTAAACCCTGTCTCTACTAAAAGTACAAAAAGCCAGGTGTGGTGGCTCATGCCTGTAATCCCAGCACTTGGGGAGGCTGAGGCGGGCAGATCACCCAAGGTCGAGAGTTTGAGAGCCGCCTGACAAACACGGAGAAACCCCCCCGTCTCTACTAAAAATAAAAAATTAGCCAGGCATGGTGGTGCATGCCTGTGGTCCTAGCTACTCATGAGGCTGAGGCAGGAGGATTGCTTGACCCGGGGGTGGAGGTTGCGGTGAACTGAAGTTGCGCCATTGCACTCCAGCCTGGGCAACAGGAATGAAACTCTATCTCCAAAAAAAGTACAAAAAGTAGCTGGGTGTGGTGGCATACACTTGTAATCCCAGCTACTCGGGTGGCTGAGGCAGGAGGGTCACTGGAACCCAGGAGGCAGAGGCTGCAGTGAGCTGAGATTGCCCCAGGACTCCAGCCAGGGCGACAGAGTGAGACTCTGTCTCGAGTAGTAATAGTAGTAGTGGTGGTGGTGTCTATACATGGACCGGGGGGTCTGAGCTCCCCTGACCTTCGTAGACAAATGGGAACTCTCCTGTGCAGGTTCTCTTGTTGGACGGACTGACCATTTTATCCAGAATCGTTTTGAGATAAAATGTACAAATCATGCACTACCCCGAGTTGCGTGTCCAGTTCTGTGGGTTTCAGAACATTCATGGAGTTGCAGCCGTCACCACAATTGGTTTTGAGGCAGTTTGGTCTCCCAGGGCCTTCAGCTGCTGCTGCCCATTCCCCACCCAGTGCCTATAGCTGCCTCCTGTGTTACAGATCCGCCCATTCCACACCGTCCGGTTTATGTACAGCCTTTTGTTCTTTCACGGAGTGTGCGTGGAACTTTCTCAGTCCCAGATTTCTTTGCTGTGACTCTTCCTCGCTCGGCCTCAGTGGCACGTGGAGTAGAGCAGCTTCACGCCTGGGGTCCTGAGGGGCCTGAGCTTCGCTCCCAGGGTCACGTGCAGAGTCTTCTCTATTTTTTTTTTTCATTTTACACTGACGCCACTTTCCATAGATGAACTTTCGGGCAGGATTCTTTCATTTTTGATAGAAAGGAGTCTGGTTAAGCCATCCCAAGCTTGCTTGGAGTGCCTTTGGGGGGAAGAGAAGTGACTTCTGTTTCTAAGTTAATGAATGGCCAGTTTGACCTAATGAAGTGTCACTCAGCCCAGTGAGGGGGTCCAGGCAACAGCCGCTGGCCCAGAAGGTAGAGGAGGAGGGAGAGGCTGTTCTGAAAGGAGGGCTGGGGTGGCTGACACCAGCCTGGACACTTCCCTCTCGCTTCAGGGCAGCCCATTCAGCCGCATGAGAAAGTGTGTGGGAGTCTCACAGGATCCTACAGAAAGTTCGTCTTGTGTGTATTTCAGTTAGTGAAGGTTTACTAGCTTTTTGTGTTACGAACTGCAAAACCGCTTGTCTTCAAAAGCAAGTAAATGTGTAGCTCTAAATGTTAACGTGACTTTTCCCGTGAAACGCAAATGCATCGAACAATTTCCTGGGTCTTGTCCGGCTGCGCAGCTAGAGACCAAGCCTGTGTCTGGCATACCGTTCGTCCTTCTCTTGTGGAGTTTTTTCTAATTACGTTTGGGGTTTGGATTGTTGTTGTTATTATTTGGTTTTGAGGCAGGATGTCTTTCTGTCGCCCAGGCTGGAACGCAGTGGTGCTATCGCAGCTCACTACAGCCTGGGCGTCCCAGACTCAGGTGGGTGATCCTCCCACGTCACCGTCCCCAGCAGCTGGGACCACAGGCCCATGCCATGCCCAGCGGCTTTTTTTTTTTTTAATTGAGATGGAGTCTCGCTGTCTTGCCCAGGCTGCAGTGCAGTGGCCTGATCTTGACTCACTGCAAGCTCCGCCCCCTGGGTTCGAGCGATTTTCCTGCCTCAGCCTCCCGAGTAGCTGGGGTTACAGGCATGTGCCACCACGCCTGGCTAATTTTTGTACTTTTAGTAGAGACAGGGTTTCGCCACTTTGGCCAGGCTAGTCCTGACCTCAAGTGATGAGCTCTCCTTGGCCTCCCAAAGCTCTGGGATTATAGGGGTTGCCACTGCACCTGGCCTGTGTTTTAAATTACTCATTTTTTCATGTCCGTCCTCTGAATTCATTGTCTTTTAGGTTAACTTCTGTATCTGCCCACTTCCCTGTGGACATTTCCTTGTCTCAGAGTAAAATTTGGTAGATTTCTTTTTTGAAACAGAGTCTCACTCTGTCGCCGCTGCTGGAGTGCAGTGGCATGATCTCGGCTCACTGCAATCTTTGCCTCCCGGGTTCAAGCGATTCTCCTTCCTCAGCCTCCTGAGTAGCTGGGATTACAGGTGCGGCATACCACCACGCCTGGCTAATTTTGGTATTTTTAGTAGAGATGGGATTTCACCATGTTGGCCAGACTTGTCTCAAAACTCCTGACCTCAGGTGATCCACGTTTTTTGGCCTTCCAAACTTTTGAGATTACAGGTGTGAGCCACTGTGTCCAGCCCCATGTGTATATGCTAATCCAGATAAATAGTATAATTCCCAAAAAGGAAATGCTGATGTGAAGCTTTAGTTATTTATTTACTTACTGTTTTGAGACGGAGTCTCGCTCTGTCGCCCAGGCTGGAGTGCAGTGGTATGATCTCCGCTCACTGCAAGCTCTGCCTCCTGGTTTCACGCCATTCTCCTGCCTCAGCCTCCTGAGCAGCTGGGACTACAGGCGCCCGCCACCACGCCTGGCTGATTTTTTGTATTTTTAGTGGAGATGGGGTTTCACCGTGTTAGCCAGGATGGTCTCGATCTAACCTTGTGATCTGCCTGCCTCGGCCTCCCAAAGTGCTGGGATTACAGGCTTGAGCGACCGTGCCCCGCTGAAACTTTTAAAAAGAGGCAGTCTTACTGTCTTGCCCAGGCTGGAGTGAGGAGTGCAATGGTGTGATCAAGGCTCACTGAAGCCTCTCGGGCTAAAGTCATCCTTCTGCCTCAGTTTCCTGAGTAGCTGAGACTCCTGGCTCTTCTTTGTATTTTTTGTAGAGATGGAGTCTTGCTATGTTGCCTAGACTGGCCTCCAACTCCTGACCTCTTGTGATCTGCCTGTCTCGGCCTCCCAAAGTGCTGGGATTACAGGTGTGAGCTACCATGCCCAGCCCAGAAATGATCTTTTTTTTTTTTTTTTTTTTTTTGTGACAGAGTCTTACTCTGTCACCGAGGCTGGAGTGCAGTGGCACGATCTCGGCTCACTGCAAGCTCCACCTCCCGTATTCATGCCATTCTCCTGCCTCAGCCTCCGAGTAGCTGGAACTACAGGCGCTTGCCAGCATGCCCAGCTAATTTTTTTTGTATTTTTAGATGCAAAAATACACTGCGCCCGGCCTTTATTTTATTGTTTGAGTCTTGCACTGTCCCTCGGGTTGGAGTGCAGTGGCGTGATCTCGGCTCACTGCAACCTTCACCTCCCAGGTTCAAATGATTCTCCTGCCTCAGCCTCCCAAGTAGCTAGGATTATAGGCAGCAGCTGTGTTTTAAAATCATTTTGGGAAGGTATTTGTCAAACAAGTGAATGTGTTCCTAAGCTAGACACCGATTCCCAGAGAAACTCTGATCTTGGGTTTTAAAAAAACATTCATGCCGGCCGGGCGCAGTGGCTCACGCCTGTAATCCCAGTGCTTTGGGAGGCCGAGGCGGGTAAATCACAAGGTCAGGAGATCAAGAGCATCCTGGCTAACATGGTGAAACCCCATCTCTACTAAAGAAAAAAATATAAAAAATTGCTGGGCCTGGTGGCGGGTGCCTGTAGTCCCAGCTACTCGGGAGGCTGAGGCAGGAGAATGGCGTGAACCCAGGAGGCAGAGCTTGCAGTGAGCCGAGATCGCGCCCCTGCACTCCAGCCTGGGCGACAGAGCGAGACTCTGTCTCGAAAAAAAAAGCATTCATGCTAAAATGCAAATTACAGCCTTAAGATATTTCAGGTAAGGCCAGAGATACTGGCCTGCTCTGCTCATCAGAGACGGCAGAGGTAGAACGGAGCTGATTGGCTGAGGTAGTTGCTGGTGGTCACTAGAGGGTCTGGACAGAATAGAGCTGTGCTGTTCCGTCATCTTCAAGAGCTATCCCGGGGTCCGGACCCACAAGCCTGTGAGTTTTCACCTAGTCTGCAGCAGGTGAGATGCTGTTTGCAAAGTGGTTTCGTGGTGGCTGCAGACGCAAGGCCGTGGTGGACCCCCCAGAGCTGGCCTTAGCCTTGCGTGGCTCTGCGTTGAGGCTGTGGTTACAGTTGGGTGCCCAGCAGCTCCGGAGATCCTCGGCCATGAGACCTTTTCCGGGGGCGCCTGAGTTCTGTTTGTGCAGCCTCTGTGGTTTGCCAAAAAGCATTCTCTATCAAAATGAATTTTTTTTTTTTCTTGAGACAGTTTTTGCCCAGGCTAGAGTGCAATGGTGTGGTCTCAGCTCACTGCAAGCTCCGCTTCCCGGGTTTAGGTGATTCTCCTGCCTCAGCCACCCCTGGTAGTTGGGATTACAGGCACCTGCCACCATGTCTGGCTAATTTTTTGTAGTTTTAGTAGACGGGTTTCACCATGTTCAAGTGATTCTCCTGCCTCAACCTCCTGAGTAGCTGGGACTACAGGCACATGCCACCAGGCCTGGCTAATTCTTTGTATTTTTAGTAAAGGCAGAGTTTAGCTGTGTGAGCCAGGATGGTCTCCATCTCCTGACCTTGTGATCTGTCCGCTTTGGCCTCCCAAAGTGCTGAGATTACAGGCGTGAGCCGCCGTGCCCGGCCAAACTTTTTATATTTTTCGTAGAGATGGGGTTTTGATATGTTGGCCAGGCTGGTCTCAAATTCCTGGCCTCAAGTGATCCACCTGCCTTGGTCTCCCATAGTGCTGGGATTACAGGAGTGAGCCACCACGCCTGGCCTCAAGTGAATTTATTTTTTTGAGACAGGGTCTTGCTGTGTCTTTGACGCTGGAGTTCAGTGGCACCATCATGGCTCCCTGTAGCCTCATGTCCCTGGGCTCAAACAGTCCTCCCGCCTCAGCCTCCTGAGTAGCTGGGACTGCAGGCATGAGCCACCGCGCCTGGCCTGATTTTTTTTTTTTTTTTTTTTTGAGATGGAGTCTAGCTCTGTTGCCCAGGCTGGAGTGCAGTGGTGTGATCTCGGCTCACTGCAAGCACCGCCTCCTGGGTTCACGCCATTCTCCTGCCTCAGCCTCCCCAGTAGCTGGGGCTACAGGCGCCCGCCACTGCGCCCGGCTAATTTTTTTTGTATTTTTAGTAGAGACGGGGTTTCACCATGTTAGCCAGGATGGTCTCGATCTCCTGACCTCGTGATCTGCCCGCCTCGGCCTCCCAAAGTGCTGGGATTACAGGCGTGAGCCACCACGTCCGGCCCTGATGTTTTCATTTTTAGTAGACAGGTTTCACCATGTTGCCCAGGCTGGTCTTGGACTCCTGAGCTCAAGCAGTCTGCCTGCCGTGGCCTCCCAGAGTTCTGGGATTACAGGTATGAGCCACTGTGCCCTTTCCAAATATATTTCTTGATACGCTGATGTGGAAGCAGTATCTGGCAAGCTTGTGACGTAGGGTGGTGAGTGGATCCCAGTGCATTCAGGGGTCCCAGAGCATAGCGCTCTGCACAGCCGTGGTCGGTTCACCTGCCGTTCTCACCCCATCCTGCGTTCGGAGCTGCTGTCCACACGTGTGGCCCGCTTGGGTGTTCTTGTCACCCACATGCACGATGCTCCCTCCAGATGGGCATGTCACAGCCGCTGCCTGGCCCTGCAGCACTGGTTCTTCCTTTCTTGGCCGAGGTGCTGCTGCCGAGGCTGTTGGCATCTGGGTCAGCGCCCTGGGCAGTCACTGTGCTGAGCTGCAGCTCTCTCCTCCCTGGAGCGAGGCTCCCAGGAGCTCCACCAGCACCGCCAGGGCTGTCTCATCCCTGCCACGCACCAGGACCGCAGAGACCGGAGCCTCCTGTGGCGGTGCTTTGTGTTTTGCCATGGAAACGGATTGACCCAGCTCTAACCTGACCTTTGATACCTCTGCCCTCCCCTCTGATGTGGGGAGTCTTCTGTGTCTGTGGCAGGGGCACGGCTGTCGGGTTCTGCATGTTCCTGTGTGTCCCATCCCCCCGTGAGTGTGTCTGTCGGGGCAGCAGCACTTGGCGTGCTCTGGGAGGAGTCATACGTGCAGGGAAGATGGTGTGGCCTTGCGGGGAAGGACCAAGGCTTCCACAGAGCAAGGAACACCTTCGGGAGACTTGATGTCAAGGAAGCCTCTGCTACCAGCCACGGTTTGCAAAGGAGAGGCTGAGGGCGGTGGTTGGGGGTGCGTGGGGCTGGCGCCGGCAGCAGCTGACCCAAGATGGTGCTGGGCTAGCCGTGGCTCTTGTTCTGATGGCCCAGTGCCTGTGGCCAGCATGCTGCACCCGACGTGGCTTTTCTTCAGGCCGTGGTGGGACAGTGTGTGGTCCCTGGTGCCAGCCACACCGGCATGGCAGTGCCTGTGGGTACCCTTTCACGTCCCCCATGACTCCGAGGGGGCCTGGGCCTCATAGCAGGGCAGTGTGGCCCCGGCCTCTCTGGGCTCTCCTGTGGGATGGGCAGCTGGGGGCGGCTGCGCTCATTCGAACTCCCCGGGATGCTCTGGTCCCACTAAGGCCCCTAAGGAGTGAAAGGAGAAAATGTTGGTAAAGAAAAGCTGTACCGAGCTGTGTTTGGGGCGTTTCCTGGTATGTCCTGGCACCTCGGGGTCCTGGGTGGTTTATCCCAAGAGCAGCCACGTCATATGGGTGTGGGTGGGCGGCGAGGGCTCGTGGGGACCCCTGAGTGGTCCCGATCTGCCTCGTGCTCAGCTTCGCTTTTTGCTGATGGTGAATCTCAGACCCGCTCCTCTCCCTGGGGCTGCACCTCCTCCTCATTTCTCTTCAGAGCCCCTGGCCGCTGATCCGTGGTCTCCGAGGCCACCTCACGTCCCCCAGACCTGCTGAGTTCTCACCACTGACATAGCCTGGTGGTCCCCAGGAGGATCCCTGCCGGGGACAGTCCATAGTGACCACTGACCTCTGGATGGGGTCTTTACCCTCCCAGCGACAGTCCGTAGTGACCACTGGCCTCTGGATGGGGTCTTTACCCTCCCGGCGACAGTCCGTAGTGACCACTGGCCTCTGGATGGGGTCTTTACCCTCCCGGTGACAGTCCGTAGTGACCACTGGCCTCTGGATGGGGTCTTTACCCTCCCGGCGACAGTCCGTAGTGACCACTGGCCTCTGGATGGGGTCTTTACCCTCCCGGGGACAGTCCGTAGTGACCACTGGTCTCTGGATGGGGTCTTTACCCTCCCGGCGACAGTCCACAGTGACCACTGGTCTCTGGATGGGGTCTTTATCCTCCGTTTTTCAGTAGACAGTTCAGCTGCATTGTTAGGAGAATGTCACGCTGCCGGCGTCCTTCAGACGGGGCCTGCTCCAGTGCATCCGACAGAGACGGAGTCTCGCCGTGTCCCCAGGCTGGAGTGCAGTGGCGTGGTCTCGGCTCACTGCCAGCACCGCCTCCCAGGTTCACGCCATTCTTTCTCATCAGCCTCCTGAGTAGCTGGGACTACAGGCGCCCGCCACCACGCTGGCTAATTATTTATTTATTTATTTTTTTTGTATGTTTAGTAGAGACAGGGTTTCATCATGTTAGCCAGGATGGTCTCAATCTCCTGATCTCACGATCCACTGGCCTCGGCCTCCCAAAGCGCTGGGATTACAGGCATGAGCCAGCGCGCCCGGCCACACCTGGCTAATTTTTTGTATTTTTAGTAGAGACGGGTTTCAACATGTTAGCCAGGATGGTCTTGATCTCCTGACCTCATGAGCCACTGTGTCCGGCCGACAACTTTTTTTTTTTAAAAGGTTGTCTTCCGAAGCTGAATTTCCTGGTAAAACAACCACTGTATTACTATTTTTTAATAATAACTAAATAACTGGAACGTCCTGGGGTAGAGATAAGAAATCCCTTATGTTCTTTCTGCTGAGGGGGCACAGAGAGGCCGAGCCGGAGACCCTTCTCGGCTGACAGCAGTGCTGAGGGTGAGGCTGCAGTTACAGATCCAGGGTTTCTGTCCAGAGTGAAGCTGCAGACCCCATGGGGCCACAGTGCAAAGATCGGCTTTCCTCCAACTAGAGTGTTTCAGGTTTAGTCTGGTTTTGTGTTGGAGAATAATTCACAATTTAAGAACTTTTTCTTGAAAACTTTAAAAAGTAAGTAATTTTTTTTTTTTTTTTTTTTTTGAGATGGAGTCTTGCTCTGTCGCCCAGGCTGGAGTGCAGTGGTGTGATCTCGGCTCACTGCAAACTCTGCCTCCCAGGTTCACGCCATTCTCCTGCCTCGGCCTCCCGAGTAGCTGGGATTACAGGCGCCCACAACCGCGCCCGGCTAATTTTTTGTATTTTTCTTAGTAGAGACGGGGTTTCACCGTGTTAGCCAGGATGGTCTCGATCTCCTGACGAGTTTCGCTCTTGTCACCCAGGCTGGAGTGCAGTGGCGCGATCTTGACTCACTGCAGCCTCCACCTCCTGGGTTCAAACGATTCTCCTGCTTCAGCCTCCCAAGTAGCTGGGATTACAGGCATTAACTACCATTTCTGGCTAAGTTTTGTATTTTTAGTAGAGACGGGGTTTCGCCATATTGACCAGGCTGTTCTCAAACTCCTGACCTCAAGTGATCCACCCGCCTCGGCCTCCCAAAGTGCTGGGATTACAGAAGTGAGCCTCCGCGCCTGACCAGTCCACCATTTTTGTTACCTCTGAGTCTACTAAGCCTCAGTCTGATGAGGCGGTGTGTGGCGATGCCATCTGTGGGGCTTCCTCCTCAGGTTGACAAAGAGTTCAGGCAGGAGACGCTGTCCTGAGGGCCATGGACAGTGGTCACTTGCAGGCAGATGGCCCTGCCCTGGAGCTCGGGCACTGAGCTGGGGGCTCAGGAGGAAGCACCCTCTGGGCGTGGGGCACCAAGACTCTGGTAGAAGGTGCTGTCAGTCACACCAGATCATTTTTCAGGAGGCCCCAAAATCGAAGGGGGTCCCAGACAGGTTCCTGCTCCCTGACGTCTCACCTCAGTGCCAGCACCTCCCGGCCCTGAGGAGGAGGCCGCACAGGGGCCGTCACAAACTGCAGAGCCTCACTTCCGTAAGTGCCAGTTTGTGGGGAGTGGTTTCCTTTGAGAAAATGGGACAGCCTAGTTCTCTGGTTTTCCCAGGGCCTCTTGAAGTGACCTCAGCTCCCCGTGCATGTGCCGTTGAGGGATTAGAGCCATCTGTGGCCCCGCGTCCACACGGCCAGCGTGAGGTGGCCTGCCCTGGCGCAGCCGGCACCCTCCAGAGCATCTGCTGCTGCCCACTCGTGGCAGTGTGCCAGGTTGGAGCGCTGGTCAGCTTCATACTCGGTTTCCAGGGGAGTTGCTGATACATTAGTGGAAGATGTGGGGGTGCCTGCTTGGGGATCCCCTGAGTTGGAAGGTTCCTGATGAGTTTAGGGGCTGACTTTCCTGTGCTGTGTTGCTTTATGGACAGGATCTGAGTCACTGGGGTGGCTCGGAGTGGCCCTACCTGTGTGGGGTGAGCACAGGCCTCGGGCCCTGCCACCCTCCCTCAGGCCCTCAGGGTGATGTGACAATGGGCAAAACGTTCAGGATGTCCCTGGACATGGGTGCTGTGTCTCACGTGGGTTTGGGGCAGAGATAGGTTGGGCCATTGGTGTCCACGAATTGGGACCCTGGTCAAGAAAGGCTGGCGGGCAGGATGGGAGCTCAGGAAGCAGCGCCCAGCTCAGCAGCGGCCAGGCTCCCCTCCCTGACCAGCGGGGATGGGCTCAGCAGCGGCCAGGCTCCCCTCCCTGACCAGCGGGGATGGGCTCAGCAGCGGCCAGGCTCCCCTCCCTGACCAGCGGGGATGGGCTCCGGGAAACCTGAGTGTGCAGGTCGCATTTGGTGCAGCTGGCACACACACGTAGATAGATTTGATTGCAAGTGAGATTGACTTTGTACTTCCCAATTCATTTTTTGCTGGTTTTAGCACAACAAAAGCAGCTTGGGGGCTGTGATTTGGGGAGAAACTGCCCAGCGCATCTGCTCAGGGCCTCACCCTGCTGCTGTTCCCTCTGTGGCCTCTGGGGTCCTCCCTGTGCCTGGCAGGCCACACACTGAGTGTCTCCTGTGGGGCTTGTTTTTCTAGTTTTCGTTCCTACCAGTGGTGCTATTTGTACTTCCTGCAGCCCCTGGGAGGCGTGTGCGGCTTCTCCACGGCAGGGACTGCATGCAGTCTTGTTTCTGCCCGCAGGGAGCACGTGTCCGTCCGGATCCAGTGTGTGCTTCAGGCTTTGCCTGGGGTGTGGACATTTAACCCACGTGGAAGGTCCCCGTGCAGCTGGCCTGGGGAAGCAGCCAGGCCCTCTCTGCCCTGTAGGGGCTGGTGAGGGCCTGGCAACCTGGGGGCGCTGGCAGGACGGGAGCTGTCTTGGTGATGGATGTGTCCACAGCAGAAATGTGGGCCAAACTCAGCCCAGCTTAAGAGGAGTTCCTAGACCATGAGATGCCCCAAGGGTCTGTGCACCCAGCCCAGCAGGGAGGCGAGGGTGTGTGGTGGGTGATGGTTCAGTGGAGGGTTGGTGGGTGCAGCTTCCCGCTGGTGAACCACCAGGCCTTCCGGCCAGCGCCGGTCTGTGGAACCACCAGGTCTTCCAGCCAGCGCCGTCCGTGGTGCGGCGTCCTGCCCTGCCCTCACCATCCCTGGCTCCGGCAGGCTTGTCCTCCCTGGTGTGGTGCTTTGCTAAACCTCCGCCCTCCCTCCATCTTCCACAGCAGAACAGTGCTGAGGCTCTGCTAGGCGAGATCACTGCCTTGTCCCGACTCCCTGGGCCCGGGACCATCCCTGGCAGGCACTTGAGGGGTGCCAGCAGCCCGGGGCCCGGGGCTCAAAGTCCTGTGGGTCTGGGGAGAGGCAAGGGCCCAGGCACTGATTCTCTGAGTGCTGGCAAAGGGCCTGTGGTGTCCACTGGTGTCTGGGAATTGATGGAGGGTCAAAAGCATTAGACTTAACCAAGAAAGTCATGGTTAGGGTTAAACGCATGTCAACTGAAAATTGCCTGAATTAAACCTGAACAA
The DNA here is from genome assembly GCF_043159975.1 of Macaca nemestrina. Classification (NCBI taxonomy): domain Eukaryota; kingdom Metazoa; phylum Chordata; class Mammalia; order Primates; family Cercopithecidae; genus Macaca; species Macaca nemestrina. The sequence goes on from NC_092125.1 coordinate 232,450,093, forward strand.
ACGTGCCTCAACTCGAAAGAAAAGAGCAGACATTCAGGATAACACACTGCGAAGAAGCCTGAAGAGTGGCCCTTCTGAGGCACCAGCTGCCCCCCGGGCTGGCGTGGAGGATGGTGGGAGTTGTCTGCAGGTTGGGTGCCATGTGGACTTGTCTTGGATGCCATGATTTTTTTAATATATATATATAATTTTTATTTTTATTTTTTGAGACACTCGCTCTCTGAGGCTGGAGTGTAGTGATGTGATCTTGGCTCCTGGCAGTCGCCACCTCCTGGGTTCAAGGTTCAAGTGATTCTCGTGCCTCAGCCTCCGGAGTAGCTGGAATCATAGGTGTCCGCCACCACGCCCGGCTAACTTTTGTATTTTTAGTAGAGAAGACAGGATTTCTCCATCTTTTTTTTTTTTTTTTTTTTTTTGAGACAGAGTCTTGCTCTTGTCACCCAGGCTGTAGTATAATGGTGCAATCTCGACTCACCGAAACCTCCACCTCCCGGGTCCAAGCTGTTCTCCTGCTCAGCCTCCTGAGTAGCTGGGACTGCAGGCGCTGCCACCACACTCGGCTAATTTTTTTGTATTTTTAGTACAGACGGGATTTCACCACGTTAGCCAGGATAGTCTCGATCTCCTGACCTTGTGATCCACCCGCCTCGGCCTCCCAAAGTGCTGGGATTACAGGCGTGAGCCGCCGCACCCGGCCATAATTTTTGTACTTTATTGGTAGAGTCGGGGTTTTGCCATATTGGCCAGGCTGGTCTCGAACTCCTGACCTCAGATAAGCCGTCTGCCTCTGCCTCCCAAATCGCTGGGATTGTGTGAGCCATCATGCCTGGCTGCAGCCTTTTCTTGTTTCTTTTTTTTTTTTTTTCAGATAGGTTCTCTGTTGTTTTTTTTTTACGCTAGAGTGCAGTGGCATAATGTCTGCTCACTGTAGCCTCAACCTCTTAGGCTCAAGTGATCCTCTCACCTCAGCCTCCCTATTAGCTGGCATTACAGGCTTATGGCCCACACTGGCTAAATTTTTATTTTGATTTTTTATTTATTTTTTTTTCTGAGAGTCTTGCTCTGTCACCCAGGCTGGAGCGCAGTGGCACAATCTCTACTCACTGCAACCTCTGCCTCCCCGGTTCAAGTCATTCTCCTGCCTCAGCCTCTCGAATAGCTGGAATTACAGGTGCGCACCATCATGCCCAGCTAATTTTTGTATTTTTAGTAGAAATGGGGTTTCCCCATGGTGGCCAGGCTGGTAATTTTTTATTTTTTGTAGAGGCAGGATTTATTCTGTTGCTCTGTATGGACAGGAAGCTTAGTTTGTTTCTCTGATCGTTAGTCCCCTGCAGAATTTTAACGCAATTCGGTATTGAAGACACTTTCTGTTGCGTGAGACAATTATCCAGATCTCTCTGGGTCCTTCCTGGATTCAAGGGATCCTCCTGCCTTGGCCTCCCGAGTAGCTGGGACCACAGATGTGCGTCACAACCCAAGGTCTCTAGCACAAGCCTTGTTCTCCCATCCCCAGACTCGGGAGACTGTGCAGCCACACACCGGGGGAGGGTTCCAGACATCACGGTGGGGCGGGAGTGACACCACCGGGGCAGGGAGGGCCAGGACGTTGCTCACGCTGGCTGGTGGCCCCTTGGCATTGGCCACACACACTCTACCCACGGAAATCTCACTCAAGGGTCTGATGGGCCAGCTTCTGTCTCCACCACCGTCCAGAGGCCTCCGGGGTGAGTGGGAGGCTGCAGCCCTGGCTGGGTGAGCAGAGCCGCCCCTGTGTGTGGCCGCTTGTCCTTTCTCACCGCGGTCCACGTGGAAGCCAGGGCAGAGGAGGGGCCTGCCCACTGCACCCGCCGCTCCCAGCAATCCCCACCGTGGCTGCCACATCTCGCTTCCGGACAGTTTTCTTGGCCCATCCCTGAGAGTTTCTTTCTTTCTTTTCTTTTTTTTTTTTTTTGAGACGGAGTCTCGCTCTGTTGCCCAGGCTGGAGGGCGGTGGCGCCATCTCGGCTCACTGCAAGCTCCGCCTCCCGGGTTTACGCCATTCTCCTGCCTCAGCCTCCCGAGTAGCTGGGACCACAGGCGCCCACCACCGTGCCCGGCTAGTTTTTTTTTGTATTTTTAGTAGAGACGGGGTTTCACCGTGTTAGAAAGGATGGTCTCGATCTCCTGACCTCGTGATCCGCCTGCCTCAGCCTCCCAAAGTGCTGGGATTATCTTTCTTTCTTTCTTTTTTTTTTTTTTTTTGAGACGGAATCTTGCTGTGTTGCCAAGGCTGGAGTGCAGTGGCCGGATCTCAGCTCACTGCAAGCTCTGCCTCCCGGGTTTGCGCCATTCTCCTGCCTCAGCCTCCCGTGTAGCTGGGACTACAGGTGCCCACCATGTTGCCCGGCTAGTTTTTTGTATTTTTTAGTAGAGACGGGGTTTCACCGGGTTAGCCAGGATGGTCTCGATCTCCTGACCTCGTGATCCGCCCGCCTCGGCCTCCCAAAGTGCTGGGATTACAGGCTTGAGCCACCACGCCCGGCGTCTTTTTTTTTTTGAGTCAGAGTCTTGCTCCTGTCACCCAGGCCGGAGTGCAGGGGTGCGATTCTCCTGCCTCGGCCTCCAGAGTAGCTGGGACTAAGGCGCCTGCCACTACGCCCGGCTAATTTTTTATTTTTGATAGAGATGGGGTTTCACCATATTGGCCAGGCTGGTCTTGAACTCTTGACCTTGTGATCCACCTGCCTCAGCCTCCCAAAGTGCCGTGATTACAGGTGTGAGCCACTGTGCCCAGCTGGGAGTTTATTTCTTAGATGTATGTTAACTTCAGCCGAGGCTCCTGTGTGCCTCTGTTTCATGGCCTTTGAGCGTCGCCCTCCTTTACTGAACGTGGTCCCTGAAGCTGCAGGGACGGTGCAGGGCCAGGTGTTCAGGCCAAGTGTCCAGCGGGGGCGGCTGATTCTAGGCATAGCAGGTCCTCTTCGCCTGCCCTGCCCTGGACCCACTCTTGGCCCACTTTTCTGGGTAAATGTCAGGCCCCCATGGCCAGTTGGGGCCCTAGTGTGGGTCAGGCCCTCAGCCTGGTGCTGCCTTCGGCCCGGGCTGAGTCTTTCGTTTCTTCCTTTGTGGGTTCACTGTTGAACGCTTTGCGTCAGTGGGACTCCTGCTGTGGGGCCTGGGTGGTGCAGGTGTCGTCGGGAAGATGGGACAGGTTTCCGTTCTGATGGCGCCTCTCTCCCCTTCCTCCCGCCCGGCAGTACTTAGGTTCTTCCTTCAGAAAGGATTTCCCATGACTTGAAGAGCAGGCTCTCACACGCAGGCCCGGAACCTGCTCAGCCTCCCCGTGGCCCTGAGCCTGTCTATTGAAGGCCCCGCCTCGCCCGCCAGCGGCTCCTGCCCTCCCGCCTTGCTCTGAGCCTTTGCCTTGTGGGCACTCACTGGCCTCGTGGGCTTGTTGCTGGAGTTCAGGTGGGACCTCGCGTCCCTGTGAGCTCATGGTTCTTGTTCTTGTTGCCGAGGCTGGAGTACAGTGTCATGATCTCAGCTCACTGCAAGTTCTGCCTCCCAGGTTCAAGCTTCTCCTGCCTTAGCCTCCTGAGTAGCTGGGATTACAGGTGCGTGCCACCACGCCCGGCTAATTTTGTACTTTTGGTAGAGACGGGGTTTTACCATATTGGCCAGGCTGGTCTCAACCTCCTGACCTCAGGTGATTCACCCGCCTTGGCTTCCCAAAGTGCTGGGATCACAGGCGAGAGCCACTGCGCCTGGGTTTTGTTGTTGTTGTTGTTGTTTTCCACAGGGAGTCTCACTCGGTCGCCCAGGCTGGAGTGCAGTGGTGTGATCTCGGCTCACTGCAACCTCCGCTGCTCAGGTTCAAGCAATTCTCATGCCTCAGCCTCCCAAGTAGCTGTAGCTGAGATTACAGGTGTGCGCAACCCCACTGGCCTAATTTTTGTATTTTTAGTAAAGATGGGGTTTCACCATATTGGCCAGGCTGGTCTCGAACTCCTGGACCTCAGGTGATCCATCTACCTTGGCCTCTCAATGTGCTGGGATTACAGGCTTGAGCCACCGTGCCCGGCCTCGAGCTCTTCTTTCCGCAGACTTTGATTCTCAGCGGCTAAAGGACTAAGTTCCCCAGAGATGGACCTGGGTGTCGTAACTGCTTCCAGGGGCCTCAGGGACACAGGTGGGACCCCGATGTGCAGGAAGATACGCACATCAGGGCTGGGTGGGTGACTCCCACGCTGTGGGACCCTGATGTGCACGTCGGGGGTGGGTGACTTCCACACTGCTGACAGTGACAGGAACCAAGGATGCAGCTCAGGGTCAGATGCCTTTTCAAGTTAAACCTTAGATCAACCCCTTCAGTGTATCACAGAAACTGTTTTTGCTGCCCAGGAAGGCGAAGGCCGTTGAGTTCACTCGGAATTCCTGAGTCAGCCAGGCTGTTTCTCTGAAAGTGGTTGCTTGTCCCCGACCACCTGGAATGGCGCAGACCATGGAGCTCATCTTTGGGGACCCAGTCTCTCTTTTTGGGGCAGTGAGCCCCTTTCCTTGGGAACCCCTGAGGCCAGGCATGGCCACTGTGAATGGTGGGAGGGTGCTCCACCCTGAGGACCCCAGGGGCTCCTGTGGCCCCTTCCTGGGACTGCTGGGGCCTGTGTGTGTCAGCGTTCGCCCAAGGCCCCCTTTCAGCTGGGCTGGATGCCGAGTGCCTTCAGGCCTCATCCTGCCCTCCACCGTCCTGTAGGCAGTGAGGCTATGGCACCTCCCTCCTCGACTGTCTTGCCCTGTTGGTCTTTGTATCAGTGTTTTCCAGCCCGATTGCTGCTGAAGCTTCCTTTCTTTTTCTTTTTGAGACAGAGTCTTGCTCTGTTACCCAGGCTGGAGTACAGTGTCACAATCTTGGCTCACTGCAACCTCAGCCTCCCGAGTAGCCAGGATTACAGGCATGTGTCACCATGTCTGTCTAATCTTTGTATTTTTAGTAGAGACGGCGTTTCTCCATGTTGGCCAGGCTGGTCTCGAACTCCTCGACCTCAGGTGATCCGCCCACCTCGGCCTCCCAAAGTGCTGAGATCACAAGTGTGAGCCGCCGGCCCGGCCTGAAGCTTCCTTTCTTTGGGTTTCCAGTGTTCCTGACTGTTGTGGCTGAGCTAGACTTGGGACTTGGTTTCTGGGTTTGCTTTGCCTGTGCTGAGGGCGGAGGTTTCAGAGCCAGCATCACTGCTTGGGGAGCAGAGGGCGGAAGGAGGATCTGACTGCGGACACACAGTGACTGAGGCCAAGGGCAGCTCGGGCCACGCCAGCGGCAAGGGAAGAGGTCTGGGTGGACGGCTTCAGATGCTGGGGGGAGGGATGGGGGCGTCCTGCAGGCCTTGGGTCTTTTCGCAGAGTTGGGGCTCAGCGAGGAGCAAGCGCCTGCCGTCGCCCGCTTTGTTTTCTGTGGGACCTGCTAGGACAGTGAGGCCCTGGCTCACCAGGGCATGGCTCACCCCCTACAGCTGTCCAGGCCTGCGTCCCAGCTGCCCCTGCTGTGGGGCAGGGAAGGGGCTGGGTGTCGAGGACACAGGCACTTGTACAGATGCCTTTTCTCTGACATTCCTTAACTCCCATGTGTAGCTATACACAGAATGGGATTTTACATATGCTGGACAGAAATAAGAGAATCAAGCCCCGACCAGAAAGGTTCCAGAACTGCAAAGACCTGTTTGATCTGATCCTCACTTGCGAAGAGAGAGTGTATGACCAGGTGGTGGAAGGTGAGGAGGTGGCTGTGCTGGGCTGGGCCCCAGCAGCTCTCACAGGGTCTGGGGATGCCTGCGGGGCCCCACCCTGACCAGCACAGCCCATCTAGAGCGGCGGGGGCGGGGCCAGACCTGTGTGCAAAACACCCTGGGAGGCAGGCAGGGCCGCTGGTCACTGACCCCCCGTGTGCTGGCTGCGGCCTTTCATGGGCTTGAGGGGCCTGTTTTTTGTTTGGTGTTTTTTTTTTTTTTGAGACAGAGTCTTGCTCTGTCACCCAGGCTGGAGTGCAGTGGCGCGATCTCAGCTCACTGCAAGCTCCGCTTCCCGGGTTCAGGTGATTTTCCTGCCTCAGCCTCCCGAATAGCTGGGACTACAGGTGTGAGCCAACACGCCCAGCTAATGTTTGTATTTTTAGTAGAGACAGGGTTTCACCATGTTGGCCAGGATGGTCTTGAACTCCTGACCTCAAGTGATCCACCCGCCTTGGCCTCCCAAAGTGCTGGGATCACAGGCGAGAGCCACCGTGCGGGGTCCATTTTTCACGCGGGTCGACCCTCGAGCTGGCGTGGAGCAGGGAGGGCTGGTCTTTAATGGCGGGGAAGGGCTGCAATGCCAGCTGTGCTTCACTCCAGGACTGGCTGGTGGGTGGGGAGTCCCAGACCAGCTTTTGCTGAGTCGGAGATTTGCTGAGGTTTCCTCGAACCATCAGCTGCTTTCGGTTTGAGGCTCAGTCTTTGTGCTCCCCAATCTGCAGAGTCCAGAAACCACCGGGGCTGGGCTGGGCCAGGGGCCGGCAGAGCCAGGGACTCAGCCACATTGACTGCCTGTTCCCTGGTTCTGGAGCCTCTGACGTCTGTGTCACCTTGTCCCAATCAGATCTGAATTCCAGAGAACAGGAGACCTGCCAGCCTGTGCACGTGGTCAACGTGGACATCCAGGACAACCACGAGGAGGCCACCCTGGGGGCGTTTCTCATCTGTGAGCTCTGCCAGTGTGTGAGTACCTGGTGGGCGCCCTGTGGAGCCGAGGCCGTGACAGAGGGGCGTGGCCGAGGCCGTGACAGGGACGTGGCTGAGGCCGTGACAGAGGGGCGTGGCTGAGGCCGTGACAGGGACGTGGCTGAGGCCGTGACAGAGGGGCGTGGCCGAGGCCGTGACAGAGGGGCGTGGCCGAGGCCGTGACAGAGGGGCGTGGCCGAGGCCTGAGGCTGGCCCTGCTGCTTGGGGCGGGGTCTCTGCTCAGCTCGCTTGTGTCAGGGGTGCCCGCTGGTAGTTTAGAGAGAGTCACTCTCGGCCGGGCGCGGTGGCTCACGCCTGTAATCCCTGCACTTTGGGAGGCCGAGGCGGGCGGATCACGAGGTCAGGAGATGGAGACCATCCTGGCTAACATGGTGAAACCCCATCTCTACTAAAATACAAAAAATTAGCCAGGCGTGGTGGCGGGCACCTGTAGTCCCAGCTACTCGGGAGGCTGAGGCAGGAGAATGGTGCGAACCCGGGAGGCGGAGCTTGCAGTGAGCCTAGATGGTGCCACCGCACTCCAGCCTGAGCGACAGAGTGAAGACTCTGCCTCAAAAAAAAAAAAAAAAAAAAAAAAGAGAGAGTCACTCCCCAGCCTTGGCACAGGAGCCCCCCCGCCCATGCCCTCTGCTCAGCGGAGACGTGCTGCGCAGTGACCTGCCCAACACGGGCTTAGTCCGCCTCCCAGGACGCAGGCTCCAGGGAACGCCTGGTACTTTGCCTCTTCCCCTGGTGGACACAGCCCTGCTTCAGCGAGCAGAGCACGGAGCTCTCCTGGATGTGGTGTGGTCGGAGACGTGCCCCACGTGAGCCTGGAGGCTGCCAAGGGCGCTGTGTCCGCCGTCCACCCCGGACTTGGCCTTCTGCACACCTGCCTTCCCCCGTGGGCCCTGCGTGTCCCCCTTGCACAGAGGGGCCGGGGCACCCCAAGGCTTCTGTCGCCGCCCTGCTGTGGCATGGAGGGGCTGGGCTGAGATGAAAGGACCTGCCTGAGGAGAGCCCCACGCACCGTCCCGCCTCTGCCTCTGTGATCTGTGATTTGATCAACTGTGAAAAACAGGACAGCTTCACCGAGAGAAAACGGTGTTTGGAAAGCCCAGGAGCCAGGCGGGCCGGCGCTGGGAGAAGCTGCCGTGTGGCTGCAGGCGCCTGCGCTCTGCCCACCCAGCATGGCTTCTGGTCCCCGCATGCCTCCCGGTCCAGCGTGGATGTTGAAGCGCCAGGGATGGTCTTCACGATCGCCTGGCAGGAGAAAAGGCCACGGGGTCTCGTCCCAGAAGTTGTTGTGTGATTTCTGCTTGGGTCACGTTGGCCAGAGCTGAGTCACAGGCCACTCCCTGCTTAGAGGCACTGGGTGCTGTCCCCGGTTGGGGACCAGGGTCAGTGGAGATGGCGAGTAACGAGCTGCCAGTGCCAGGGCAGGTGTGCTCAGGAGCCGGGTCTGCTCACTGCAGGGCAGCAGCCCTCAGCCAGGGGCTCTGGTGGATGGAGGCCAGGATGCTGCCAGGACGCTCCAGTGACCAGGCTGCCCCCACCACAGGGCATGGGTCAGGGTCCTCTCTGGTTCTCTGGGCACCGCACCTTTCCCTGCCCCCGTTTGCTCGTTGGCGGTGCGGGCGCGCTGGTGGTGAGGGCTGGTCGGCCCCGCTGTGCGCGTGTGGGCCCGAGTCCTGGCCTCCAGGTCTCAGTGCTGGGCGCCTCTCAGAATCCAGCTCCACGCTCCTCCCAGCTTCAGGTTCTGTGAGGGTCGGTGGGGAGGTGGGGGCTGCCTCCTGCTCCACACCAGGTGAGGGCCTGGGGCTGCCCAGGCAGCTCCCCTTGCAGCCTCCAGCCATCCTTGGGAGGCAGCAGTGGTGGGGTGAGGGCCTGCCCGCCACCCTGGTTTTTGCTGGCTCAGGCCTGGCGTTTCCCTGGCGATCCAGGTGTTGAGGGGGAGCAGACAGGCGGGAGCGGGCAAGGCCCTCACCACGGTGCTGTCCTTGCAGATCCAGCACACGGAAGACATGGAGAACGAGATTGACGAGCTGCTGCAGGAGTTTGAGGAGAAGAGTGGCCGCACCTTTCTGCACACCGTCTGCTTCTACTGAGCCCAGCGCCCGCCTGGAGCCGCCTCTGGAGCTTCCTGTTCATACTTTTTCCTTCCTGACATTGGTTTTTACTTACAGGTGTTCCGCTGGTGACGGTAGCATTGCCCAAATAAACTGTGCATATGAAATGGGAGAGGAGATGCCAGAAGGCCAGATTAAAGCAATCAAGTTTTTTCTTTCCCACTTTTACTTATGAGCGGGATATTGATTATAAAGGTTTTCTTCTTTAACCAGAAAGGAAAGACGGTTTGTGTGCACTTCCTGACGTACCTGTGTCTCCATGTGCCTGCCTTCCCTCCCTCCTCCCCACCCGGCCGGACTGTACACAGCCCTGCTGCGGCGTGTTGGGAATGACCTGGAATTGTCAATAAACAGATGCTGCTGTCATTGTGCCTGGTCCTGAATTCCTGACCCGACCTCGCGCCTGAGGAGGTGGCAGAGGCCCTGCCGCCTTCAGTGACCTCCGACCACTGCTGGGGGGTGTAGCTCAAACCTGGTGCTGCTGACGGGGCCTGGGCCAACCCCTGCCTGTGCTGCTTGAAGCAGAAGCCGGCCGCTCCTTCCAGCACTGCTGCCTGTGGCAGGGCGGTGTCCCCTCTCCACGTGGAAACCCCCGGGCCGGGATCAGCTGTCCCCCAAGGCCAGCTGAGCCGGGAGGATAGAGGCTGCAGTGAGCCTGGATGGCGCCCAGTCCCAGGCTGGGTCCCAGGCATAGCTTCCCGCTGACTTCCTGCTCGAAGGGAGAGGGTGGCTTCCTGGGTCTGAAACATGGTCTCACTAGTTGTGGATGAGAGTTTGGCCTCAGGACCCTGAGCCAGGAACGGCCAGAGCTGAGTGGTGGCCACTTGGGGCCTCTGAAGGGCAGGTGTCCTGACCCATAGGCCTGGGCTGACCCCTCTTCCCTGCCCTAAGGGAAGCCTGTGTGAGGTATCCCTGCCACAGCTCCTGCGCCGCTTCTCTCCATTGAGGATTGCAGGGGTCATCCCGTCCCTGCCCTGTGACCCCCATCTCTGGCCCCAGGGCGGTGAGGTTGTCACGACCTTGCAGACCCCACCCGGGAGGCATGTGCTTTCCAAGCGGGCTGGTGCAGCCCCGCAGCCGGCGACCTGGGATTCCAGGAGGGAGGGCGGCGCAGTGGGGCGGGGAGGGCCTCGGCGCCCCTCCAGGACCGGATCGTGTTGGGACTGGCGTCCAGGGTCACTGGACAGGCCACCGGGGCTGGGTCTGACCAGACTGGGGCGGGGCACGAAGCCGAGGTTCCCGGAGAGGGGTCCCGGCCGGCGCCCTGGGGGTGGCGGTCCCCTCCCGGCTCCGGTGCTGGCACGGGGCGGCCTGCGGGCTGCGCGGTCCCTCCCGGGAGGCGGAGGAAGGCGGCGAGGAGGGAGGAGGGAGGAGGCGGCAGGGAGGGGGCCGGAGCCGAGCAGAGCCGAGCCGAGCCGAGCCGAGCGGAGCGCGGGGAGGACCCGAGGGCGGAGCGGAGCGCGGCGGGCAGGGCCGAGCGACCCCAGAGAGGCCCCGCGTCCCTCCTCGGTGCCCCCCCCGCGCCTCCTCCTCCTGGCCGGCGCCGGGGTTGCCGCGAGCGGCGGCGGAAGACCCAGGGAAGCGCTGACCTCTGCGGAGGCGGCGGGGGCTCAGCATCGGGCCGGGGCCGGGGGGGCGCCGGGGCCGGGGGGCGGCGCTCCGGCCCGGCCCGGCCCCGCCCGATGTCCATGAGCGCGAACACCATGATCTTCATGATTCTGGGGGCGTCGGTCGTGATGGTGAGCGGAGGGGCTTCCCGCGCGCGCCCCCTGCTCCCCGCCCGCGCGCGCCGCCTGCCCCCACCTCCTGCTCCTTGTTTACCGCCCGTGCGGCCTGCGCTCCCCTCCCCGGCCTGCGCTCCCCCGAACCCGACCTGCGCTCCCCTCCCCAGCCTGCGATCCCCACACCCCCTGCGCTCCCCTCCCCGGCCTACGCTCCCCCCACCCCGGCCTGCGCTCCCCCCACCCCGGCCTGCGCTTCCCCCTTCCCGGCTTGCGCTTCCCCTCCCGGGCCTGCGCTCCCCCCAACCCGGCCTGCGCTCCCCTCCCCAGCCTACGCTCCCCTCACCCCGGCCTGCGCTCTGGCTCCCCGCCTGCGCTGCCCCGACCCTGGCCCGCGCTGCCCCCACCTGCCCTGCGCTCCCCACCCCCAGCCCCCTTTCGTCCCGCCCGCTCCTTGGCGCTGACCGGTCATGGGCTCTTCCAGGCCATCGCGTGCTTGATGGACATGAACGCGCTGCTGGACCGATTCCACAACTACATCCTCCCGCACCTGCGGGGCGAGGACCGCGTCTGCCACTGCAACTGTGGCCGGTGAGTCCGCAACCGGCGCCGGCTCGACACGCGTGAGCGCACATGTGTGGCGGGGCCCACTCGGGGCGCGGGGGAGCCAGCCCCACGCAGGCCGCGATCCGCCTTCCACCCTTGAGGGCTGCCAGGTGCGCAGGGGGAGGAGCTGGCTCAAGGAGGGGGTCTCCTGGGGGCGCATGGCTTGAGGACACCATCCCCTAGAGGCCTCCAGGGTGATGGCGGAATGGGTCACGGGGCCTCCTGGTCCAGCCTGGAGGCCGGGAAGCCGCAGCCCAGTCTGATGTCCACAGTGGAGACCCAAGCCAGCCTCATCAGGGCTGGGGCAGGAAGCGCCTGCTGGCACAGGGCTGGGCCCTGCAGTGAGTCCCAGGGCAAGGGAATGCAGGTCAAGGTGGGAAGGGCCTGCCTTGAGGGATACTGGGCACAACCCCCTGGCTGGAGAGGAGCTGAGGGATGGGCTGGGGGTCAGCGGGGAGGGGAAGCTTCCTCAAGGTCACTCAGATTGAGGGGAGCGCTCAGATCCCCACACCCACTGTGTGATCCCCTCTGTGCACGTGTAGTGATGGAATCTTCTTGGCCATGCATGTTTGTACGTCCATGTACGAAATAAACATCTTCTCATGAGACGCGCATGTGTGTGGCGTCTGTGCATATATACATGTGCGTACACACAGCGCCCGCGCACTCACGCATGCACTCCCATCCCTCAGGACACCCTCACGCAGTGGCCGCTGTTAACCCTGCTGGACAGATGAGGAAGTGGACGGAGGATTTAGAGGACAGGCTTTTCCAAGGTCACACAGCTAGTGAAGGACAAAGGGGCACCAACCCAGAACCCGTGTTCGTCATCTCTGCTGCCTCCTGCTCCGGGGGTCTCTGTGCATACGTGTGGGCGCAGGGCATGTGTGTTCAGGACAGCTGCATGTGTTGCTAAGCGTGTTACATGCCTATGGGTGCAGCAGGTGTGTTGATGAAGAACACGGGTGTTAGAGAAGGCAGAGATCGGGGTGTCTGTGACCCTCACGTGTGCCGGGCACAGGGTGGGGGGTAAGAGCTTGTGGGGTGGCCACGTGCTACCAGGGAGCCCTGTGTCCCTGTCTGGACGGTCCGACTGCTGAGCAAAGGCCTGAGGTTGGTCCATGGCCTCCTGGAGGCTGGGCCCAGACCGGAGCTCCAGGGCATCAGAAAGGGGCGGCCTCCGTGTGCGTGGGCTGGGGCCGTGTGCATCCACCTGTGGCAGCACACTGAGGGATCGGCAGGGCAGGCAGAGGGCGCCTTAGAGCATTTGCACAAGGCGTGTAGGTGCAGCTCATGCAGCTCATGTCGTGTCCAGAGCACGCGTGGACTCAGGTGGAGTGCGTGCTGAAGGCAGCTGGTGTGTGGGAAGCAGAGCCACAGCCTGCTGTAGACGGTACTGCTGTGTGTGTGTCTGTATATCTATGCTCTGTTCACATCTCCACATACAGAATATGTACATTCAGCGTACAAAGTGCCCTTGTATATTGACAACATATATGTGTATGCAAAGTACATGTATGTCACAATATACAGTGCAGTGTGCTCAGGGACATGTCAAAATGTCTCCATGTGGGTGCAGCCAGTGTGTGTGCAGACAACCGTTTTGCACATGGAGTATCTGCGTATACACCATGTCCATGCACTGCCATGAGAGGCTCCCCGTGTGTACACGCTGGTGTGCAGAACGGGTGTGTGTACATGTGTAGGCCTTGTACGTGCCTATACGTAGACGTTGACATGGAGAACGTGTATGGAAATCAATGCTCCAAAGTCTGTTGCCAGGCAGCGTCCAAATGAGACATCCGTCCATGCACGTGACGTGGCGCCCTGTGGAGAGGGCGGCTGCGTTTTGCAAAGCCAAGCGAACATGCACTCGCGTGTGACACACCGTGCACAGGGCGGGGGTGTGGAGCTCCTGGGGTCCATGTCCACAGTATCACGCCATGTCCTGTGCATGTGGCTGGTGTGTATACATGACGTACATTGGGCCTCAGGTGGACACATGCAGCATGTGTGGTGCAGGCAGGACACACGTATGTACATGTCACAGACATACGTGTGCAGATAGCACATCTCTGCCCAGGCCTATCTCCTGCTTTCACTTGGGAGACCTGAGCCCCCCAGGAAGGAGGGCCAGGTGCAGGGGGAGAAACTACAGGTACCCAGGACAGCCATGGCGGGGGACACAGGCTGTGACCTCTGACTCCCAAAGTTACTGAGCCCCTGGGGTGGGTGAGGACTCAATCAGGGGTCAGGAACAGCTTCCTCCCCTGCGGGCCTCTGGCAGCTGCACATTCTAGGCAGTGGTCATCAGCTGCCCATCGAGGATGATGGCTGTGGACAGGCTCGTCACCAGGTGATTGGTGGCCACCAGGGATCAGCCACGGTCATGGTCACTCCTCACCGAGAGCCCTGCCACTGGGAGTGGCCAGTTGTCCGATATGCTGAGGGGACTGACCTCCGGGAAGCCCAGAAGAGCAGGAAGGCTTCAAGGAGAGCCTGGGGCAAGGGCCGCCTCCTCCCTGTGCCTGGGCTCAGGCTCCAGGACCCCCAGATCTCACGGAGGGAAGGCACCTGTGTGGCCCCTGCTGGGCACAGGGATGGCCTGGAGAGGGCTACAAGGCCCTGGGTTGGACGGATAGGCTGGGCTTTCAGTGTGGGAAGTGCTCTGGTTGGGGTGTGGAGTGTGGGGTGGTCTCTGGGTCTCAGCTGAAAACCAGGCCAAGGCACTGGTACCTCACCGAGGGGAAGGTGGGGGAGAAGCAGGTTTGGGGAGAGAGGAGCTATTTTTAGGCACAAGTTTAAGGTGTCTGTGGATCCCACGTGGAGACACAGGCAGCTGGAGCTCAGCGGATATGTGGGAGGCAGCCAGGAGTGTGGACCGCAAGGCGCCTGGGGCCCACGGCCTCCACTCCCAGGCCCTCATGTTGGCCTAGGGATCCCAGAGTCGGCTGTCTGGGATGCCAGTCCGATCAGCAGAGTCAGCCCACCTGGGATCATGGGGCCTGGAGACCTTCTTGGGACAGGGTGAGCTGCTGGAGCGCGCTCCAGCAGCGAGAGGCCAGAAGCTGTTGTGGCCTGAGCTTGGGCAGTCCCCCAAGGGCCCAGGGAGAGGAGGCCAAGGGACACCGAGGTGCCCAGGCATTGAGGACGAAAGGGCCCTGGAGCCTGGACGCCGTCCATCCTGGGAGGAGCAGGGCGAGTCTGTGCCAGGCAAGGGCAAGGGGGTGCTCCCCAGGAAGGGGAGAGGATGGGGTGCTGGGTAGAGCCCCCGTGACCTCTGACAGCACCTCCCAGGGACAGAGGAGCAGAAGAAATACCAGGGGCAGTGGGCCTGGCAGGCGGGCTGGCAGCCGTGGAGGAAAGGGCACGGCAGGCGGGGAAGGGTGCATGGAAGTGGCCGGTCCGGGGCCAGCAGGGCTCCCTGTGTCCGGTTCTGCTCCAAGTGGCCTCCGCGGCCCTGGGGCGGGCAGATGAGCTGTGACCCTGGCCGTGGGGACCACCATCCTGAGGCCCCTCTGGGGGAGCCTCTTCCACCGGCAGCACCTTCCCGTGAGCTCCAGGACTCAGGGAGGAGGTGCTGAGTGAGGGCTCCCACCCTCGCCAGCAGCCGGTCCCGCCGTCCGCCTGGACTTCGCGCTCAGCCTCCACGGCCCATGGCCGCTGACCTCCCGCTCCCTCTGGCCTGTGACCTGGGCCTGGCTGAGTCCGGTGCCCCCTTCCCGACCCGCCCACCCAGGAGGCTGCTTCAGAGAACCCCCAGGGTGGCAGCCACACCCCCACCACGGGCTAGGCCCCCTGGGGGAAGGCCAGGCCAGGGGCGGCGGGAGAGGTGCCAGCCCGCCCTGCCGCCCCCAGGCACCACATCCACTACGTGATCCCGTACGACGGGGACCAGTCGGTGGTGGACGCCTCCGAGAACTACTTTGTGACGGACAATGTGACCAAGCAGGAGATCGACCTCATGCTGGGGCTGCTGCTGGGCTTTTGCATCAGCTGGTTCCTGGTGTGGATGGACGGCGTCCTGCACTGCGCCGTGCGCGCCTGGAGGGCCGGACGGCGCCACGGTGAGTGCCTCGCGCCCGCCGCCCGGGAACGCCACCATCCTGGCCGGCCCCAGCCGCCTGACCGCCCCTGTCCCCCTGCAGATGGCTCGTGGACCTGGCTGCCCAAGCTGTGCAGCCTGCGGGAGCTGGGCCGGCGGCCGCACAGGCCCTTTGAGGAGGCCGCCGGGAACATGGTGCACGTGAAGCAGAAACTCTACCACAACGGCCACCCCAGCCCGCGGCACCTGTGAGCCGCGCAGGGACTTGCCGGGGCCGCCCAGCCGACCGGCTGCTGTACAGCTGTAAAAGGGACCTCGTGGACGCCCGGGCCGGTGGGACTGGACAGCAGCCCTGGGCCCAGGTTGTCTGGGGCTGTGGCCGGCCGGGAGAGTCCAGCGGAAGGTGCTGTCTCCTCTTCTTTTTATAAAGGGGGTTGGGGTGTGGGCTAGGGTGGGGGCTGGGGTGGGAGAGGCCCTGCAGTTAGGGGGCAGGACCCTGGGCTCCTGGCTGGGCAGGACACGAGGGCAGACTCAGCCCCAGCGGTGCTGGGGGGCCCAGAGGGTCCTGGGGGGCAGGTGGGGGCAGGGGTGGCGAGGCACGTGGCCCGGGCCAGCATCTGTTTGAAGCCGCTGTTTCCCATGCGCTGCGTCCACCATCTGTCTGGCCGCCGCCAGCTCGGGCAGAGGGGAGGGAAGCGAGGGGGGCACCCGTCTGTACACAGCCGTAGGGTGGGGCGCAGGCGGCTGGTCCCAGGCAGCATTCAGACCCCGGCCCAGCCATGGCGGGCACCTCATGTGAAGCCCACCCCTCTGTGGTCAGTAAATTCTCCAGAAAGCTCCAGTCTCTGCCTCTTCTGTCACCTTTGACCCCAGGAGAACCCTAGGGGGCCCCGGAAACCCCACCCCGCGTCAGCCAAGAGACAGACACAGCGGTGAGGCACCTGTGGGACTTTATTAGGTAAACAGACCCCAGCTCCAGCCACAGGCTTGGACCGGCCAGCTGAGAGTGGCCTCAGACGCCCGGCCAGGTTCCCTCCTCCCGGCCACAGCCTGGGCTTTCTCGGGGCCCCCAGTGTGCACAGGGCCGGGGTGTGCCGCCTGCAGTGGGAAGCAGGCTTCAGGCCGCCCCACCTCGGTCTGGTCCCGGCAGGCCCCCAACACCCGGCTCTGCTGTGGGAGCCGAGAAGAGACACCACCCGCCCCTCTCCTGCTGCCCTGGGGGCTCAGCCGGCACCCACCCTCCCCGTGGCCTGGGCAGGGGCTGGGGTGCGAGGCCTCCCCTCCCACTCTGAGTCACATGGAAAATGCGTCTCCCAAGTGTCTTAAGGGGCAGGAAGGAGGCCTGCCCCTCCCTAGCCAGTGCCCACAACAGGGGGTGTCCTGGGGGGCAGAACGGCCGACTCCCACCACAAGCTAACCTGGTGCACAGAGGCCCTGGGCACAGCCCTTCCCCATCCAGGAATATTTCCTAAATGTGCAGGGGCCGGAAGTTGGGGGTGGGAGGGGTCCGCTGACGGCTCCGTGAGGTGTGGGTCTCGCTGTGGACTCAGGATGGGGAGGGCTCGTCCCCGCGCCCAGGCCCTTCTGACTTCAGCCAGCACATCTTCTGCTGGTGCTGCTGGACAGCATCTTGCACACAGGCGTCCATCATGGCCTCGGTGAGGACCCCGTCCTCGGAGGCATACGCCGTGGCCTAGTGAGGAGAGAGGGAGCTGAGGGAGGCCGCATGGGAACCCCCCACCCCCAATGCACACCAGGGCCCCGAGGTGGGGAGGGGCCAAACCAGGGGCACCAGGACGGCCTCAGGGTGAAACACAGGCTTCCCGCACCTCAGCAGAGCCCAGCATGCGTGTGGGCACCGGGAGCGACCCCTGCAGTGCCACAGCCCTGCCTGCGTCCTCAGCACTGCTGTTTCTCGATGACTTTCTAATAATAGAAAGCCCAAGGCCAAGCCCCACTGACAGCTGACCGAGGGCAGCTCCCAAGAGGCCAGGGAATTGCAGACCCTCTGTGTGTCTCAGCCGTGGCCAGGCAGCATCCCCGAGTGGCACTGCACTTCAGACCCTCAGACCCTGACCCTCACCGGCCGCCAGGGCAGAGGCAGCCACTGCCCACCTCAGGGCACCAAGGCCAACCCTGCCCCCACCTCTCTGTCCTCCTGGCACAGGGCTTGGCATCCAGCACACAGACGCTGGAGCTGCTGGGACTGGGGCCCTTGGTGTTGCTTCAGGCAGCCTGAGGTCCAGCCCTTCTGCCATGGACAGGTCACTCTGCATCCCAGTGCCAGTGAAAGGCGTGGAGTCCCCAAGGGGAGGCACCTGTGGGTCAGGGTCTGGGCATGGGGACGCCCACTGGGCACCGTGCTTGGGAGTGCACCAGGACAGCTAGAGGAAGCACAGGGCAGGGGACGTTTCCCGGACAGCTGAGTGGGTCCCTAACCCCATCCTGGCTGTGCCTCCCAGAGGCAGGACTCATCTCACAGGGTAAAGGGGCAGCAGCGCACCATCCTCCCACAACATGGCTGCCACAACGGGACCTTCCATGGGGATGACCACATGGTGCCCGTCCCCACTGGCAGCGCCCACCCCTCGCCAAGAGCCACTGTGTGGGGAGACACTGACTGGAGCTGGACCGCCACTGTGCGTCAGGGGCCCAGGACTGCTCAACATTTTTGGTCTTGAGCCCACCCAAGAGAGTTCAAACAGGTGCAGGAACCCTCAGGGTGCACCCGAGTGGCTGCACCTTACCCAGGGCCCAGTGGAGGAAAGGGGATGAGCAGATGCTCACAGGGCCACCCCACCAGGAAGCACGGGGCCTGGCAGAGCCCACCAGAAGTGACAGCTAAATGTCACGTGGCCTCCTGGGTGGGATTCTGGGGCAAGACCCAGTCCCAGGTGGGGCCAACAGTGACACATGATGTTCACCACGTGGCAAGGCCCCGGGCCTGGGAGCTCTCTGTGCTACCCTTGCAACTTTTGTGGGAACCTAAAATCTTCAAACTATAAAAGGTCAAAGACAAGACCTGGACCTGATGTCTTCATGTGTGAATTCACCAAACATGAAGAATCAGCAGCACTCCTCAAACTCTGGGACAAATTGAAGAACATTTCTCACTCATCCTAGGAGGCCAGCATTACCCTGATATCAAACCCAGACAAAGACATCACAAGAAAAATGACAGGCCAATATCCCTGATGAGCATCACTGGCAAAGTCCTCAAGAAAATGCCAGCAAAATGAATTCAGCGGTATAGTTAAAGGACTCTACACCACGAAGAAGCAGGATTTATTCCTGGAATGCAAGGATAGTTCAACATAGGAAAATCAGTCAATGTTCCACATACTAAATGTTTATACAAAAATCAACTGATATTAGCAGAGTGGAGGAAAGAAACCACATGACCATTTCATCTGATCTAGGAAAAGCATTCGACCAAATTCAACACCCTTTTATGAGAAAAACATTCAAGAGGCTGTGTGCGGTGGCTCACACCTGTAATCCCAGCACTTTGAGACGACAAAGGGGGTAGATCACCTGAAGTCAAGGAGATCCACTGCCTTGGCCTCCCAAAGTGCTGTGATTACAGGTGTGAGCCACTGCACCCAACCCAAATTATTATTTTATTTATCTATTTATTTATTTTTGAGACAGAGTCTCGCTCTGTCGCCCATGCTGGAGTGCAGTGGCGCAATATCGGCCCGCTGCAAGCTCTGCCTCCTGGTTCATGCCATTCTCCTGCCTCAGCCTCCCAAGTAGCTGGGACTACAGGCACCCGCCACCAGGCCGGTTAATTTTTTTTTTTTTGTATTTTTTAGCAGAGACAGGGTTTCACTGCGTGAGCCAGGATGGTCTCGATCAACTAACCTCATGATCTGCCTGCCTCGGCCTCCCAAAGTGCTGGGATTACAGGTGTGAGCCACTGCACTGGGCCAGCCCAAATTATTATTAGTTTTAGTTTTAGTTTTAGTTTTTTGAGATGGAGTCTCACTCTGTTGCCAGGCTGGAGTGCAGTGGCGTGATCTCGGCTCACTGCAACCTCTGCCTCCTGGGTTCAAGCAATTCTCCTGCCTCATCCTCCAAAGTAGCTGGGATTACAGGCATGCGCCACAACACCCAGCTAATTTTTATAAAAAGTAGAGATGGGGTTTCACCATTTGCCCAGATGGTCTCCATCTCTTAACCTTGTGATCTGCCCGCCTCGGCCTCCCAAAGTGCTAGGATTACAGCTGTGAGCCACTACACCCGGCTTATTACTATTTTTTTCAGATGGAGTCTCACTCTGTCACTCAGGCTGGAGGACAGTGGCACCATCTCGGCTCACCACATCCTCTGCCTCCTGGATTCAAGATATTCTCCTGGCTCAGCCTCCTAAGTAGCTGGGACTACAGGCATGTGCCACCAACATGCCCGGGTAATTTTTGCATTTCTAGTAGAGGTGAGGTTGGCCATGTTGGCCAGGCTGGTCTTGAACTCCTGGCCTCAGGTGATCCTCTTGCCTCAGCCTCCCAATGTGCTGGGATTACAGGCATGAGCCACTGTGCCCGGCCCAAATTATTCTTATTTTTTAAGACAGGGTCTCGCTCTGTTGCCTAGGCTGGAGTGCAGTGGCACAATCACAGCTCACTGCAGCCTCAACCTCCTGGACTCAAGTGATCCTCCCACCTCAGCCTCCCAAGCAGCTAGCATTACAGGCATGCACTACCAGGTCTGGCTAATTTTTTCATTTTTTGTAAAATTTCCAGGCTGGTCCTGAACTCCTGGCTTCAAATAATCTGGCTGACTTGACCTCCCCAAATGCTGTGAATACAAGCATCAGCCACCACCACGCCCGGCCTCTGCTTTCTTAGTTGTGGAAATAGACCTGGTCTCAAGTGGGGATGGCCTGGAACAGAGACCTCAGCTGACCCACAAGGATGGGGTTTGAGATCTGGGGCTCTTTGTCACAGCGGCATAACCCAGCCTGTACTGACTAATACAGCCCCTATAGACCCTGGCTGCAATGTTTAAATCAAGGTAGTTGGCTACTTCATTAATCTGACACACATTCATTCAAAAGCGCTGCTAGGTTGAGTGACCAGGTTGTCACACAGACTCTGCAGACCCCAGAGGCAGCGATGCCTGTGTGTGGCCACGGCGCGTTCGGCCCCACAGACCTGGTTTTGCTTTTCCAGCAACCTCCAAAGACCAAAGCTTTCCGATGGCCACGCCCACACTGCTCTGAGTCCCGGCTCCCCGTCCCTGCAGCAGCCACGGAGCTGCAGGAGGGGGGCCTCCAAGGAACAACTGGCTGTGGGACAATCAGAGGCCACTCCCACCTGTGTGTCAAGGAGGACCAAGCCCAGGGATTTGGTCCAGAAAACACGACGTCCCTCCATCCCGACCCCCGACTCACACAGGGCCTGTCCTGACCAGCATTTACACCAGGAGGTGCCTGTTGGCCAAGGTGAGAGTCCGAAGCCTCCCGCCCCAGCCGGCAGAGCGCAGGCTACTGCAACGCTGGACGGGCTTCCAAAGAGCCCCGTGTGACCGTCAGCCACCAAAATGGGCCCCCTTTCCTGAGGGCATGAGCAGGTGGGCGCCACCATGTGGAGTGGCCCAACGGGGGTGGGGGCCCCGTGTCATGTCTGTGCACAGAAAACCCCTCAACAGAAGCTCCCGCGTGACACTGGTGCTGGGACAGGCGCAACCGGCCGTCTCCACAGCAGTTGGGCTCCCGTCTGGGTGGGTGAGCCCGAGCCTGACTCACCTGCCAGGACACAGCCAGCTGAGCGATCTCCCGGCCCGACATGCCCTCCGTCAGCCGAGCGATCTCCGAACACTTCCTCCCGTAGTCAAACTGGGCCAGCTTCAGACGCCTGGGGAAGGAGTTCCCAAGTGGGCCGGCCACGGCAGCGGCTCCCACACCATGAGGTGGGGACTGGAAGACACGCGGCCAGGCGGGCACCCACGCCAGATGTCCCCTTGGGAGGGGACCTCTCCCTGTGACAGCCCAGCTCTGCACCATCTGTCTGCTGCAGGCCAGGCCCAGACTGAGCAGGAAGAGAGCGGCTGCAGGGCCTGGAGATGGCCCCAACCACTCCTCACAGCAGCCCTGCCCACAGCTGCTCACACAGCACCCGCAGGACGCATGGCCTTTACGCTGGCAGTGGCGAGCCCTGACTTCTAGAAAAGCATCTGCCTGAAGGCCACAGACGCCAAGTCATGGTGCCAGGGCTACGAGCAGCCATGGGGGCGGGGGGAGCCCAGGGCAGGCGAGGGCATAGGGAAACAGGCCCAGACAGCTGGGCTGGCACGGAGCAGGTGGCAGCGGCAACCAGGCTCTCTTTCGTCGTCACTGGCGACAGCAGGGATTTAGGTCAGGTGCACAGAAGGACTCAGAAACCAGGGCCCTGGGGACGCCAAGAAGTGGAGCGGCCTCTGTTCATCTGGAGTGTTCCTGAGGCAGCCGGCGTGTGGCCCCAGGGCCCCTCATCACCTGGAGGGCTCTGCCCACCGTGCCTGCTGCACCCACCGCCAGCGACAGGGAGCTTGATAGCCTCAAGGCACAAGTGCAGCCGGAGCTGCGCCCCACACCATGAGGCTCCAGGGCCAGCGTGGCAGCTGGAGGAAGGCCAGGCCAGCAGCCAGCAGTGGACCATGAGGAGCCTCTCCCTCCAATCCCGACATGGGGTCTCAGAATAACATTCCACGTCACCTCCCATCGGGGTGGCTGGGCACAGGATTTCCTTACAGCCTTCCGTGGAGTGAAGAGGAATGGAAAAGAGGCCGGGCATGGTAGCTCACATCTGTAATCCCTGCACTTTGGGAGGCTGAGGAGGGTGAATCACTTGAGGTAAGGAGTTCGAGACCAGCCTGGCCAATATCATAAAACCCCGTTTCACGATACTAAAAATAAAAAAAAAATTTAGCCAGGCATGGTGGTGGGTGACTGTAATCTGAGCTACTCAGGAGGCTGAGGCAAAAGGACTGTTTGAACCCGGGAAACAGAGGTTGCAGTGAACTGAGATCATGCCACTGCACTCCAGCCTGGGGGACAAGAACGAGACTCCGTCTCAAAAAAAACAAAAAAAGGAATGTTGAAGGTTTGTAAGTGATGGTGGACTCTGCCCCCAAACCCAAGGAGATGCCACCAGGCTGTTCTCAGGTGGTGATGAAGAAAGGGGGGCGGGACCTCCCTGGATGTGGCCTCTGGGACCCTTGGGGCCCACAGTCTCCTGTGCGAAACTACAGGACAGGGAGGTGGTGCCCACCCCTGTGACGGGGCCTGCTGGGAGCGTCTGGAGAGCAGGGGCGGGGTGGGCCCTGAGCGAGGGTCCCTGGACAGGGGCGGGTGAGGCGGGACACTTACTGCTTTCCTTCTGTGGCCGGCTTAAGAACATACTTGTCAAAATACATTCTCACCAGGCGCTCCCGCTCCTCCAGCCGCGGCAGGTCGAAGTGAACCATCACGTCAATGCGGTCGTTGATGGCCCAGTCGAACTGCTCGGGCTGGTTGCTGGCCAGGACCAGCATGAACCTGCGGGGCGGAGATGAGGATGCTGGGGCCGGTGGCCGAGCTGCGCTGAGGGAATCGGGGCTGCCTCAGCCCCCACAGGAAGCATCTAAAGCAGCAAGAAACATGAGGACACGGGCACAGCCCTGGTCGGCCACCTGCCCCACCGTACCCAGCTGTCCCTCCGCCCGGCTTCCTGGGCCTCTGTTCTTGCCCCATATGGTGCTTCCCTGCTGACCCTCGCCAAGCCTGATAGGCAGCACCGGGACCACCACTCCTCCTGCTGCCTGAGCCCCGCCATGCTGGGAGCAGGGATGCAGGACCCAGAGTCCGTGTCAGGAGTGGCCACATGAGCCAGGAGCAGGACCTCAGGGGCTCGGGTGCAGCGGAGGCTCAGCAGGGCCCCAGCCCTGCCTCTCTGGGAAGGACCTGAGCCAGGGCTCCAGGGAGCGTGTACCGGCAGCAGCTGAGCCAGGGAGCCCAACACGCCTGAGGAGTCGGCCACGGCCAACTGGTAGGACTTGATCCTCCGTGTGACACGTGACTGGGGCTGGAGGGGCCCAAGAGACTAAAAAACTCAAACGTAGGGGATTTGGAAGGAAGTAGGGAGCCTGCCGTGGGGCGATCACCATACTGGGGACCTCAGGGCAGCAGCTCACGGAGGATGCACAATGTGGGGAGGCCCCCAGGCCTGGAGGGTGCACCCCTGTCCAACATCCGGGCGGGGGTCCAAGGCCCCAGGCTCCGCCCAAACACACAGGACCTGCTCGTGCCCAGCTTCCCGTGGGAGCAACCGTGTCTCCATCTCCCACCCCAGGGCACCCACACCCTCCAAGGGAGACCCAGCAGAGCCTCAGACAATCAGACCGCCTCCCTTGCCGGCACAGGACCGCGGAAACCCAGGGGCAGAGGGACCTGCAAGCTGGGGCGGCATCGCACAGGGCCTTGAGGACGGGACTGACCCCGGCTCTGCCCAGGAGGCCCCCGCATGTTCCTGAGTGACGCCCCATGCTGTCCCGAGCTGGGCCGTTCCCAGGGGACATCCGAGGTGGACACGCTGAGGCCACGGGTGCTGCCCAGCACTGTGATCCAGGGCCCCTGAGGTCCCTCGGTGGGAACCAAGGGCGACGGCTGCACAGCCCTACCCGGGGGCCTAGGACGCTCCCTCACTTGTTGCTGTGCTGGCCCGTGCGGTACAGGAAGGCGTTCAGTGTGGCCCGGAGGTCCTCGCTTATCTTCTCCTACAGAGAAGGTTCTAGCTTTAGACACCAGGAGCAAAGCCTTGTAAACAGCCACAGCAGAAGGTCCCACAGGCCTCCCTCCTGCAGGGAGCAGGGACGCGGCGACACTTTCATGGATCTAAACTCAAAAGCCTGACCAGGGCCAGGGGCGGTGGCTCATGCACATAACCTAGCATTTGGGGAGGCTGAGGAGGGCAGATCACCTGAGGTAGGGAGTTTGAGGCCATCCTGGCCAACATGATGAGACCCCGTCTACACTAAAAGTACAAAAATTAGCCAGGGTAGTGGCACACCTGTAGTCCCAGCTACGTGGGAGGCTGAAGCAGGAGAATCACTTCAACCTGGGAGGCAGAGGTTGCAGCGAGCCGGAATCGCACCGCTGCACTCCAGCATGGGCGACAGAGTGAGACTCTGTCTCAAAAACAAAAACAAAAACAAAAAAAACCCTGACTGGGCATGGGGGCTCACGTCTGTAATCCCAGAACCTCAGAAGGTCAAGGCGGGAGCATCTCTTATAGCCCAGCCTGGGTAACGAGGGGAACCTGGGAGGCAGAGGTTGCAGCGAGCTGAAATTGCACCGCTGCACTCCAGCATGGGAGACAGAGTGAGACTCTGGAAAAAAAAAAAAAAGCCTGACTGGGCATGGGGACTCACATATGTAATACCTGCACTTGAGAACGTCAAGGCGGGCAAACCTCTTTAGCTCAGAAGTTCGAGCCCAGTCTGGACAACGTGAGGAAACTCCATCTCTACTAACATTACAAAAAAATTAGCCGGGCATGGCACTGTGCCCCTGCAGTCCTGCCTACGCGGGCAGCTGAGGCAGGAGGACAGCTTGAGCTCGAGAGGTCGAGGCTACAGTGAACTGTGATCACGCCACTGCACTCCAGCCTGGGCGACTGAGACCCTGTCTTAAAATGATAATTAAAAGGCTGGGCGTGGTGGATCACGCATGCAATCCCAGTATTTTGGGAGGCTGAGGCGGGAGGATCATTTGAGATCAGGAGTTTTTGACCAGCCTGACCAACATGGTGAAACCCCATCTCTATTAAAAATACAAAAAAACATAACTGGATATGGTGGCAAAAGCATGTAATCCCAGCAATTTAGGGGGCTGAGGCAGGAGACTAGCTTGAATCCAGGAAGTGGAGGTTGCAGTGAGCCAAGATTGTGCCACTGCAAGCCAGCTTAAGCCATAGAGCGAGACTTCCTCTCAAATAAATAAAAATAAAAAGAGACCAGGGCATCCGGGTGTGGTGGCTCACGCCTGTATCCCAGGACTTTTGGAGGCCAAGGAGGGCGGATCACCTGAGGTCAGGAGTTCGAGACCAGCCTGGCCAACATGATGAAACCCCGTTTCTACTAAAAATAGAAATACTGTCTGGACATGGTGGTGGGCACCTGTAATCCAAGCTACTTGGGAGGCTGAGACAGAAGAATCGCTTGAACCCAGGAGGTGGAGGCTGCAGTGAGCTGACATTATACCCTTGCACTCCAGCCTGGCTACAGAGAGAGATTCCATCTCAAAAACCAAAACAAAAAAAACCTCAAAAGCCATAACGTAACTTCCAGCTGACCTAAAAAATGCTGTTTTTCACACAAAACTTAGAGAGAAAAAGACATTGATAAGAGGGCTGCAGCCTGGCCCAGGGAGACGGCTGTGTCCACTCCACCACCCCCGTGGTCAGACAGAGGCTTAGTGACACTCACGGTGGCTCGCTTCCGAAGGAAGGCGTCTGCTTCATCCACGAAGAGCAGGAGGCTGTGAACGAGAGGGAGGCCAAGCATGGCGAGAGTGACACCTGGAGTGGCCCACAGCAGCGTCCGGCTGTGGCGGGAGCAGGCCGAGCGGGCAGATCCCCAAGGGGTGCAGCCTCTGCCCCATCAGGAGCCCTAAGTCCTGGATCTGACAGAAGCCCATCAGCCTGGCCTCTGGGCAGCTGACCACAGCCCAGTCTCACAAGGCGCCGGGAAGCCAACGGCACACGGGGGCACCAGACTCTGCCCCGCAGGCTTCACCCCCACCCGGCCCAGTGCAGCGCTGGTGGCCGCTCAGAGTCCACACCAGGGGCAGGATCTTCTAAAGTGGGAGGGTGCCAGCCATGAGGAATGTGGTGCCAATGTGGACAGCTGAGGTCCCAAGGGTGCCCAGGCTGTGCCCTGCGCGGGGTCACTGTGGGACCTATCGAAGGGTGTGTGCCATGCTGTCTTCGGCTGACTTCCAAATGGTTCTACCAAAAGGAACTGGTGCCCACGCCCACCTGCACGCGTGTCGGAGGGAGGGCGGCCGTGGAGGAGGCGCCCCTGCAGCTGTGAAGACCCCTCACCCCCTACACCCACCCACCTCCCTTCTGTCCTGAGCCAAGTATCCCACTGGCAGCCTCCAAACACTGGGGGCCTCGTGTCCACCAGGGACCACACTCAGGGGACCTTCCCTCCGAGGGACCCTCCGCCCGGCCTCCTGCGTGACCACAAGGACAGAGCAGCAGAAAGACCACGAGGTCCCGGAAAGCCACCTGGACCCCCTTCCCCGAAGGCAGCCTGCTGGGCCGCAGTGAAGGGCCTGTGTGCATGCTGTGGGGACGTCTCACCCGCGCCGGCTGGTATTGGCCCAGTCAAACAGCTTGTGCATGGCGGTCACGCCTTCCCGCCCCATGGGGGCCACGTCCCCGCCTGTCATGATGGCGTAGTCCATGCCTGAGTGTACGGCGAGTTTCTAGACAGGAAGAGTGAGGGGAGTCAGAACAGATGTTTCCTCTGCCTCGGCAAAGCCTGCACACTCCACCCGGAGTGTGGAGCCCCTGTCGGGCGTCCCTGCCTGGAAGCCACAGCCTGGAAGCCACAGCCTAGAAGCCACAGCCTGCCAAACAGGAGACGTCCCCTGCCTGGAAGATGGGAGGCGCTGTTGCCCACACCAACACCCTGAACCTACATGAGAGCGGACAAAGGCCTAAGGGAAGTCCACTCCCCAGGCGGCCGACCCCCAGACACCTGCAGGCCGGTGAGATCCCAGCGGCCCCTGGCCCACCTGCGCAGCCAGGTGCTCTCACCTTGGCAAATAGCGTCTTCCCGGTGCCTGGCGGCCCGTACATCAGAACGTTCCTGTACAGGCTGCGGTTCTTCTTCGTGTTCCTTGTTGCTATAGCAATGTCGCGCACCCGCGCTTCCAGGCTGGGCTGCCAGGGAAGACGGGGACTTGGGGGCCACACTCAGGGCCCACGGAAGCCTTGGGAGTAGGGGCTGCAGCAATGCCCTGTTGTGGACTCCACTCCTCGGGGTGCCGTCCAGCTGACAGACAGCCTATCCCCGGCACAGTCCAAGCGGTCGCATCTCAGAAGCCGAAAGCTCCTCAGCACCACCACGAGTGCCAGCAAGGGCCACAGCCTGGCGCAGCTCCGGGGTCCCCTCCCTGCACCTCCCCGGTCCCAGGCACACCGACTTACACTCAGCACAACACCCTCCAGTGCATCCTGGGGCCGACTGAGGAGCCGCCGGCTGACCTACCGGAGCGGAAAGGGAAGCGCCATTGGGTCACCTGCCACAGCCACGGCACAGCCACCAACGCACAGACAAACTCAGTAACACACCGAAACGGAGCTGCCCCAAAGCACTGCCAGGACTGGCCAGGACCTGGAACCCCACCGCGCTGGGAGACTGGGTGACTGTTGCTGGGATTGGGGGCATTTTCCAGTTCCTTATTGGCTTTTATTTCATTACCTACCGAGTGATCTGTGGAGACCCCACCACCCCCGTGTGGAGAGCAGGCACCTCGGGGGTGGCCAGTGGCGCGGCTCCCCAGGGAGGCCGCCAGACACCATGGTCTGTGGCAGCTTCCCCGACACACACCAGCACACCCAAGTCCCAGCACTTGCAAGGACCCCGATGTGCTCCCAGGTCCCATCACGAGCCCCGAGCAGGGCAGACCGAAGCAGACGAGGCAAGAGTCTCACTGATGCAGACCCCTAAGCTACAGCGCCGGACAGGAAAACCCGGGCGTGAAGGAGCGTGCGGTTGCCTGTCATCCGGGGAAAGGGGAGGGACAGGAGGGTGTGCGCGGACAGGAGGGTGTGCGCGGACAGGAGGGTGTGCACGGGCGGGCTCTGCTCGTGGGGTAGAGGGGACTCAGCCAGGAACCGCACTCAGGAAGGACCAGGCCCGCGCTGCTACCTGGAAGGGGTGCTGCAGCGCCTCCAGCACCGTGATGCGGGACGTCTCCCTCACCAGGGATGGCTTCCACAGCCGAGCCTCGATGAAGCGGGCCGCCGCGGCTGTCCCATTCTTGGCAGAGTAGACCCCGCCAGCCAGCAGCGTCAGCCCAACCACCTGCAGCGGAGACACCGCACTGGCGTGCCTGCCCCACCCTCCCTCCCTCCTAGAGCGGGAGATGCACGGGGCTGCCCCACCCTCTCTCCGCCCAAGGGAGCAGCACAGGGCTGTGTGCTGGCAGCACAGGAACCCGAATTCCCGGCCCCGAATCCCACAGCCCCGCGGTTACAGGAGGCAGGCGGGGCCGTCACAGAGCCCTCACTCAGGGCCATTTTCTCTGCAACTGGCAGCATAAATCCTGCAAAGTCCCGGTCGCTGAGCAGGGCCCTGGGCAGACTCAGCAGGCTATGTCACAGGGCCACACACTCTGCTACTTCCTTGGCCACTAAAATGGTACTTTATTCCTGGAAAACAAGGCTAACCCGAAATCTCTGACTCGTTTTAAAAATCGATTAGGCTGACTGGGCGCGGTAGCTCAGGCCTGCGATCCCAGCACTTTGGGAGGCTGAGGCAGGTGGATCACCTGAGGTCGGGAGTTCGAGGCCAGCCTAACCAACCTGGAGAAACCCTTTCTCTACTAAAAAACAAAAAATTAGCTGGCCATGGTGGCACATGCCTGTAATCCTGTCTACGTGGGAGGCTGAGGCAGGAGAATCGCTTGAACCCGGGAGGCGGGGGTTGCAGTGAGCTGAAACCGTGCCATTACACTCCAGCCTATGCAACAAAAGCAAAAGTCTGTCTCAAAAACAAACAAAAACGTAGTCAGGCCTGGTGGCTCACCCATGTAATCCCAGCACTTTGGGAGGCCAAGACGGGCTGATCACTTGAGGTCCGAAGTTCGTGACCAGCCTGGCCAACGTGGTGAAACCCCATCTCTACTAAAAATAGAAAAACTGGCCTGGCCTGGTGGCACAGGCCTGTATTAGCTGGGCGTGGCGACGTGAGCCTGTAATCCCAGTCACTCGGGAGGCTGAGGCAGGAGAACTGCTTGAACTGGGGAGGTGCAGCTCGCAGTGAGCCGAGATGGCGCCACTGCACTCCAGTCTGACCACAGAGCAAGACCCTGCCTCTAAACACAAATACACAAAAGTCAATGGTGCATTAAGGAGCTCCCTCATGTTCTCATGTGACGCCGTCTCACCAACACGGGTGGAAACACCACCGGCGACATTCACCGTCACACTGGCGAGGCCACGGACAGGCGCTGCAGTCACAGCACAGGGCACCCGCACCATGGCAGAGCAACTGCCCACTGTGTGCCAGGCACCTACTGTGTGCTGGGCATGGGGGGACGGAGGACGCAGCCGTGTGCGACGTAGTGCGCCACCACAGCAGGCCGGAGCCTGAGCACAGAAGAGTGAGGCTTTAAACAAGAGAAGAATCTGTGAACTTCAAACTCTCAGGGTTTTATAAGGACTAAAGAAGGTTTTTGCAAAATGGAGTCGGGGTCTTTGTTTTTGTTTTGAGAAGGAGCCTCGCTCTGTGGCCCAGGCTGGAGTGCAGTGGCGGGATCTCGGCTCACTGCAACCTCCATCTCCCGGCTCATGTGATTCTCCTCCCACAGCCTTCTGAGTAGCTTGGACTACAGGCGCCCGCCACCATGCATGGCTAATTTTTTTGTATTTTTTTTTCTTTTTTTTAGTAGAGACGGGGTTTCACCGTGTTAGCCAGGATGGTCTCGATCCCCTGACATCGTGATCCGCCCACCTCTGCCTCTGCCTCCCAAAGTGCAGAAATCACAGGTGTGAGCCACCACTCTTGACAATTTTTTTCTTGAGACAAGGATTTGTTCTGTCGCCCAGGATGGAGTGCGGTGGTGCGATCTCAGCTCACTGCAGCTGCAACCTCCCTAGGTTTAAGTGATCCTCCTACCTCAGCCTCTCGAATAGTGGGACCATAGGCGCTGCCACCTCACCCAGTTAATGTTTGATTTTTTTGTAGAGATGGAGTCTCACTGTGTGGCCCAGGCTAGCAACTGTGTTTTCTTCTTCTAGCTTGAGAAGGGAGAAGCAGCCGTGGCCAGCAGGTACAACGTGGGTTTGCTCTGTGCTGGCAGAGCGCCAGGGCCTGTGCAGAGCCAGCAGGGACAGGACCCAGGGCTCCAGGAGGCCCACACAGGCTGCCCCTCAGCCACCTCCCAGCCTTGTTTTATAAGAATGTTTACCGTGGCTGTCACTTTCTTCCGGTCTGTCAAAAAGGCATGGAATCCTTCCCCAAACAAGGTGCCAGCCGTCCTGCGGGGAAAGCAGCGATGTGACCAGGACGGACAAGAAGATCCACGCCACGTAGCAAGAGCAGGTCGAGGCCCTGAGATGGCGGCCCGGCCTTGCCAGGACAGAGGGGCAGTGACCCCACCAAGGAGCCAGCCTACGGCGGCCAGGCCTGGAAGAGCTGGAGAGCCCCAGGAACAGCAACTCACACCTGCGGAGCTCCGTCTGCAGCCAGCATGGGCCTCGGCAGCGCTCACCTGATGGACTCCAAGACGGTCTGACGGTGCTCGGCCGCCTTCAGGTGGATCTGCTCGCGGATGATGTCTGCGTTCTCTCGTTCGGCCTTGGCGCGTGCCCGGGCCTCGGCCTCCACTCGCAGTATCTCGTTCTTCTGCCGCAGCTCCATCTCCCGCTCCACGGTGGCTGCCCCAGAGAAGCAGGGCAGCTCAGTGCCACGCAGTGCAGCACGTCTGCCTCCGTCCACACGGTGGACAGCCCCACGCCACGGACCGGCCCACACCGCTGGCAGGCTAAGGCCACGGACAGGCCCACGCCGCCACCAGGCCCACGCCACAGACAGGCCACCACAGACCAGCCCAGGCCACGGACTGGCCCAGGCCACTGACAGGCCCACACTGCCAATAGGCTAAGACCATGGACTGGCTCACACTGAGGACAAGCCCAGCCCATGGGCAGGCCCACACCACAGCCCGCACCATGCCATGGACAGACACACACAGGCCTTTGTAGGAACGGTGCACATGCCGGCCCTGCCCGTGGATTAGAGCCCCTGAAATCCGACCCAGAGGCCCAGGCACCTTGTCAGGATGTTCGCTTTAAAGCAAAGAACTGGAATGTGGAGTTCCCAGAGAAGCCCCCCTCACACAGAAACACAGCTGTCAGATCTCAGAGGCGCGTGCCGTGCCGTGTCTGGCTATGGAATAGTGAACGTGCACACCTCACCACAAGCCCATCCCCGGCGAAAAGTGGTGACAAACATTCGCCTGGCGCCCTCACCGACAAATGCCACGTGGCACCAAATACTTGTGATCCTCATCGGGGACAGTAAAGACAGTAAACAGGACAGTCCAGACCCATGTTCGAAGCAGAACACAGAGACTCACACCTGTAATCCCAGCTCTGTGGAAGGCCGAGGCAGGTGGAGAACGAGGTCAAGAAGTTCAAGACCAGCCTGCTCGACATAGTGAAACCCTGTCTCTACTGAGGATACAAAAAAATTAGCCGGGTGTGGCGGCGGGCACCTGTGATCCCAGCTACTCGGAAGGCTGAGGCAGAATTGCTTAAACCCAGGAGACGGAGGCTGCAGTGAGCTGAGATTGTGCCACTGCACTCCAGCCTGGGTGACAGAGCGAGACTCCGTCTCAAAAAAAAAAAAAAGACCCACGTTCTTCCCATGAAGTGAAGCAGCTCCCGCCCTCCCCGCACAGGCCCTGGCGTCTGGTCGCAGACCGAGGTGCCTTCCGAGAGGCAGTCCCACCCCAGGAAGCCCCAGCAGCCTTGCCCACTGCATGGGTAGCTATGAGGGGCTCAGGCTCAGTGCACGCCGGGTAAGTGTCTGTCAGGCGCTGAGGTCCACAAGCAGCCCCCGCTCTCCATGCTGCCACCATGGCCTCCGCCCCAGCCAGGAGAGCAGACAGCCTACCTCGCCGCATGGCCTCCTGCTTCTGCACTGACTCTTCCTGCTTCCGTAAATTCTCCTCATTGAGAAGTTGCTGAGAAGAAGCCGTAGAAAAAGAGAAAAGCTTTTAAAACCAGAAAAACACTCAACACCAATCCAGAGGTTGTGTCTGCCCCAGGACCGGGGGCTCCAAGCGTCCCGCGCACCTGGGGCCCTGCAGATGCCACAGCCGGACACAGACACAGGTGACATCGGCCGGGACGGCAGTCGCTGAGGGGCTGCTTTCAGAACCCAAACTCCCCAGCGGCAGAAACAGCCCCCACTGCGGCTTCCCTGAGAAGGGCCACTGCGCGGCCGACCTCCCAACATCACCGCCCTGATTCACGCTGTGCTGAAGGAAGCCTGTCTTCTGCCAAGAAAACGTTGAAGCTACAATGGCCACAACAGGCAACGCGTGAACCCCGCCTGTGAGCTCAGGACTAGGGCGACGGGCCCTAAGGAGAAGGGAGCAGATGTCACCCAAGCTTTTCTGATGGGCCCAGAGACCTGCTCTCTGCCACTGACCAGCCATCACAAGCACAACCCCCCACGCTGCCAGCTGGGCACCCGGGTGGGAGACAAGGAGGCTCCACGAGCCTGGAGAGCCTCTGCTGCGGAGACCATGCAGGGGGTGTGCGGGGGGTGATTCTGCCCGTGTGGGGGTGTATGCGCAGGGCGTGTGTGCCCGTGGTGGGGGGTGTGCCCATGCAGGAGGGGTTATGCATGCCCATGTGGGTGTGGGCCGGGGTGTGTGTGCCCATGTGTGGTGTGTGTGCCCGTGTGCGGTGTGCGGGGATGTGTACGTGCCCGTGTGCGGGGTGTGTGTCCATGTGGGGGGGGTGTGTACCTGTGTGCAGGGTGTGTGTGCCCGTGTGTATGGGGGTGTGTTTGCGGGTGGGCGTGTGTGGGCCTCTGTGGGGCTGTGTGTGTTCCCGTGTGGGGGGGTGCCTGTCTCCCTGTACGTGTGTGCACATGTCTCTGCATGTGTGCCTGTACACGTGTGCCGGTGCGCGTCTGTCCACGAAGTTTCCCCTGCACTAGCACCCACCATCAGCAGCCCCAGCGTTCTGGCCCCACGGCCTCTGACCCACCGACCGGTACGAAGCCGCCTACATTCTCAGGGACGCAGGCGCCTCGCAGGGGAGGCTCAGCTCACCTGCTGCTTCAATTGGTCCTCGTAGCGCTGCCGGGCCAGCTTGTCTTGATACTGGGCCCTCTGGGGGAGAAGAGGGCGGCAAGGACACATCTCAGCCGGGAGCTGCACTCAGGGCCGACCCGGCCGGGCACCGGGACTCCCACGCGCCATCAGCCTCACACAAACATGGGGGGGTGGGGACCTCCCGTCCGGCTCAGCAGTGAGGGACTTTGCAGGTCTTAGGCGTTTGTGCAAGGCTGTTCCAAGGGCAGCTCTAAAGGCTGACTCCAGAGCGCCTGGGACCGTGCCCGGCTCCTAGTCCTGCCCCGAGCCATCCCCTGGAGTCGGGCGGCCTCCCTCACGGCCTCTCGCGCTCTTACGGCCTGGTGCTGCCGCGTCTCCTCGCTCAGGGTCTTCCTCCTTTCCTCGGCCTGCGCCCGGATCTGCTCGCTCCTGAGCTGCTCCACAGCGGCCTCGTACTCCTGCAGAGCACAGCACCCACCACGTGGCACTTCTCAGGGCTGGCGCTGCCTGACAGTCCCTCCTGTGTCTGCACGGGCCCCGGCACGGCAGAGACTCCGTACCCGGACTAGTGTGTGCAGCAGGCTCGGGGCTTCCAGCTGCATCTGCACCCAGGCTCAGGCCCTGGGGGAATCCAGACCCGCAGGCAGAGAAGCACCAGCAGAAGCCTGCGAAGGCCCCCGGGGAAGGAGGGCGAACACCAACCCCACCCAAGGCTGTTTCTGGGCAGCTCCGGTCAGGTGCTCACTTTTGGACCATGATGGGGGCAGAGCTCGTGCCTATTCTAGGAATCCTGCTGGGTGGGCCGGGCGTCATGGCTCCAGCCTATAATCCCAGCGCCTTGTGAGGTCAAAGTGGGTGGATCACCTGAGGTCAGGAATTAGAGACCAACCTGGACAACATGATGAAACCCCATCTCTACTAAAAATATAAAAATCAGCCAGTTGTGGTGGCGGGCTCTTGTAGTCCCAGCTGCTCAGAGGCTGAGAAAGGAGGTTGAACCCAGGAGGTGGAGGTTGCAGTGAGCCGAGATCACGCCACTACACGCCAGCCTGGAAAACAGACTAAGACTCTGTCTTTAAAAAAATAAAAATAATATGAAACAGGGCGGGCACAGTGGCACATGCCTATAATCCCAGCACTTTGGGAGGCCGAGGCAGGTGGATCACTTGAAGTCAGGAGTTCGAGACCAGCCTGGCCAACATGGTGAAACCCTGTCTCTACTAAAAATATAAAAAGTAGCCAGGTGTGGTGGCGGGTGCCTGTAATCCCAGCTATTCAGGAGGCTGAGGGAGGAGAATTGTTTGAACCCAGGAGGCGGAGGTTGCAGTAAGCCCAGAAGGCACCACAGAACTCCAGCCTGGGAAACAGACTCCATTTCAAAATAAATAAATAAATAAAATAAAACAAAAAAATCCTGCTGAGCATAATGAAATGAGGTGAGAACCTCAAGAAGACCCAGGCCCTCCAGACGACAAGACACCCTCACCAACACTGGTCCTCCCTCTCGGGTGGCACTGCAGCAGCGTCTCTCACCTCCCCTTGTTTCCTTCTGTGAGATGAGGCACCCAAGCTTGGCCCTGGGCCCCACTGCTGCCCATGTACACGTCGCTGGCCCTACCCACCGGCAGTAGCCCACCAATCTCCACGCCCAAACCCCACGTGCACCCCGGCCTCCCCACCCACACCGGCCCCACTCACTTTGAGCTTGGACTGTTGCTCCAGCTGCAGCGTCTGCTCCTGCATCTGTGCCAGATTCAGGGCATCCTTGGCATAACCTGTGGATGCAGGGGCACGGAGGGCAGGTGTTAGGATACCCGGATGCCACTGGGCAGGCATGCACATCAGCCAAGGGGCTTTCTGGAATCCACGGCCACGCCTCGACCTCAAAGCCCCCAGCCCTGCCTCACCATCCTCCTTCCCAGTCAGACCTGGCATGACGATGCCCCGTCCCCAGCACATGGGCTGATGCATTTGTGGGGTTTTACCCCCCAGGGACAGTCTTGGAGGGTCACATCGGGAAGGCCGTCCCACATGGACGGGAGGAGGCTATTTCCCAATTCAACAGAAAGTCAGGTGATGGCTAAAGGGTCCTCTATTTTTTCATGTTACAAACGCTTTTCTTAAGCTTCCAATAGCTATTGTCATTGATCTGCCATCAGGCACGTGCAGGCAAGAAAGAGAATGAATAAGAACTGGATACCAGCCAACACGCTCAGGGTGACGAGGGCAAGCGTATGACAACGTCCCCAGTTACACTTTGTTCCTGGTGGGGAACTGACAGGTTGACGTTTGGGTGTTCTGGGACAGAAGTACGTATTCTCCGAGCTGCTGAGGCCTAAGCATCAGGTCTCAAAATTTTCTGGGATGACAGTTTTCCCATCACAAAATTTTACCATAAAAATCTTCTGGTCAAGCACGGTGGCTCACTCCTGTAATCCCAGCACTTTGAGAGGCTGAGGCGGGTGGATCACTTGAGGCCAGGAGTTAGAGACCAACCTGACCAATGTGGTGAAACCCCATTTCTACTAAATATACAAAAATCAGCCGGGTGCAGTGGCGCACACCTGTAATCCCAGCTACTCTGAGGCTGAGGTGGGAGGATGGCTTGAACCCCAGAGGCAGAGGCTGCAGTGAACCCAGATCATGCCACTACACTCCAGCTGGATAGAGAGAGACTTAAAGAAACAAATCTCCAGGCTGGCCAACATGGCGAACCTCGTCTCTACTAAAAAGACAAAAAAAGAGCAGGGCACAATGGTACACGCCTGTGACCTCAGCTACTTGGGATGCCGAGGCTGGAGAATTGCTTGAACCCAGGAGGTGGATGTTGCGATGAACCGAGGTTGCGCCACTGCACTCCAGCCTGGGCGACAGAGCGCATCTCCATCTCAAATAAGTAAATAAATAAATACATCTTCTAACACAGAAAGACACGTCCGTAAAGCCGGCAGGGACCCCTGATGTTCCTGGGCTGGGGCTTTGTCTCTCTGCCTCCTGCAGGCTGTCTCACTTTTTGAAGCCTTCAGAGTCAACTGCAGCAAACACATCACTACCTAGAGCTCGACGTTTGTTCTCAGCTCAGGTGTAATTTTTGGAGGTGACTGACACAGGTGTGAAGCACTGTGGGGAGCACTCATTGCATTTAGACAGAGGCAGCGATGCACTGGCGTGTGGGGTGGCTCTGCTTGGGCCTGTGGTTAGGCACGAACTGGCCTGACGGGCATCAGCGTCAGAGTCCAGGAAAGAGCTTGGAGGCCAACCTCGGGGGCCCCAGTGACCACAGCACAGATGGGACAGGGACCTGCCTCTCAGGGAAGACAGTGCCAGGTCAATGGGTTTGGCTGGTGAGCTCAGGAAGCCAAGGGCTGAAGGGCCCCGGGGCCCTCACCCACTCTCACTCTGACCTGGAGGGGGCCGAGGGTGTGTCAGCCCCCAGGGTCTTGCCACAGAGCAGTGACAGGAACGTGGGCGTCACAGTGAGGCGCTCTGCCTACCTCCTCCCGAGAGGACCTTTGGCTGGATTAAGCTGAGGCCACTCCCTCCCCTGAAAATGGCTCATTGACAGTTCCCACCTCCAGTGACTCTGGGGAGGATGAGAGGGGAAAGAGCAGGTCTGGGGCTCGTGTGGCCTCTCGTTATTAGAATGAGAACAATCATTCACCACCTTGGGGTGACCCTGTGCCAGGACGTGCTCCCAGCGCATGGATTCACACCCACTGGGCACGAGGGTCTCCTCCAGGCACCCCTCTGTGGAGGGCAGGGCGAGCGCTGGTGCTCACACAAACAGTTCTGGGACAATGTGCTGCTCTGGCTTCCAAGGACAGGCCGCAGGAGGGGTCAGGGAAGACCCTGGGAACGAGGCAGCATGGGGCTTTGCCTCCAGGGACAGAGGAGGCAGCCAGGCTGTGAGGAGGAGCCGCCCATTTGCCCGGAGAGCAGCAAGGCCAAAGCAACGGGCTCCAGCCGAATCTCGGCGACCCTGCTGCCAGGAAAGGGGCACACAGGAAGCCAGGAGGGGACGGGCTTGCAGAGGGACTACCAGGCAGATGGGCACGGCAGGGAGCACCCGGGGAAAAAGAGGTCCAGGACGGAAAGGGAGCGGCAAACTTTGG
The DNA here is from genome assembly GCF_043159975.1 of Macaca nemestrina. NCBI lineage: Eukaryota > Metazoa > Chordata > Mammalia > Primates > Cercopithecidae > Macaca > Macaca nemestrina. Next base: position 232,487,483 of record NC_092125.1, read on the forward strand.
AGAAACCTCTCTCACCAGCCAGCAGTCAGGCCAGGAAGGAGGGAAGGGATAAAAATGAAAGAATGAAAGCGTCCACACCTGGAACAGAATCCACAGGAAACAAAGACTGATGGAGGGCTCCCCACGGTGCACCTGGCAGGCCCCGCTCGACCACAGAGGGCAGGCCAAAGCACTGGCAACCCAGGCAGTGCAGACTGCAGATCAGGGGCTCTGGGGCTGCCAGGACTGGAGCAACTCAGAGGCACAGGTCTGCACCATGGGGAGGAGGCCCTCGGCGGCCCGAGGCTGCTCAATCAGGCCTGTACCACTGATAACTGAGATTCAGCTTCTCGAAGTGGGACAAGTTTCGATCTCTAAGTGAAGTTAGCAGGTGAAAACCCTCAGGAATTCGGACAGAAAGGAACCCTCCAAATGAGCCTGCAGCAAGAAAGTCCGTCACCCAAGTCCGCTGTCCTCCGAGGTGCCCTGAAGTCCAGCCCTTGATTCCCATCCTAACCTGATCATTAAAATTACCCAGCAAGGCCATGAGCAGCGGCTCACGCCTGTAATCCCAGTGCTTTGCGAGGCCGAGGTGGGCGAATCACCTGAGGCCAGAATTCAAGACCAGCCTGGCCAACATGGTGAGTGCTCACACCTGAGGGCACTGGGTCAGGGATTTCCTCAAGTTGGGCAGCACGGCCTGACCTGCGGTTCACAGACCTCGCCGTGCAAACGCTAACGTCTTCCAACAAGAACTGCAAATCTGCTAGACTCTTGTTAGAACCAAATAACTCTCAAATATGCTTCCCTCGTTATGTGGCAATTGCTAGCAACCACCCAACAAACCCATCTACCGACATGGCCACGCCTCGGCCTGCGCCACGTGGAGGCAGCAAGCGCAGAAAGATCCCACGCACTCGGTGGTAACTGAAAGACCAGGGCCAGCCCCAGGCCCTGACCCTGTAACCCGTGAGCGCCACCTCCGCACCTGACCCGCTCTTGACAGCTGCAGAGGTGCAAAAGGGTGAAGGAAAGAATCCGATCCTCCCGGCACGCGAAACGGCTCCGGCCGGGGGTGCTCCGGGGGCGCAGTCTCCCCCGGGAAGTGGCTGCCGACAACGGCGAGGAGCAGCAAGGGCCAGAGCTCCGGGCCCGGCCCGGCCCGGCCCGACCGTCCCACCCGCTCCGCTCCGCCGCACTCACGCGACTGCTCCAGCTCGCGGGCCGCCTTGGCGGCGCGCTCCAGGCCGGTGGGGTCGAAGTTGCTCCATTTGTCCTTGGGCGCCGGCCGGTCTCCCAAGACGCGGTCTCCGCCGCCCTCGGCCCCGGGCTGCGCGGGCGGCAAAGGCAGCGGCGGCCCCGCGCCTTCACCCTTGGGGCCCTTGTTAATGCCGAAAAGCCACGACATGCTCGCGCCGCCGCCGCCAGGACTCCAACCCGAGTCTGACTCGCGTGCGTCTGGGACAAGCCTCCACGAGCCGCGAGCCGGTGGCCAAGACCACTGCGCAGGCGCGACACACCCCCTTCCTCCCGGCAATAGAAGCGCGTAAGGGACACGCGCGCAGCCCTCGGATTGGCCGCCAGGACAGTGACGCCACAGCGACGGCGCCGCCATGGCGGAGCGTGCTCTGGGACCCAGCGGGCGGGAATGGGGGGCGGGAGTAGGGCGGGCGGGGTGAAGCGTCTGGCTACGGGAGCCACGCCGGGACAAAATTCTCGAGGGACGGACGCGAACCCGGGGCAACCTCCGCCCAGCGCCGCGACCGCGTCGTTGCCAGGGGCTCCGCGGAGTTCCGGCCTTGGCGGCAACGGGTGGCAAGTGTCCAGGGAGCGCCCCGCGGTGAGTCCAGGACGCAGAGAAGAGTCTCGCGGGAGCCTCACCCGAGACAGCACCGGCGCCCGGGCGAGCCGAGCCCTTCCGCGGTGAGTCGGCGCCCTGGGGTCGCCGCGCCAGGAGCTCAGGGATGGCCCTAGGGCTCCCCACAGAGGGAGCCGGGGCCTCCCGCCCACGACCGCGGAGCGGCCCCTTCCCGCGTGGCGGGGCCAGCGAGCTCCTCTTGCGGGGCGTGGACGGGGCCGGGGTGCCCGGCATACAAGCTTATGGAGCAGCCCCCTTTGAAGATCTCCAGGTGGACCTCACAGAGATGCCACAGTGTGGCGGTGACAAGTGTTTGCTAGTTCTTGTGTGTACCTGCTCTGGGTGGGTGGAGGCTCATCCAACACGAACTGAGAAAGCTCCTGAAGTAACCCGTGTGCTTCTTCGAGATCTTATTCCTAGATTTGGACTGCGCTTACGGATCGGCTCAGATAACGGGCCGGCGTTTGTGGCTGACTTGGTACAGAAGACAGCAAAGGTATTGGGGATCACATGGAAATTGCATGCCGCCTACCGGCCTCAGAGTTCCGGAAAGGTGGAGCGGATGAATCGGACTATCAAAAATAGTTAGGGAAAGTATATCAGGAAACAGGATTAAAATGAATACAGGCTCTCCATATGGTATTATTTAAAATTAGATGTACCCCTTCTAAAAGAACAGGATATTCCCCTTATGAAATATTGTATCATAGGCCCCCTCACGTATTGCGGGGACTTCCAGGCACTCCCCGAGAGTCAGGTGAAATTGAGTTACAGCGACAGTTACAGGCTTTAGGGAAAATTACACAAACAATCTCAGCCTGGGTAAATGAGAGATGCCCTGTTAGCTTATTCTCCTCAGTTCACCCTTTCTCCCCAGGTGACCCAGTGTGGATCAAGGACTAGAATGTAGCCTCTTTGTGCCCATGGTGGAAAGGACCCCAGACTGTCGTCCTGACCACTCCCACCGCTGTGAAGGTAGAGGGAATCCCAGCCTGGATCCACCACAGCCTTGTAAAACCTGCAGCGCCTGAAACCTGGGAGGCAAGTGTGGGGAAAAGAAAGAGATCAGCCTGTTACTGTGTCTATATAGAAAGAAGTAGACATAAGAGACTCCATTTTGTTCTGTATTTGAAATGCTGTTAATCTGTGACCCTACCCCCAACCTTGTCCTTGCAAGAGACATGTGCTGTGGTAACTCAAGGTTTAATGGATTTTGGGCGTGCAGGGTGTGACTTTGTTCCTAGAAAAGCTAGGTATTGTCCAAGGTTTATCCCCATGTGATAGGATGAAACAACGTTGCTAAAAGGTTTATCTCAAGGCACAGGATTTTCCTTTAAACTTTTCATGTCACAGAGATCCTTGTTCTTATGTCTTACTGCTAATTTCCTCCCTAAAAATGATCCTATTGTCCTGCCACTCCCTTATCTTTAAGATGGTAAAGATAATTATCTATAAATACTAAGGGAACTCAGAGGCCGGTGCCGGCGTGGGTCCTCTGTAAGCTGAGCGCCGGTCCCCTGGGCCCCCGCTTTTCTTTCTCTATACTTTGTCTCTGTGTCTTATTTCTTTTCTCAAGTCTCTCGTTCCACCTAACGAGAAACACCCACAGGTGTGGAGGGGCAGGCCACCCCTTCAGGCAAGACCAAGCCCGGACAACCCTTGCGGAGTGACCCTGAAGAAGACGACAAGCCCTACTCCAGTCACACCCGGAAGCTGACTGGTCCACGCACGGCCGAAGCATGAGGAATCTCATCGTGGGATTCATTTTCTTAAATTTTGGACTTATGCAGTAAGGGCTTCAACTGACCTTACTCAAACCGGTGACTGTTCCCAGTGTATTCATCAGGTCACTGAGGTAGGACAGCAAATTAAAACAATCTTCCTGCCGGGCGCGGTGGCTCAAGCCTGTAATCCCAGCATTTTGGGAGGCCGAGACGGGCGGATCACGAGGTCAGGAGATCGAGACCATCCTGGCTAACCCAGTGAAACCCCGTCTCTGCTAAAAAAATACAAAAAAAAACTAGCCGGGCGAGGTGGCGGGCGCCTGTAGTCCTAGCTACTCGGGAGGCTGAGGCAGGAGAATGGCGTAAACCCAGGAGGCGCAGGTTGCAGTGAGCTGAGATCCGGCCACTGCACTCCAGCCTGGGCGACAGAGCCAGACTCCGTCTCAAAAAAAAAAAAAAAAAAAACTTTCTGTTCTATAGTTATTATGAATGCATGGAAATGTTGAAAGAAACTTGCTTGTATAATGCCACTCAGAACAAGGTATGTAGCCGGGGAAATGACCAACCTGATGTGTGTTATAACCCATCTGAGCCCCCTGCAACCACTGTTTTCAAAATAAGATTAAGAACTGGCCTTTTCCTAGGTGATACAAGTAAAATAATAACTATAACAGAAGGAAAAGGAATCCCCAAACAAGTAGCCTTAAGATTTGATGCTTGTGTGGCCATTAATAGTAACAAGCTAGGAACAGGATGTGGTTCTCTTAACTGGGAAAGGAGCTACAGAGTAGAAAAACATGTTTGTCATGAGTCAGGGGTTTGTGAAAATTGTGCCTATGGCCAAGTGTTATTTGGGATACTTGGAAAAAGAACAAAAAGGACCCGGTTCATCTTCAGAAGGGGAAGCCAACCCCCCCTGTGCTGCCGGTCACTGTAACCCACCGGACCTCATAATCACCCATCCCCTAGACCCCCGCCAACCCTCCTGTGCTGCCGGTCGTTGTAACCCCCCAGACCTCATCATCACCCATCCCCTAGATCCCCGCCACCCCTCCTGTGCTGCCGGTCACTGTAACCCACCGGACCTCATCATCACCCGTCCCCTAGACCCCCGCCAACCCTCCTGTGCTGCCGGTCGTTGTAACCCCCCGGACCTCATCATCACCCATCCCCTAGACCCCCGCCACCCCTCCTGTGCTGCCGGTCACTGTAACCCACTGGAACTAATAATCACCAATCCCCCAGATCCCCGTTGGGAAAAGGGAGAACCCGTAACCCTGGGGATCGATGGGACAGGGTTAAACCCCCATGTTGCCATTTTAGTCCGAGGGGACGTCTACAGGCGCTCTCCTAAACCAGTGTTTCAAACCTTTTATGAGGAGCTGAATCTGTCAGCACCAGAACTTCCGAAAAAGACAAAAAATTTGTTTCTCCAATTAGCAGAAAATGTAGCTCATTCCCTTAATGTTACTTCTTGTTACGTATGCGGGGGAACCACTATCGGAGACTGATGGCCTTGGGAAGCCTGAGAGTTGGTGCCCACTGATCCAGCTCCTGATATAATTCCAGTTCAGAAGGCCCAAGCTAGCAACTTCTGGGTCCTAAAAACCTCAAGTATTGGACACTACCGTACAGCTAGGGAAGGAAAAGACTTTATCATCCCTGTAGGAAAGCTTAATTGTATAGGACGGAAGTTGTACAACAGCACAACAAAAACAATTACTTGGTAGGGCCTAAATCACACTGAAAAGAACCCATTTAGTAAATTTTCTAAATTAAAAACTGCCTGGGCTCATCCAGAATCTTATCAGGACTGGACTGCTCCCGCTGGACTATACTGGGTATGTGGGCACAGAGCCTACATTCGGTGACCTAATAAATGGACAGGTAGTTGTGTTATTGGCACTATTAAACCGTCCTTTTTCTTCTTACCTGTAAAAACGGGTGAGCTCCTAGGTTTCCCCATCTACGCCGCCCGAGAAAAGAGAGGCATAGTTATAGGAAACCGGAAAGATAATGAGTGGCCTCCTGAAAGGATCATACAGTATTATGGGCCTGCCACATGGGCACGAGACGGCTCAGGGGGATACCGAACCCCCATCTACATGCTCAATCGGATCATAGGGTTGCAGGCCGCCTTAGAAATAATTATTAATAAAACTGGCAGAGCTTTGACTGTTTTAGCTTGGCAGGAAACGCAAATGAGAAATGCTATCTATCAGAATAGACTGGCCTTGGACTACTTGCAGCTAAAGGAGGAGTCTGTAGAAAATCTGACTTAACCAATTGCTGCCTACAAATAGATGCTGAAGGACAGGTGGTTGAAAACACAGTCAGGGGCCGGGCGCGGTGGCTCAAGCCTGTAATCCCAGCACTTTGGGAGGCCGAGGCGGGTGGATCACGAGGTCAGGAGATCGAGACCATCCTGGCTAACATGGTGAAACCCCGTCTCTACTAAAAAAATACAAAAAACTAGCCGGGCGTGGTGGCGGGCGCCTGTAGCCCCAGCTACTCGGAGGCTGAGGCGGGAGAATGGTGAACCCGGGAGGTGGAGCTTGCAGTGAGCCGAGATCGGGCCACTGCACTCTAGCCTGGGCCACACAGCGAGACTCCGTCTCAAAAAAAAAAAAAAAAAAAAACACAGTCAGGGACATGGCAAAGTTGGCACATGTGCCTGTACAGGTTTGGCATGAGTTTGATCCTAGGTCTTTATTTGGAAAATGGTTTCCAGCTTTAGGAGGATTTAAAACCCTCATTGTAGGTGTACTGCTAGCAATAGGAACTTGCTTGCTGCTCCCCTGTGTATTACCCTTGCTTTTTCAAATGATAAAAAGTTTTGTTGCTACTTTGGTTCATCAGAAAACTTCAGCACATGTGTATTATATGAATCACTGTTGCTCTATCTCACAGAGAGACTCAGAAAGTAAAGATGAGAGTGAGAACTGCCACTAAAAAGGTGAAAATTCTCAAAGGGGGGAAATATAGAATGAGACCACCACTTCTCCTGTTGTCCTACCCAGGTTTTCCCCATCTCCCCTTTTCCCCAGTTTATAAGACAGGAAAAGGGAGAGAAAGCAAAACGTTGGAAAGAAACAGAAGATAAATAGTTAAGAACTTTCACCTCCCTTGTCCAGGCGCTCGCCATTGCTCCATCTATGAGACGCCCCCTTCTATAGAAGTAAATTGTCTAGCTAAGGAAAACGTATATTTGAGTGCTACTTCTTTGGCGGCACAGAAAATTTACATATAACACAGTGAGCTGCCCAGATCTCGTCACTGCACTCCAGCCTGGGCGACAGAGTGAGACTCCGTCTCAAAAAAATATATAAAAAACAAGCCAGAAAATGCTGGCCAGGCACGGTGGCTCACACCCGTAATCCCAGCACTTTGGGAGGCTGAGGTGGGCAGATCACCTGAAAACAGGAGTTTGAGACCAGCTTGGCCAACAGTGAAACCCCCGTCTCTGCCAAAAATACAAAAATTAACCTGGGCATGGTGGTGTGCGCCTGTAATCCCAGTTACTCCGGAGGGCTTAGGCGGGAAAACTGCTTGAACTCAGGAGGTGGAGGTTGCGGTGAGCTGAGATCAGGCCACTGCACTCCACCCTGAGCAAGACTCTGTCGCCAAAAAAACAAACAGGCCAGCTGCGGTGGCTCACGCCTGTAACCCCACCACTTTGGGAGGCTGAGGCAGGAGGATCGCTTGAGCCCAGAAGTTGGAGACCAGCCTGCGCAACAAAGAGAGACCCCGTCTCTTCCAAGAAATAGAAGAGGAGGAGAAAAACCAAATGAGTTCCCCTGCCATAGCCAGACGCCCCCCAAACCATGGCTATAATGAAGGTTTTGGTTTTATTGATTGAGAGGGTCTCACTCTGTCAACCAGGCTGGAGTGCAGTAGTGCGATCTCTGCTCACTGAAACCTCCGCCTCCCATGCTCAGGCGATCCTTCTACCTCAGCCTCCAGGCTAAGAAGCTGGGACCACCGACATGTGCCACCTGACCTGGCTTTTTTTTTTTTTTTTGAGAGGGCGTTTCACTCTTGTTGTCCATCCTGCAGTGCAATGCAAGGACTTGGCTCAGTGCAACCTCCACTTCCCGGGTTCAAATGATTCTCCTGCCTCAGCCTCCTGAGTACCTGGAATTTCAGGCACCTGCCACCACGCCTGGCTAATTTTTGTATTTTTTTTAAGGAGAGATGGGGTTTTACCATGTTGGCCAGGCTAGTCTGGAACTCCAGACCTCAGGTGATCCACCCGCCTTGGCCTCGCTGAGATTCCAGGCGTGAGCCACCACGCCCAGCCCCATCAAGGTTTTCAGGGCCTAGCTGCAAAGCAGGGGCAGGGGAAGTTACAGGGGCGGTGAAGCACGCGGTACGGGCCAGCATCTGTTTGAAGCCGCTGTGTCTGTTTCCTGTGCGCTTTATGGAGGGAGGCGAAGGAGCACCCGCGTCTGCATGGCTGCAGGATGGGGCACAGGCAGCCGGTCCCAAGCGGCATTCAGGCAGCCGGCCCTGTTGTGGCAGGCACCTCATGTGAAGCCCACCCCTCTGTGATTAGGAAATTCTCCAGAAAGCTCCAGCCTCTGTCTTTTCTGTCACCTTTGACCCCAGGAGGACACTAGGGGACCCAAACCCTGCCCCGCATCAGCCAATAGACACAGCAGTGCGGCACCTGTGGGACTTTTATTAGGGGGAGCATTTCCTAAATGTGCAGGGCCGGAAAGGCAGGGGTGGGAGGGGTCCACGGCCAGGCTCCGTGAATTGTGGTCTCACTGTGGACTCAGGATGAGGGGTGCTCATCCACTGGCCCAGGCCCCTCCCTCTTCAGCCAGCGCATTTGTCTGCTGGTGCTGCTGGACAAAGTCTTCAACATGGGCATCCAACATGGCCTCGGTGAGGACTCCATCCTCGGAGGCATACGCCGTGTCCTAGTGAGGAGAGAGGGAGCTGAGGGAGGCCACCATGGGAGCCCCCCACCTGTAACGCAGGCCAGGGCCCCAAAGTGGGGAGGGTGCAGACCGGGGGCACCAGGACGGCCTCAGGGTGAAACACAGGCTTCCTGCACCTCGGCAGAGCCCAGCATACGTGTGGACACCGGGAGCGGCCCCTGCAGTGCCACAGCCCTGCCTGCGTCCTCAGCACTGCAGTTTCTCAGTGACTTTCTAATAACGGAAAGCCCGAGGCCGAGCCCCACTGACTGCAGACCCAGGGCAGCTCCCAAGAGGCAGGAGGGAATTGCAGACCCTCTGCGTGTCTCAGCCGTGGCCAGGCAGTGCCCCCGGGTCACAGTGCACCGCAGAACCTCAGACGCTCACCTTCATAGGCCTCCAGGGCAGAGGTAGCCACTGCCCAACCTCAGGGCACATAGGTGCTAGCATCAAGGTCACCCGTGCCTCCACAGGACTTGGTATCCAGCACGCGGAGGCTGGAGCTGCTGGGACTGTGGCCCTTGAAGTCACTTCAAGCACCTCAGGTGCAGCCCTTCTGCCATGGACAGGTTGCTCTCCATCCCAGTGCCAGTGAAAGGTGTGGAGTCCCCAAGGGGAGGCACCCATGGGTCAGGGTGAAGGTTTGGGCACCCCCACTGGGCACTGTGCTTGGGAGTGCACCAGGACGCCTGGAGGAAGCACAGGGCAGGGGATGCTTCCCGGACAGCTGAGGGGGTCCCTCACTCAGTCCCGGCTGTGCCTCCCAGAGGCAGGACTCATCTCACAGGGTAAAGGGGCAGCAGCACACCATCCTCCCACAACACGGCTGCCACGACGGGACCTGCCATGGGGATGACCACGTGGTGCTTGTACTCTCTGGCAGCGCCCACCGCTCGCCAAGAGCCACTGTGTGGGGAGACACCGACTGGAGCTGGACCGCCACTGTGGCTCAGGGGCCCAGGTCTGTTCAACATCATTTTTGATCTTGAGCCGACCCAAGAGAGTTGAAACAGGTGTGGGAACCCTCAGGGTGCACCCGAGTGGCTGCACCTCACCCAGGGCCCAGTGGAGGAAAGGGGATGAGCAGATGCTCACGGGGCCACCCCACCAGGAAGCACGGGACCTGGCAGAGCCCACCAGAAGTGACAGCGAAATGTCACGTGGCCTCCTGGGTGGGATTCTCGGCAAGACCCAGTCCCAGGTGGGGCCATGCCCAGCTAATTTTTTATATTTTTAGTAGAAACAGGGTTTCACCATGATAGCCAGGATGGTATCGATCTCCTGACCTCGTGATCCACCCGCCTTGGCCTCCCAAAGTGCTGGGATTACAGGCGTGAGCCACCGTGCCTGGCCACTTTTTTTCTTTTTAATTTTTGAGACAATGTTGCTTTTCTTGCCCAGGCTGGAGTGCAAATGGCACGATCTCGGCTCACTGCAACCTCTGCCTGCCGCATTCACGCGGTTCTCCTGTCTCAGCTTCCCGAGTAGCTGGGATTACGGGCATGCACCACCATGCCCAACTAAGTTTGTATTTGTAGGAGAGATGGGGTTTCTTCACGTTGGTCAGGTTGGCCTCGAACTGCCGACCTCAGGTGATCCACCCGCCTCACACTTTTATGATAAAAACACTCACCAAACCAAGAATTGAAGGATACACCCTAAACACAATGAAAGCCACATATCACAAGCCCATAGGTGACATACTCAGTGGTGGAAACAAAGCTTTTCCTCTGAGGTAAGGAACCAGGCAAGAATGCTTTACCGCTTCTATTCCACACACCACTGGAAGCTCTGGCCAGAGCAATTAGACAAGAAAAAGAAAGGTCATCCAAACTGAAAAGGGACAGGTAAAATCACCTGTTCTCAGATGAAATAATCTTATATGTGGAAAGTCCTAGAATCCATATTGGAAGAAAAAACGCCGTGACATCAGCAAACTTACAGGATACAAAACCAACAGCAAAGAAAGCTGCAGTTCTACATCCCAACAGTGAATAATGTGAACGGGGAATTATGAAACCGTTTCCATTTACAAAAGCAGCGGAAAGAATAAAATACTTGGAAATTCACTTAACCAAGGAGGTGAAAGACTTGTACAATGGAAACTGGCCGGACGCGGTGGCCCATGTCTGAATCCCAGCCCCTTGGGAGGCTGAGGCAGATGGATTACCTCATGTCAGGAGTTCAAGACCAGTCTGGACAACATGGTGAAACATCGTCTCTACTAAAAATACAAACATTAGCCAGGCGTGGTGGCTCAGGCAATCCACTTACCTCGGTCTCTCAAAGTCCTGGGATTACAAGTGTGAGCCAAAGTGCCCAGCACAAAAAACACAACTGTTGAAGGACCAAGTGTGGGGTTGGGCACGGTGGCTCCCCACCACGACTGTGAGCGGCGCGGGATGAGCATCCTTATAAGGGACACCAGAGAGCCGGGTTGCTCTCGCTGCCACATGAGTATCCAGCAAAGAACACTGCACGGGGGGGGACTGAGCAGGCACCCTGACCTTGGGCCTCTGCTTTCAGAGCTGTGGGGACACACGCCCCAGTGGTTAGGGCAGGCTCAGTAGCCAACCACACTCCTGGGTTTTTGTTTTCTGTTTTTTTTTTTTTTTTGAGACGGAGTCTCACTCTGTTGTTCAGGCACAAACTCGGCTCACTGCAACCTCCACCTCCCAGGTTCAAGTGATCCTCCCACCTCAGCCTCCCAAGCAGCTGGCATTACAGGCGTGCACCATTGGGTCCGGCTAATATTTTTATTTTTTGTAGAGATGGGGTCTCCCCTTGCTTTCCAGGCTGGTCCTGAACTCCTGACTTCAAATAATCTGGCTGACTTGACCTCCCCAAATGCCGGGAAAACAAGCATGAGCCACCACCACGCCTGGCCTCTGCTTGCTTAGTTGTGGAAAGAGACCTGGTCCCAAGTGGGGACGGCCTGGAACACAGACCTCAGCTGACCCACAAGGATGGGGTTTGAGATCTGAGGCTCTTTGTCACAGCGGCATAACCCAGCCTGTACTGACTAATACAGCCCCTAGAGACCCCGGCTCCAACGTTCAAATCAAGGTAACTGGCTACTTCATGAACCTGTCACACACCAAAGCGCTGCTAGGTGGAGTGACCAGGTTGTCACACAGACTCTGCAGACCCCAGAGGCAGCGATGCCTGTGCATGGCCTTGGTGCCTTCAGCCCCACAGACCTGGTTTTGCTTTTCCTGCAACCCCCAAAGATCAAAGCTTTCCAGATGGCCACGCCCACACTGCTCTGAGTCCCGGCTCCCCGTCCCTGCAGCAGCCACGGAGCTGCAGGAGGGGTCCTCCAAGGAGCAGCCGGCTGTGGGACAATCAGAGGTCAGGTCACTCCTGCCCATGTGTCTGAGCCCGTCAAGCAGGACCAAGGCAATGGACGTGGTCCAGGAAACACAACATCCCTCCAGCCCCACCACCAAACTCAGGCGGGGCCTGTCCCAATGACCATTCACACCAGGGGGTGCCCGTCTGCCAAGGTGAGCATCGAAAGCCTCCCGGCCCACCTGGCAGAGCCCGGATACTAGGATGCCGGACGGGCTTCCTGACCTGTGACCGTCAGCCACGGACATGCCCCACCCTTCCGAGGGCAGGAGCAGGGGCGCGCCACTGTGTGGAGTGGCCGACTGGGGCGGGTGCCCCGTGTCACGTCTGTGCACTGAAAACCCCTCAACAGGAGCTGCTGTGTGACACTGGTGCTGGGACAGGCACAACCGGCCGTCTCCACAACAGTTGGGCTCCCGTCTGGGTGGGTGCGCCCGAGCCCGACTCACCTGCCAGGACTGAACCAGCTGTGCGATCTCCCGGCCCGACATGTGCTCCGTCAGCTCAGCGATCTCCTCGCACTTCCTCCCATAGTCAAACTGGGCCAGCTTCAGGCGCCTGGAGAAGGAGTTCCCAAGTGGGCCGGCCAAGGCAGCGGCTCCCACACCACGAGGTGGGGGCTGGAAGATAGGCAGCCAGGCGGGCACCCATGCCAGATGTCCCCTTGGGAGGGAGTCTTCCTGTGACAGCCAAACTCCACCCTCTCCATGATGCAAACCAGGTCTGGGCTGAGCAGAGAGGTGGCGACTGCTGTGGGGCCTGGAGATGGCCGCACCCCCTCTTCACACCAGCCCTGCCCTCACCTGCCCATTCAGCACCCACAAGGCGCATGGCCTTTACAGTGGCAGTGGCAGAGCCCTGACTTCCAGCAAAAGCATCTCCCTGGAGGCCACAGAAGCCAAGTCATGGTGCCAGGGCTACGAGCAGCCGTGGGAGTGGGAGAGCCCAGGGCAGGGGAGGGCCAAAGGGAAACTGAGGCCGGGACAGCTGGGCTAGCATGGAGCAGGCATCCACGGAGGGGTTGGCAGGGGGAACCAGGCTCTCTTTGGAACAGAGCAGCTTTTGCTGTCACAGGAGACAGCAGGAATTTAGGTCAGGTGCACAGAAGGACTCAGAAACACGTGACCTGGGGACGCCAAGAGGTGGAGCAGCCTCTGCTCATCTGGAGTGTTCCTGAGGCAGCCGGCGTGCAGCCCCAGGGCCTGTCATCACCTGGAGGCCTCTGCCCGCCGTGCCTGCTGCACCCACCACCAGCGACAGGGAGCCTGAAGGCCTCAGGGTACAAGTGCAGCCGGAGCCGCGCCCCACACCATGAGGCTCCAGGGCCAGGCATGGCAGCTGGAGGAAGGCCAGGCCAGCAGCCAGCAGGGGACCATGAGGATCCTCTCCAGTCCCAATATGGGGCTCTCATGAGGAGCGTCTCCCTTGAATCCCAACATGGGGGTCTCAGAGCAACACTCCACGTCACCTCCCCTCACCTCCAGGGCCTGAGGCTGGCTGGGCACAGTGGCTGGCATCTGTAATCCCTGCACTGTGGGAGGCCAAGGCGGGCAGATCACCTGAGGTCAGGGTTTCGAGACCAGCCTGGCCAACATGGTGAAACTGCATCTCTACAAAAATGCAAAAAGCAGTGGGGCGTGGTGGCAGGCACCTATAATCGCAGCTACTCAGGAGGCTGAGGCAGGCGAATCGCGTGAACCCAGGAGGCGGAGGTTGCAGTCAGCTGAGATCGTGCCACTGCACTCCAGCCTGGGGCACAGAGCGAGACTGTCTCAAAAAAAAAAGTTGAAGGTTTGTAAGTGATGGTGGGCTCTGCCCCCCAAACCCGAGGAGACGCCACCAGGCTGTTCTCAGGTGGGGATGAGGAAAGGGTGGTGGCACCTCCCTGAGTGCGGCCTCTGGGACCCTTGGGGCCCACAGGGCTCCTGCTCAAAACCGCAGGGCAGGGAGGCGGTGCCACCCCGGAGATTGGGCCTGCTGGGATCGTCTGGAGAGCAGGGCCGGGGGTGGGCCCTGAGCGAGGGTCCCTGGACAGGGGTGGGTAAAGCGAGACACTTACTGTTTTCCTTCTGTTGCGGGGATAAGAACATACTTGTCAAGATACATTCTCACCAGGCGCTCCCGCTCCTCCAGCCTGGGCAGGTCGAAGTGAACCATCACATCGATGCGGTCGTGGATGTCCCAGTGTAACTGCTCGGGGTGGCGGCTGGTCAGGACCAGCATGAATCTGCGGAGCAGGGATGGGGAAGGAAATGCTGGGGCTGCCGGCCAAACTGCCCCGAGGGGAACACGGGCTCCTTAGTCCCCCCAGGGGGACTTTCCGGGAGAATCTAAAGCGGCAGCTTGTGAGCACAGGAAACACCGGGAGGACGCGGCACAGCCTTGGTCACCGCCTGCCCCACCACGCCCAGCTGTCCCCCCGCCCGGCTACCGGAGCCTCTGTTCTCACCCCGTGTGGCGCTTCCCTGCTGACACTCGCCCAGCGTGATAGGCAGCGCCAGGACCACCACTCCTCCTGCTGCCTGAGCCCTGCCGTGCTGGGAGCAGGGATGCGGCACCCAGAGTCCATGTCAAGAGTGGCCACGCCAGCCAGGAGCAGGACCTCAGGGGCTCGGGTGCAGCGGAGGCTCAGCAGGGCCTCAGCCCTGCCTCTCTGGGAAGGACCTGAGCCAGGGCTCCAGGGAGCGTCTACGGGCAGCAGCTGAGCCAGGGAGCCCAACACGCCTGAGGAGTCGGCCACGGGCGCCTGGCAGGACTTGATCCTCCGTGTGACATGTGACTGGGGCTGGAGGGGCCCAGGAGACCAAGAGAACTCAAACTTAGGGGATTTGGGAGGGGCTAGGGAGCCTGGCCATGGGGCCATCCACCTACTGGGGACGTCTGGGCAGCAGCTCACGGAGGACGCACAATGTGGGGAGGGCCCCTAACCTGGAGGGTGCACCCCTGTCCAGCATCTGGGTCGGGGGGCCAAGGCCCCAGGCTCCGCCCAAACACACAAGACCTGCTCGTGCCCAGCTTCCCGTGTGAACAAACATGTCTCCATCTCCCACCCCAGGGCACCCACAGCCTCCAATGGAGGCCCCAGCAGAGCCTCAGACCATCAGACCGCCTCCCTTGCCGGCACAGGACCGCGGAAACCCAGGGGCAGAGGGACCTGCAAGCTGGGGCGGCATCGCACAGGGCCGTGAGGACGGGACTGACCCCGGCTCTGCCCAGGAGGCCCCCGCATGTTCCTCAGTGACGCCCCATGCTGTCCTGAGCTGGGACGTTCCTAGGGGACATCCGAGGTGGGCATGTTGAGGCCATGGGTGCTGCCCAGCACTGTGATCCAGGGCCCCTGAGGTCCCTCGGTGGGAACCAAGGGCGATGGCTGCAAAGCCCTACCCAGGGGCCCAGGACCCGAGGGGCCCCCTCACTTGTTGCTGCGCTCCTTCATGTGGTTTAGGAAGGCGTTCTGGGTGGCTTTGAGATCCTCGTTTATCTCCTCCTGCAGAGAGAAGGTTCAAGCCTTAGGCACCAGGAGCAAAGCCTTGTAAACAGCCACAGCAGAAGGTCCCACAGGCCTCCCTCCTGCAGGGAGCAGGGACGCGGCCACACTTTCATGGATCTAAACTCAAAAGCCTGACCAGGGCCAGGGACGGTGGCTCATGCATGTAACGTAGTATTTTGGGAGGCCGAGGTGGGCAGATCACCTGAGGTAGGGAGTTTGAGAACATCCTGGCCAACATGGTGAGACTCCGTCTCTACTAAAAATACAAAAATCAGCCAGGCGCGGTGGCACAACTGTGGTCCCAGCTACGTGGGAGGCTGAAGCAGGAGAATCACTTCAACCTGAGAGGCAGAGGTTGCAGCGAGCCGAAATCGCACCGATGCACTCCAGCATGGGCGACAGAGTGTGACTCTGTATCAAAAACAAAAACAAAAACAAAAAAAACCCTGACTGGGCATGGGGGCTCACGTCTGTAATCCCAGAACTTCACGAGGTCAAGGCGGGAGCATCTCTGATAGCTCAGAAGTTTGAGCCCAGCCTGGGTAACGAGGGAGTAAGTCCATGTCTACTAACATTACAAAAAAACAGCCGGGGACGATGGCTCACGCCTATAATCCCAGCACTTTGGGAGGCCGAGGTGGCCGGATCACAATGTCAGGAGATCGAGGCCATCCTGGCTAACACTATGAAACCCCGTCTCTACTAATAAATACAAAACAAAAATAGCCGAGCGTGGTGGCGGGCGCCTGTAGTCCCAGCTACTTGGAGGCTGAGGCAGGAGAATGCCATGAAACCGGGAGGCGGAGCTTGCAGTGAGCTGAGATTCCGCCGCTGTACTTTAGCCTGGGCGACAGAGCGAGGCTCCGTCTCAAAAAAAAAAAAAATTAGCCGGGACCAGGCACAGTGGCTCACGACTGTAATCCCAGCAGTTTGGGAGGCTGAGGTGGGCGGGTCACCTGAGGTCAGGAGTTTAGGACTAGCCTGACTGACATGGAGAAATCCCTTGTCTACTAAAAAAAAATACAAAATGAGCCGGGCGTGGTGGTACAAGACTGTAATCCCAGCTACTTGGGAGGCTGAGGCAGGAGAATTGCTTGAACCCAGGGGGAGGAGGTTGCAGTGAGCCAAGATTGCGCCACCGCACTCCAGCCTGGGCAACAAGAGCAAAACTCCATCACAAAAAAAAAAAATTAGCCGGGCATGGCACTGTGCCCCTGCAGTCCTGGCTACGCGGGCGGCTGAGGCAGGAGGACGGCTTGAGCTTGAAAGGTCGAGGCAACAGTGAGCTGTGATCGCGCCACTGCACTCCAGCCTGGGCGACAGAGACGCTGCCTTAACATAAGAACTGTATGGCTCTGCGTGGTGGATCACGCATGTAATCCCAGCATTTCGGGAGGCCAGGCGGGTAGGTCATTTGAGGTCAGGAGTCCTCCACCAGCCTGACCAAAATGGTGAAACCCCATCTGTACTAAAAATACAAAAATGCCTATAATCCCAGCTACTCAGAGGGCTGAGGCAGGAGACTAGCTTGAACCCAGGTGGTGGAGGTTGTAGTGAGCCAAGACCGTGCCACTGCAGGCCAGCTAAAGGGATAGAGTGTGACTTTATCTCAAATAAATAAGAATAAAATAGACCGGTGCAGTAATACCAGCACTTTGGGAGGCTGAGGCAGGTGCATCACGAGGTCAAGAGATCTAGACCATCATGGCCAACATAGTGAAACCCCATCTCTAGTAAAAAATACAAAAATTAGCCGGGTATGGTGGCAGGTGCCTATAATCCCAGCTACTTGGGAGA